>NC_024799.2:12307990-12642125 GCF_000309985.2 Brassica rapa
CACAATGTTTCGAAGATGCCGCCTATTACTCTCAAACAGAGCATCTTCAGACAAGTGCTATAGATTTTTCAGAAACAAACGAGGTATGCATCGAGTATATTTGATCTTTAATTATTATTCTAACAATTTAAAAACCGCTGATGTTACTGAATCTTCATTTTTAATAGGTTGAAGTAAGCAGGCTTCTAGCTCACTTTCAAATAGGCGCAGAGGTTGAGATTTTGTCTACTGATGACGAAATATGGTATCCAGGAAAGGTTGTTGATCTTAAACTGTGTGAAGGACTAGAGGAGCTGACAGTTGAGTACACGACACTCTTCACAGACCAACATAGACTTCAGAAACTTCAGGATACTATCACGGCTGACAAAATACGTCCTGCAACACCAACTAGTGACCAAAAATCCTTTGAGATGATGGATAAGGTAGAAGCCTTCTACAACAATGGCTGGAGCAGCGGACAAATTAGCATGGTACTTGGTGATAACACATACTCGGTGTGTCTCTATACTTCTATGGAAACTATTCTATTCAAACATTCAGATTTGCGAATTCATAGAGAATGGAAAGATGGAGTCTGGAAGATGGCAGATAAGGTAAATCATAACTAGAATTATACTTCACGTGAATTGTTTGATATACATACATTTTAGTTTCAGGAATGGTTTCCAGAAATTCCGATTGCAACAAATTTGATAATATTTTGCTTGGTGTCTATTGTTTGATTAAAGGTGAAGCCTGATAAGAAAAGGAAAGCTGCTGCCTCATCACAAAATTCAGGAATGGATAATGTTTTCCTAAGAAGGAGCGAGAGGGTGCCTAAACGATCTAGAGACACAAAAACTCCATTCAAGTCTGACAGAAATCCGGCTTTAACTGTAATACCTGAGATTATACCTGCAGTTGATCCGTTTTCAACTCCTGCGGAACATAAGCTTTCAAGGCTTCAAAATTGGATGACATTAAAGCCCGGCATGCATGAAACGTAAGCATGTTTCTGTCCTTGTCTATATATTCTTATATTTATGTATAAGAGGTTTGGTAATTCCTTTGAATCTTTAATCGACTGCAGGTCCCTATCAATCAATGATAATAAGATAAGGAAATCTTTCTTTCAAAGCATGGAAAATGCAAAAAAGGACCTTAAGAAAGAGGTAATTTGTTTACATATGTTCTTGCCTTGAGCTTTTTTTTTTAAAAAAAATTCAGGAAGGATTTGTTTAGTTTCAGGAATTATATAGTAACAAATTAGATAATGTTTGCCTTTTTTTTGCAGCACATTGATGGAGCCTTTGCAATGCTAAATTGCAGAAGAAATGAGAATGCTGCTTGGTTCCACAACTACAAGATTCCAAAGGCGTGCTTCCTACCTATGGAGTTCTTGCATTGCTTGCTCTCTGATGATTTGGCTTACAAGAAAGAAAAGGTCAAAGGTAAAAAGATTTTCAACGATTTATTTAAAGATACTGTGAGAGGGAAGGTATATCCAGAGAAGACATGGGGAGAAGATGTTGATGTTGTGTATGGGATTACTCTTGGAAAAAAAAGCAATGTCTGGATTGGGATGGAAATTCATTTGAAGAAGAAAAGAATCACAGTATATGATTGTTTTCAAAAGGAAAGCAACAGCATTGATATTCCTCAAGTGAAAAAGTTGGCAGGTATGTATAAACAATCTGTATTTGATGTATTCATCTGTTTCTTGGTTTGAAATATTCAACTGATTCTATCTTGATATTGATTTTTAAATATGACAGTGTTGATTTCTAATCTGCTGGTGGAATCTTCTGGTGATGAGGTAGATAAGGTGAAGATGATTCCATTTGAGATTGAGCAGGCACAAGGTTTACCCAAGACAAAACATCCTTTCAACTGTGGGATATTTCTTGTCAAGATTCTGGAGTGCCAGTCATTGAAGATAGGAGACATGACAAAGATTAATGATGACAATGCATTGGAGCTAAGGAGAACCTTGTCTTGTGAGATCTTCAACCAATTTGTGGATGAGAGCTTTGGGAAATGAGAATGATGCATGAAAACATTTTTTGTTTTAGTTAAGACTCGGTTTTAGTTATGACTGTTTATTTTGTTATGTTGTTGGCGTCTGGTTACATAAGAAAGATTGGAAAGGATATCAAGTATTTTATTTGGGTATCATATATCTTGGAAGGTTAAAATAATGTTTCTGGATGGGTTTCCAGAAAAAAAGTTAAGTGTTTCAAATGTAAAAAAGAATGAAATGAGATTATATACTAAGGATTGGACATGTATATGGTAAGCTTAAAATTGTGATGTTTACAGACAACAAAAATTTAGAACCACAAAGGATCGAACCCAGAGGGAGAGAGTCTGCGTATTTGGATAGTGTGGGAGTTTAGCCAATAGGCCAAGAAGAATCATCTGTTAATGGATTACATTTAATTTTATTTAACTCCAAACTGTAACACAAAAAAAAATTAAAATAGATTTTGAATCCACCACATATCGAACCCGGGGATAGAGAGACTTTTGAGTTATAAAATGCCTTGGTTTAACCGCTGGTCTGAGGAGAATCATCTGTTAAAGAATATACCATAAGCATACTTAAACCAATTAATATAGGATAGGTTTCCAAAACAATACATTTCGATTGAAAAAAAACAAAACTCTTGCCGTCTCAACACTCTCGCCGTTTCAAAGTTCTCGAATCTCACTCGTCTCCGCCTCTCGAATCTCTCTCTCATCTCCATATCTCTCGATCTCCGACGAAAACCCATCTCCAGAAACTCTCTCTCTCTCGATCTTTTACGCGAGCTCTCTCTATTCTCCGAGAAAAACCATTTCTAGAGCTATATCTCTTGAAGGTATGTTGCAGATTAAACCTTATGTGTGTTTTCTTTCTGAGAGATTGGTCTCCTGGTTTTTGCTTGTGTATAGACTTGCTCGTTTTAACCTAATATGCATGTGTATAGACTTCAGGAAGGATTTGTATTGTTTCAGGAAACCAACACCTAATAAAAAATTTCTTGTTTACGCAGGATAGAAACTAGATGGGAGATCCATTACCATTAAGACTAGCACTGCCTGAGCTGAGGTATCCGATTGGATCAGAGCCAGAGAAGACGATATCGATAAACCAACACTCGATAGTTGCTTATATCAAAACTGTTAAGGAAATTCTAGGAAATGATGAGTTCAACAGAATAAGAGGGACGTTTTTGGGACCGGTGATCAAGCTTGGAGAGAGGTCTTTGAAATTATCAGCTAAGATAGTGCACGCAGTTCTCACCAAAAGCATCAAGACAGTGAAGAGACACGAAGCATGGTTCCATTTTGGTGCTCAGCCAATGAGGTTCTCTATAAGAGAATTCCACATGGTGACTGGTTTGAAATGTAGTGGTGAAGCAAGAGAACCACGAGAGGGAACCGAGAAATTTAAGTGGGACTTCCTAAAAGGGCGTACTCATACAGTAAAGGACGTGGAGAAGCAGCTCAGAAACACAAGAGAAGATGCTTCTGATGAGAGATTCTGCCTTGCAATGCTCCTCCTGATTGAGAGCATACTACTACAGAAGAGCCTTCTCGACGGTGGCACAACTTTTACTTTGGATTATGTGAAAATAGCGCAGGATATGGATGTCTTGATGACATACCCATGGGGGAGAACAGCTTATAATTTGCTGTTAAAATCACTTCAGAGAGCTGTCGACAAAAGCCTCGACAAAAACAATTATGATTTGCAAGGGTTCCCTATGGCATTTCTTATATGGATACTTGAGTCAGTACCTTTGCTACAGTATGCATTCAGTCAAGTTGTTCCTATTCTGAGCGTTCAACCGTCTACCCCAATATTTTTGTGTGAGAAGTACCTTCAAATAGCTTCTCCACAGCTGATAGATGTTCTCCTAATTGAAATCAAAGATCATGTAAGTTTTTACATTATTTTTTTCTTGTTTTGCCTTATGATTCTCCATTTAAAAGCTAATTATTTTTATGGTTTCAGCTTAAGGTCACATGCATCCTACCTCCTATTTCTAATGATCCAGAAGCTGATGTTTGCATGGAAGACGAAGCTAATAAAGATCTGGATGACATGGCCGATTTATCCAAGAGAGGTTATAAGTTTAAAATTAGAGATTGGCGAAACATGTCAGTAGACCTATACGGTGCTAATGAAGAAATAAGAAGAGCATCTTTACTGTTTGGGAATGGAGGGATGAGTCAAGCTTCTACTTCGTATCAGGAGGAGTCTTTGGAATCAAAGATCAACAGAATCAGCGAGATGGTGGGAGATAATTTAAGGATCATGAACGATCGTTTGTGTTTGATTGAAAAAGACAGGAAACAGATTAAAGAACGTGTGACAAAACTAGAGAAACTACAAAGAGTTACTTCATATGAAACTCCAAACAATGAGGTAACTTTTTTTTCGGAAATTAAAATTAATGTTTATCTAGTTCTTGATTCAGTTTTTTTTTTGAGTTGTCAAGTAATTTTGGAAGATGTTATACATATTTAGGATTGCCTTCCTAATTTTTGTTGTACTTGCACAGACTGACACAACTCCATTTCATGAGACGGCTTCCAGACAAGGTGAAGCCAATGCAGATCAAGCAGATGAACAACTTAACAATGAGGCAAGTATAATTTTGAAAACTGTTGGTATTTATAAAATTATGAATTTGGTACGTGTTCATAATCCCATTCCTGACTTCAGGATACACGAGAGCCTATGAATGAGATCACGAAAGAGACACCTGGTTCTCCAATAGCTCAACAGAATATTGAGACTCCAGTCCTTACTCCAATTCAGACGCAGCAGGTACCTTCTTTAAAAAATTGGACTTTTCAAGTAATTTTTGGAAGCCCTTGTACGTGTTCATTCAACCATTCCTGAATTCAGGAGACTCACGAGCTTATGAATGAGATCATTTCACCAAACATTTCCGACACACAGCCAAATACCCGAGCTCGCAGAAATCTTTTAACAGAGCAAAATAAGGTATTACTTTCATTAAAACCTTTAATAAATATACAGCAACTATCAAAATGACTGGATATCCTTGAATCTAAACCATCACAGGATGTAGAAAGCAGAGTTCAAAATCCCTTTGAGATCGGAGCAAATGTGGAGATTTCATCACAAGATGACAATACTTGTCATAAATGGTATCCAGGAAATGTGTTGGCAACATATTTGGTTGATGGGGTTGAGATGGTGAAAGTTGAGTACTCCGTCCCGTCTCTGGACGAAAAGAAGAGGAAAAGGAGTGTTGAGACACGTGTATCAATTGACAGAATACGTCCTCAACCACCACCTGAGAGATCTGGAGCGAAGAAAAGTTATGAGCTAATGCAGGACGTGGAGGCGTTCGACAATGGTGCCTGGTGCGCTGGAAAAGTTAAAGTCATTTTGTTTGATGGCTCGTGTTTTGTCTCTTTGAACAATTCTAAAAACAAATTTACTTCCACCATTCTGAGATGCGAAAACCAAGAAAATGGGTAGATGGTGTTTGGGAGATGACAAAAAAGGTAAAACAAATGCCTTGGATCACTTGAATTGAAAAATAATGTCATTTGTTTAATATCTCGGTATTGATTTTCAGATGGAAGAAGAGCAGACGCAGAGTGTGAATCCAAGTGAAGGAGATGGTGATAAAAAGGTATGAAATATTTATACATCATACTAGGAATTAAGATATAAATGTATCTGAATTTTTGTCATTCAAAAAGGGGAAGGCGAAGGCTGTCGCTTGTAAGAAAAATGAAGCAGCTGGTCCATCAGAAGATGGTGTTGGGAAAATGGCAAAAGAGGTAATAAAAATGAATAAGATCCACTTGAATTGAAGTTCAGGTCAATAGTTTGATATATCGGTTTTGTTTCACAGATGGAAGTAAAGCAGGGTAAGAGTGTGAAACCAAGTCAAGACGATCATGCAAAAAAGGTATAAAAAATATTTTTACTTCATATTAGGAAGGCATTCAAGTATAAAGATAAAAACGATCCTGAATTTTTGTCTTTATTTTTAATTAAAGGGGAAGCCACATGTTGGTAAGAAGAAGAAAGCAAATGCTCAGCCAGTAGATTTGCTTCCTTTTCTACAGCGAGAAGAGAAGAGGCCAATACGACCTAGAAACCCTCCTATACCTGTAACACCTGAGGTAATCCTTCCAATTGATCCATTTGTGACACCTGAATTTCCTCGGTTTTCAAGGCTTGCACACTGGATGGATCTACGGGGCATATATCGTGTGTAAGCAACTTTTTGTCCTCGCATAAATATTCCTAATTTATTTTGTAAAAGTTTCGATTGATACTAGTTAATTTTATCAACTACAGACCGTTTTATATCAATGGAAAAGAAATTGAAAAAGAGTTCTTTCAAAAAATGGACGATGCAGAAAAAAATCTCAACAAAGAGGTAATCAACACTCTGTTCTGTCTTCTATTTGATTGTGTCATATGTTTAGGAAGAGGTTGAGTTGAGCTATGCTAGATGTCCATGTTATAGCAGTTCTATATGAAGTTTCTAACTATATTGTTACATTGGCAGCACATAAATGTTGCATTTGAAATGCTAAATTGTAAGAGGGTTGAGCAAGGTGCTTGGTTCCGCAACAACAATCTTCCAGCAGCATGCTTTGTACCAGTCAATTTCTTAGAAGTGGTTGGGTACGCTTATGAATCTGTCAGGAAGCCACATAAGAAAAGAAAAAAGTTATTGGAGGGCTGTGTAGGCGAACTTGTGAAAGGTGTAATACATCCAAAGAAGGTATGGCTGGAAGATGTTGATGTTATATATGGTGTCATTGAAGATAAGTTGAGCTGTCACTATATTGGGGTGGAGATACAATTGATGGACAACACAATCACACTCTTCCATTGTGGTCTTCCAAAAGAAAATATCAAACGTGCTCTTAATCAAATCCAAGAACTGGCAGGTAAAAATATTAATTTTATCATTCAGTGTAGAAAAATCAGTTTAATTTATATTGTTACATTGATAATGGATAGGATTGTGAAAGTATGCGTATCCTGAAAAAAGAATTTTAGCTAATTTAGAAAATAAAAGTTTGTCACTTGCTGCTTGTGCTTGTGATGCATTTTTACATATTCATTTTGTTGTCTGTTGGTGATTGATTTATTGTATAATTTTGGGTATTTATGACAGTTTGATTAGTGCCATAAAGATGGAACTTCTTGGTGAAGAGGTTAATTTCGAAGATATCAGTCCATTTGAAGTTAAGTTTGCAGAAGGGCTTCCAAAGACAAAATTTCCATACAACTGTGGTATTTTTGTTGTGAAGATGCTGGAATGCAGGTCACTGGGATTGAAGAGCATGGCTAATATAAATGATGAAACTGCGATGGACTTACGAAGCAAGCTATGTTGTGAGATCTTCGACCAGTTTATGGATAAAGATTTCCAGGAAGGTCAAAGGAAGTGAAAATGTTCTTTTTGTTTTCTGTTATTTGTTCTGTTTTCTACTCTGTTTTTCTACTTTGATATTAATTATCCCTAACGTTTAAGTTTAAGTTTGTAATGAATTATCCCTAACGTTTTTTTCATTTAGATTGTTATTGAAAAATTTTTAGGATGTATTGATGAATTGTCAAATGCTTATAGTACTTTTAGGATGGGTTTCCAGAAAAAGAGTGAGAAAGCAAAATGCACCAAAGCCTAGCATATTCCTTTAAAGTTTACAAAAAAAATGAAAAAGAATGTGATCCGATGTTGATTGAACTCGTGAACTCTCGAAAGATGAATGAAAGTGTGCAGCCGCTGTGCCAAGGGTGTTATACTTGCCAAAAGCTATAATAAAACGAAATAACTTTTGAATATTTAATTAAAAAAAAAAATGTGAGTATACACAACGGGGATCGAACACGGCTTATTGTGTGATAAGGGTACACTAAGAGTAGAAGGGCTTGCCACTAGGCTATGGTGGATATTCGATAACAGAGTAAATGTGAACTTATTTATTCACAGACGATAGATTTATATGATCTGGATATCATTTTAGGTATTCAGGATAGCTTTCCAAAAACAAATTCCTTTAAAGTTTACAAAAAAAAAATGAAAAAGAATGTGATCTGATGTTGATTGAACTCGTGAACTCTCGATAGATTAATCCAAGTGTGCAGCCGTTGTACCAAGGGTCTTATACTTGCCAAAAGCTACAATAAAACGAAAATAACGTTTGAATATTTAATTAAAAACAAAAAAAAATGTGAGTATACACAACGGGGATCGAACACGGCTTATTGTGTGATAAGGGTACACTAAGAGTAGAAGGGCTTGCCACTAGGCTACGGTGGATATTCGATAACAGAGTAAATGTGAACTTATTTATTCACAGACGATAGATTTATATAATCTGGAAATCATTTTATGTATTCAGGATGGCTTTCCAAAAACAAATAAGCAAATCAGATAACCAAGTTATAAGAACACTAGGCCAAACCATTACAAAATAGTGAAAAACATTGAACAAGTTTTTTATTTAGGTTGTTAATTGAAGAAACAACACAAGAGAAACAAAAGTACTTATTCATTTAAAATAAAAAACTGAAATTCAAACATAATGTGGTCCTTAAAAACATAAAAAGAGAAGACGATAACAT
Organism: Brassica rapa; assembly: GCF_000309985.2. Classification (NCBI taxonomy): domain Eukaryota; kingdom Viridiplantae; phylum Streptophyta; class Magnoliopsida; order Brassicales; family Brassicaceae; genus Brassica; species Brassica rapa. The sequence continues at coordinate 12,316,596 of NC_024799.2, forward strand.
GAAATTACTCATGACACAACCAACTTTCGCCAAGTTTATCCCAATCAGGGACTTTGACCTTCACATCAGCAAGCATTCCTTCCGCTTCCGAGTGCTCTTCTTTGAGTTTCTCCAACTCAGCAGTTAAATCAAATTTTCCATCAGCTTTGATAATATCTTCAAGCAACTCGATTTGGACAGCAATTGAATTTGCTTTGCTGGATGCAAGATTCCAATCATTCTCAGATAGCCTGTATTCGTTGGACAAACGAAGAAGAGCCCTGTAATGTACCACAGTTTCCTTCTTCCCCTTCTTGAAACCTTCGGCGGCATCACATCCGTAAACCTCCTCTATGGGACGCTTCATCATCTTCTTTGAACTTCCTTCCATTGAAACTTTGTCCTGCAACAAAATCGAAACTAAGATGTACGATAAAATAGAAATAGAAAAAAGTTCATGAATTGAATGGAAAATGAAAAAATCGAAAACTAACTTGTATTGCAAAAGGATAAATCAGACGAAATGAAGTGAGTGAATAAAAGGTCTGATATCGTCCCTTATATTTATAGAACAAAAAGGAACTCTTCGATTATTGAAGTCAGTTAAAATAAACTCTTGATTATTGTGAAACTCTTCGATTATTGAAGTCAGTTACTGAAAATAACCAATCATATAACAGCCAGTCTTGACGAAAAGAAACTCTTCGGTTACTGAGTTACATGATGTCGTTTGGAAGAGACTTTTCGATTCCTGAGATATATGTTTGAACAAAAAAAAAAATCACCCATTACTCGTAGGAGAGTCGAACCCGGGTCGAGCAAATGTTTCGGTGTCATAGGTTTCGAGGTTTAGCCGCTAGGCTGAGGAGAATCATCTGTTAGTTGCTTCCACATAATTGTATTTAGCCATACAATTGATAGTATAATACATTGGAAAGATCTTTGATAGTTCAGGATGGGCTTCCGATTGCAACAAATGTGATTCCTGAGATATATGTTTGAACAAAAAAAAAAAATCACCCATTACTCGTAGGAGAGTCGAACCCGGGTCGAGCAAATGTTTCGGTGTCATAGGTTTCGAGGTTTAGCCGCTAGGCTGAGGAGAATCATCTGTTAGTTGCTTCCACATAATTGTATTTAGCCATACAATTGATAGTATAATACATTGGAAAGATCTTTGATAGTTCAGGATGGGCTTCCGATTGCAACAAATGTGATTCCTGAGATATATGTTTGAACAAAAAAAAAAAAATCACCCATTACTCGTAGGAGAGTCGAACCCGGGTCGAGCAAATGTTTCGGTGTCATAGGTTTCGAGGTTTAGCCGCTAGGCTGAGGAGAATCATCTGTTAGTTGCTTCCACATAATTGTATTTAGCCATACAATTGAACAAAAAAAAAAATCACCCATTACTCGTAGGAGAGTCGAACCCGGGTCGAGCAAATGTTTCGGTGTCATAGGTTTCGAGGTTTAGCCGCTAGGCTGAGGAGAATCATCTGTTAGTTGCTTCCACATAATTGTATTTAGCCATACAATTGATAGTATAATACATTGTATATTACAAAAGTTGTATATTACAAAAGTTGGATAGGATTCCAGAATAGTTGAATATTACTGTGTTTTTTTCTAGCAAAGAAGTTTAAACTAAAAATTGAAATGAGATCAAAAGATAATGTTGTATATTACAAAAGTTGTAAGAAATCATACTTATTCAGGATAGGGTTCCAAAAGAAAAAATGTATATGGTCTTGTGCATATCATGTAACCATCAAATAGCCAACATCCAAATAATAATCGATAAAAATGTAAAAATGTAGAACTTCATCCTATAGGCCTCTGGCATGTGATCTTGTTGTGCCCTCCTGTGCCACATCTGCTGCACTTGTGGGACTGAGATTTAGATCCAGGAACCCCAAACTCGCCAACGGATCTCTTTCTCTTTGTAGGAGGGCGTCCACTTTTCTTTTTGGTAGCTGGAGGTGGGCAAGACAGTTCATCAATATTCTCTGGATAGGTGGACGTTGACAACTCTCCACCAGGATGTATGCTTTCAGCATAAGCTTTAGCCCACGTTTCTGTCAAGTGAGAAGCATCAACAAAACGGTTTTCATCTCTCTTGATATGCTTAGCAGCAGCGATGGCATGGATGCAGGGGATCTTGTCAATGTCGAAAACATTACATGTGCAATGCCGCTTCTCCAAGTCAACAACAAACTTCATTGTTTCATTCTTCACCTCAAACTCGCTTCGATCAACTTGATACACATTCAACAACATTGCGGCCCCTAACCTAGATACCAATTTCTGAACAACTTTTGGAGTAACCAGGTGCTTATGTTTCGCAGCCGCTTCGCGTCGCTCAAAAAACCAAGTGGTCATCGTCAATCTGATAGTTTCAAGGAGAGAGATAATGGGCAACTCACGAGGCATCTTCAACATAGAATTGAGAGACTCTGCAATGTTGGTAGTCATGATATTATACCTGTTCGCAGGCGCATAGCTTCGTGCCCACTTCCTAAAATCAGACTCTTCCAGATACTTAGCCAATTCAGGACATTTATCCTTTATGTCCTTGAAGATTAACCAGAACTCGTGACACGTATAGGCATCAGCAGCGCTTTCCACCAGAGGTAGCAACCCAGTCTTCGCATATGTAGGAGTGATGTTGCGGAGCAGATGGATCCTGCAAATTCCATGGTGAGATAAGGGATATACATCCTCCAACGCTGAAGAAATGGAGTTAGCCCTGTCTGATACAAAAACAAGATCCGAAGCGTCCGGGATCTTCTGGCTCAAACCTCTAAAGAACCATTTCCAAGAGGCGCCGTTTTCTGCGTCAACCACTGCAAAGGCGAGAGGATATAGATGATAATTCCCATCTTGAGCACAAGCTGCCAATAAAGTCCCATTGAATTTTCCCTTCAGAAATGTACCATCTACTGCAATAACTCTCCTCATCAATGAAAATCCCCTTATCGATGGACCAAAAGCCACAAATGCATACTTGAACTTTCCTGCAGCATCAACATGTTGATAAGTCAAGGAACCAGGGTTTGTTTCTGTGATTTTATACAACCACCTAGACAAATTGTAATAGCTGTCTTCAGGAGTCCCTCTAACCAAAATCTGAGCTTCTTCTCTCACTCTCCAAGCTTGTTTGTAATTGATGTGAACACCATGCAGCATCCTGACCTGTTCAATGATCTGTTTCGGTTTGAGACCTTCCTTTTTTTCTCCATAATTGCTGGAAATCAAAGAACCCAACAACTTTGCAGATGCTTGTCTGTGGTTGGCTTTCCTGTGTGTTGTATCGCATGTATGCTCATGAACATACTTTTTAACAACGAAAAAATCTGAAACAGGTAGCTTGATAGCACGCATCCTCCACGTGCAATTTTCATCAACACAACTCAAAAGCACTCTTGACTTGTTAGAAGAGACAGTCTTGTACTCAAACTTCCACTCTAAAGCCCATTTCTTCATCCTCAACATCAACTCTCTCTTTGTCTTAAAATAGCTATTCACCTTAATATCGCCAGCTACTCTCGTGTTTGGTGAAAGTCCAATATGGACAGGGCTAAAATCCGGAAGAGCATTCAGAGGAACTGTAGAAACACCTTCATATAGAAACTCTGCAAAAGTCAAGTAGTTCTGTAAGGCATAATACTTGATTATGAAGCATATCATGCAAACACAAACAGAAAAAGGGAATTAGGGACAATGTACCTGTTTTTCACTCTGCACAGTAGAAAGAATCACTGGATTGGCATTCAATGGAACAGTAGAAGCAAATGTATCAGAAGCTTGAATGTTACAGCTAGCTGAATCAGTACTAAAATCCGGAAGAGCATTCAGAGGAACTGTAGAAACACCTTCATATAGAAGACTCTGCAAAAGTCAAGTAGTTCTGTAAGGCATAGTACTTGATTATGAAGCATATCATGCAAACACAAACAGAAAAAGGGAATTAAGGACAATGTACCTGTTTTTCACTCTGCACAGTAGAAAGAATCGCTGGATTGGCATTCAATGGAACAGTAGAAGCAACTGTATCAGAAGCTTGAGTGTTACAGCTAGCTGGATCAGTACTAACCTGCATAAAGTCAAGTAGTTCTGTAAGGCATAATACTTGGTTATGAAGCATATCCTGAAAAGTCTAAGTAAGAAAAAAATCATACAAACCTTAACACACAAACGACAGGTTCCATCAAATGCTCTAGTCTTGGAAATGAAAGTTCTGAGCTGACGAGTATTACCTATCGAGAGTGGGGGGAAACTTTCAATAATACATTTCATATCCAATGAAAAACCATAACTCAAACTGATTTCTTCCTCTTTAACACTAAAATCTTCAGAGACAATCTTCATCAAATCTTCATACAGTAGATCTTCTTCTATGGAAATGATTGATGCATTCCTCTTCAAATCAACAAGAAACTCCCACTGGAGAGATTCTTTTGAGATCCATTGTCCACAGATGCACAAAACTTCCATTGTTCTACAAAATCAACTTCAAATCGTCAACAAATGAATAATATATAACAAAACCTAGATAATGTATAACAAAATGAAATGATTCAAACCTTAATCAAATCAGACACAAGAGAGAGAGAATGAGATGAATAGACGTAGAAACGACAGATCAATTGAGAAACGACGACGACGACGATAAATAAACGAAGAGACGACGACGACGACGGATCAACGGAGAGACGACGACGACGACGACGACGGAGAGACGACGACGACGGAGAGACGACGACGACGACGACGGAGAGACGACGACGACAAGGATGGGGAGACGATGACGACAAGGACGGGGAGACGAGAAGAAGAAGCGATGAAACGAGGACGGCGACAAATTGATTTCAAATTTGTTTTTTAAATTAGTTAAAGAAGGGGGCATAAGGGTAAATTGCCCCTTTAATGAAACCTATTTTTGTGACTTCTAATCCTGAGTGCTAGTTTGGGGAGGAAAACTTGATTTAGTGTTCTTTGTGTCATTTTCTCATTAAATTATATCAAAATGATTGCAAAACAAAAGAGACAAATTTGTCAAATGACAACAGAAATATTACGTAAAATTTTCATTTGTCTCTTAATAAACAACGTGTATAACGGGCAACGATATTTCCGGAGAGGCAGTTTGGATCCCGAGAATGTTTGTCACACCACCTGACACAAAGTTTCCCTTCAGAATGCGTCGAAGACAGTTTCCAGTTACGTTGGCTTTTGCGATGACTATCAATAAAAGTCAAAGTCAAACGCTAGAAAATGTTGGTTTGTTTTTACCTATACCAGTGTTCTCTCATGGCCAGTTATACGTTGCACTTTTGAGAGTAAAGTCGAGATCTGGATTAAAAATCCTAATAACGGATAAAAATATATAAAAATTTTAAAAAATAGTTTCAAACATAATTTTCGTTTTCTCAAAAAGAAATTTGAAAAAAAAAAATTCAAAAAAAAAATTCAACAAAAAAATTTATAAAAAAGTTCGAATTTGAAAAAGTATAACACGGAAACATAAAAAAAAATTTTACTTTTTTTTTATTTTTTATTTTTTTTTTTTTTTTTCTTTTATTTTTAATTTCTTTATTTATATAATGATTTATTATATATATAAATAACAAGGGCAAAAGAGTCTTTTGCCACTTAATGAAGAATGTATTTTTGAAAATGTCTCTTCAGTGGTAGTAAAAATGAAAAGTGGTACCATGAAAGTAGTAAACATTTAATTTCCCCAAACTGAAAATATATTTTTAAAATACAGAACTTTTTAAAATACAGAACTTTTTTAAAAATCAGACCTATAATAATTTAAATCACATATAATTTTGAATTACATATAAATAACACAAACTAACGAATTTTTTTTAATTATATATAATTTTTATTTTGGAAAGTTAACATTTTAAAAAATGGAATACAAGAGCTTTTAATCGAAGCTATAAGAAGTTAAATATGATTTAAAACCACAAATATATGATAAATCATGATTTTAATTTACTATTTTAAAAAATCAATATTTCAAAAAAAAAAAATTATATTGGGCTGGTCGATACCTTGAGTTATCTAAACCCCTACGCAAAAACGTTTTATTATATTCAAGGAAAATGATCGCTGACTACATGAAGTATTGGCCTTCACATGGCTAACCATGCAAACTAAACTAATGTATACATAGCTACACAAAATATATGTTCTGCATGACAACATCCCTCAACTTAATGATGTTATGTATTTAACATCACAAGTTTAATTTCATTCATCCAAAAATTGATGTGGATGTTAGAGACCGTTCAAATATCTTATTTCATCAATTAAAATATAACTAATCTGACCGTAATTTAACTAAAATTAGATTTTAATCCGCGTTTTAAAAGCATAAGATTATTTTTTTAAACTAATTTACAAAATCAATATGTTTCAATATTTTTTGATAACTAGTATTTTAGCATTTGAAAACTATATAATTATATTATTTATATTTATATTAAATTTAAAAGTTATATAAGATATTATTTTATTTTTTAATTATAAAACTTATTTGACGCCAAACCAAATATTATCTCGTGTATATAGTTATTAATTATATACTTTTAAGAATAAAAGTAATCTAATAATACAAATCTAATTTTAAAGTTTTATTAAATTTAAATGAATTAATTTTTAAATGAAAATATAAATAAAATAATTCATTAATTTAATAAATTTTATATTAAACAAATAAAATGTTAGAGTCAATAAGTAGACATCAAATAAGTTTTATAATAAAAAAATTATTAGATAAGTATATATCACAAAATTAATCAAATGAATTACATAACTATTATTAAATTTAAGAACAAAACAGATTAGAATAATTAAAAACAAAATTAAATAATCCTATATAAATTTCATATTTAATATAAATAAAATAATATAATTATATAGTTATCAAATACACTAAAACAAAAAGGTCAAAACGCTACTTATAAAAAAATATTGATTTTGTAAATTAAATTTTGTTAAAAATATTCTTATGCTTTTAAAATGTGGATTAAAACCCAATTTTAGTTAAATTACGGTTAGATTGATTATATTTTAATTGATGAAACGAAATATTTAAACAGTCTCTGACATCTACATCAGCTTTTGAATGAACAAAATTAAACTTGTGTTGTTAACTACATAATATCATTAAGTTGAGGGATGTTGTCATGCATAACTTATACTTCGCGTAGCTAGGTATACATTAGTTTAGTTTGCATGGTTAGCCATGTAATGACCGATACTTCATGTAGTCAGTAATCATTTTTCCTATATTCAATGTATTCAAGAAAAAACATTTTGAGTTTTCTCTTCTGACATAGGCAAAACTGTATAAAAATTGCTAAAAATACATTACAGTCAAGACTTTCAGTAATGTAAAATTAATACATTGCAGTCAAGACTTCCAGTAATGTAAAACTAAATGAGAAAAATGGAAAACTAGATTAAAAAGTAATATTAGAGGTTTCAACAAAATTTTCAATTAATTAACTTCAATGGCATGTTGTCAAGTTATATAAATGCAGATGATCACTTTGATTAGAGTGCTCTTATTATAATTCAAGCAGAGAGAGACAAAACAAAGAAATAATATGGTCTAGATCAAAAATATAAGCGGCTAAGAGATTTGCTACTATTTTGGTGAAGGAAACATCAAATACAAGTGAAACATAATGGTATCGTTAAACAGAGACAATACAACAAATCACAACATTGATTACTACATTTGAGCTTCACAACGAACAAGCTGAAGATAAAGCTGTCGGGAGAAGCATATAAGCAGCTAAACCGCGACTCAGTGTGCCAATTAAAGGCAATGGATGTGAGAACAAATGAGTAGTGGTGCATCTTGACGCTTCTTGAGAAATTATAAGACCGGTTGATCTTGGACTGGACCCATTGCACCTAGGGGCAGATCTAGAAAATTTCACAACATGGGGTATACTTAATAAAATAACAGTCGTAACCAAAGGTGTACGGAGCATTGGAGATGATAAGCCATTTAAGATCCTTGATTTTCAATGCAACTAATGAAAAAAAATCTGCATGTGGCACTTGCCCCACCTAGATCTTTCCTAGGCTTGCCCCTGTTGCACCGGATGTGAGGCTAGGAAGACGATTTTTTTTTTTTGACATCATAATAGACTAGAAGCCTATGGGACCACCGGTTCAGATAGCCAAACCGGAGGTAAAGAATCGACATATAGTATAGCTGAAGGAGAACTCCTCGCACCACGTGCCAGCTTGTCCGCCATTGTATTTTGTGCCTTTGAGATATGTCTGATCATGAAGTTGGGGAAGAAAGTCTTACTTCGGCAGAATTCTTCCATGTGTGTAGCGAACGCCGGCCATTGTTCAGGTGAGGACAACATCTTCACCAATTGAGAACAATCCGTCACAAATACTACATCTGAGAACTGCAGGGTCTTCATGCACTCCATCGCCCAAATCAGAGCTTCACATTCAGCATGTAAAGATGATAGGCTATCATTACGTCCTCTGAATTTATCGTCCGGCAATACCAGCCCTGGCCTGTAAAAGCATCATGTTCTCTCCACGCCCCATCAATGTAGCAAACTCGAGAGGACCCCAATGTCTGCCAACTCCTATCTGTCGGTGGAAATTCATGATTCTCTTGTACCAAAAGTTGGGCCTCAGCCCAAAGTGATCCTTCAACATCCGCTCTGCGCAAAATTTCTTGAGGATTTACAGTCCTATTATTATGAATTTTGTCATTCCTATTTTTCCATATATACCACATAATCCATGGAAAATACTCCGAGTCAACATCTTTTGGGAGTCTCCAAAAAAGATGATCCAGACTGGTAAAAACTGAGGAAGATGGGAAGATTCCGGGAGGGGAAGGGATTCGAGATAAAGCCCATGTTTGAAGTTACTGGTGGACATTCAAAAATAACGTGATAGATGGATTCCTCTTCTGCCCCACAAATACCGCACCGGAGATCACACTCTATTCCACGAGCCTTCAGATTTTTGGATACTGGTAGTGTCCCAGATAAAACTTGCAAAACAAAGTGTCTTAGTTTCGGGGAACATTTTAGTTTCCAAGAATGTGCCAAAAAGGATTTAACATTAGGTCCATAACTTAACACTCTTGGACCCCGATCCGGGTATAAGGATTCTGTCCTAAACCCTGATTTAACCGAGTATTTACCAGAGTCCGTAAACATCCAGCCATATGTATCTGGCCTTTGTGTTCTACTAACTGCTATAACACGAATAATCTTCACATCATCTGGATGAAAATATACATTCAGGAGATCCTCATTCCATGAAAAATCAATGGGATTTATAGGATCACCCACCATAAGAGACTGATTTAAAATTTGAGACTGAGTTTTTGGTAATGCTGACCTCGGGCGAGGAGCAGGGATCCAGGGATCATTCCATACGGATACCGATTGCCCGGTTCCTACTCTTTTGATTAGCCCTTTTTTAACCAGAGGCCTAGCTGAACAGATGCTTCTCCATCCATAAGAAGAGGAGTAAGATCTGTGATCATCCAGAGGATGAGTATTCCCAAAATAACGACCTTTAAAAACCTTGGAAAATAAACACTCTGGTTTATCAATCATCGCCATAATTGTTTGGCTAACAAAGCCGTATTAAAGTCCTGCAGGTCCCTAAAGCTCAAACCCCCGTCATCTTTATGGATGCAGACTTTATCCCACGAGAACCAATGAATACCTTTTTTATTATTCCCACTACTCCATCAAAAATGAGCTAAAGTGCTTGTAATTTTTCTGGTAATCCCTTTGGGGAGCCTGTAACAAGACATCACAAAAGTTGGCATGGGTGAAGCAGCTGATTTTATTAAGACCTCCTTACCCTCTTTTGTAAGAAAGCGGACTGTCCAACTATTCACTTTATTGTGTACCCTCTCATTTAAAAACCCAAATATCTGTATTTTTGAACCTCCAAGACTCTCCGGAATCCCCAAATAATTCCGCATTCTCCCAAGATTTGTAATACCTAAGAGATTATGGATGGCCGTCCTCAGATCCACAGGAACGTTATGTCCAAATTGAATCGATGATTTAGAAAAATTAATTTGTTGTCCTGACACCATTTCATAATCTCTGAGTAATTGTAGGATAACACTACATTCCTCCATCGTTGCCTTACGAAAAAATAGACTATCATCCGCAAATAAAAGATGGGAATTGATGGGCTTGCCCGTGCTATTTTTAGTCCTGTTAATCGTTTTAACCTCTCTTCTTTCCTAATGTTGGCAATAAGGGCTTCTGTACAGAGGATGAATAAATATGGAGATAACGGATCCCCTTGCCGCAAACCTCTCTCTGGGACTATAAAACCTTGTGGTTGTCCATTCAATAAGACCTTATAACTAACTGATGATATACACTGCATCATCAAAGCCACCCACTCCATAGAAAAACCCATTTTCAGTAGAAGGCGCTGTAAAAAAGACCACTCAACCCTATCGTACGCCTTACTCATATCCGTCTTGATCGCTAAAAATTTTCCCTTGCACGAATTATTTGTTCGTAACCCATGGAACATTTCCTGCGCAATGAGAATATTATCCAAAATTAGCCTTCCAGAGACAAATGCCGATTGGGTCTCTGAAATAAGATTTGTTAACAAGCCTTTTAGCCTCTGACATAGCACCTTTGAAATAATTTTATACCCAACATACACAAACTTATCGGTCTAAGTTCAATCATTCGATTTGGCCTCGCTGTCTTTGAAATAAGACAAATATTCGTCACATTCAGTCTTCCATCAAAACTCCCCGTTCGCAAAAAATCATTGACCATATCAACCACATCTCCTTTTATGATCGACCAGGACTGTTGGTAAAAAAGCGCAGTCATTCCATCAAGACCTGGTGCTTTTTCCGGCTGCATCATAAATAGTGCAGCCTTGACCTCGTCTTCGGTGGCATCAGCCATTAGCCGGAGATTCTGGGCTTCCGTCACTGAGGTCAGTACCTCTTCCAAAAAACCATCCAACTCAGTTGGCAAAGTTGTTCGAAACAATTCTGTAAAATACTTAACCACCACTTCTTCCACTTCCGTCTCTGAGTTCACCCAATTTCCTTCCTCATTATGGAGTCCTATAATTCTATTCTGGATACGCCTTTGTTTTGTCAAAGCATGATTAAATTTTGTATTTCTATCCCCACATGTATGCCATTTAGTTCTACATTTTTGCTCCCAATATTGCTCCTCATCACGATACGCCTCTTGCAATTTCCGTGAAACCTCTAGGACCTCTTCATTTGATTTAGAAAAATTGTTCTGAATTTCCTCAAGAGCCTGTTGGAGAGAATTTATTTTCTCTTTCCCATATGGCGGATTCTGTTTCCTCCAGGTTGAGATCTCATGTCTACACCAATGAATTCTATCCACAATTCCATTCCTATCCCTCACACGCCTAGAGTTACATCCTCGTGTAATTGAATCCATAAGTCCTTCTTGTCCTATCCATCTCTTATCAAAGCGGAAAGATTTTTTAAATTTAATGAATTTGTCATCAATCGTTGCGACTATCGGTCTATGATCCGACCCTACCATACATAAATACTCGACGAAAGAGTGTGGAAACAGATTATGCCAATTATTAATAGTTTCTGGAAGGATGATGAACACATCAGATAGAGTCTTTTATGGAATGAGATAAAATAAAATGTCAAAGTTTTCCAAAAACAAATCGTTTAAAGTAAAATAAATTTTCATATAAATTAGAATAAATTTTCATATAAATTAACATAAACTTCAAACTCACTAAAAATAATTAAATTGACCCATAGAAATTTGTTTGGAAACTTAACATAAAACTAACAAATATATCTTTTAAAAAGAATATAAACTTCAAGAATTTAATTTATAAGAATTTAGAACACAAAGTTGATACTACATAATATTAAAAATTTACACATAGAATTTATAAATATCAAGATTTTCAGAAACAAATATTTTTTTAATTAAAAGGAAAAATCAAATCAATATCAAATAATCAAAACAAATATAGGGGAGCTTATTTTAAAAATTAACATTACATACATGCCAATTATTTTGGAAAGAAAGTCAAAGATATTAATAAAAAATTGTGTTATAAGTATGTTAAAGCATAAATATATCATATATATATATATATATATTAAAATATAATATATATATATATAATAAATATCAAAAATTTGAGACTAAAAACAAAATTAACATGGTTTAAAAAAAACTAAAACAACGGCTGGTTTCAGTTTTCTTTTTCTTTCTACGGAGGCAATTTATTCTTTGACTTACAAAACACTTACTTTAAGAGAATTAGAAGTAAGTATAATCCACTTGCGTGACACATCTTATATATTAAAACAGAAGTCACAACTTTGATTCATGTGTGATTTTTTAAAATATGGACCTAATGTATCTATTCCTAGAAAGTCATGTTACATTTAATATCTAATCTTATCATTTAATTTTTGGGCATACCAGAAATTTTTATTGGGCTATCAATAATTGGATTTAAACAATTGATGATCCATTAGATTTATAGATAGTATAAATTAAATAGATATAATTTAATGTTGTAATATTATACCTCTATATGCTAAATATTTGTCGATGTTAATTTTTAAAATTATAAATATTTTTTTAAATAACAAAAAATATATTATCTAACAATGATTAAACTTTACTACCATAAACCAATGAAAACAATTTTAAACTATATTGGTTATTTTAAAAATTAAACAAAAACTAAATGTTTAATTATTTACTCGATAATATAAATCTATGAAGCGAAAAGTTTAATTTTTAAAAAACTTTTTAAATTTGTGAAATGTTACAATGTCTTTAAATATGACAATAAAACAATATTTTACTAATCTTTATATATATAGTTACGATTTTAATAATGAAATAATAATCCAAAAATATATATAGAAGAAAATACAAATACATGATAAAGTTTGAAACAATCTATTCAATTAAAAAAATATACAGTAAACTTATTATGTTTTAAAAATTAATAGACATATATATATTATAATATATACCAATTTATAATTGAAAACAAAATATTTATATAAAAGTAAATGAAAACAAAAACCCGCACGGTTGTGCGGGTCGAGATCTAGTATATTGTTAAAATCAGATTATTAGAGAATTTTAAACTGATTCTTTTCAATCAAAAGAAAGTAACAAAAAAATTTTACTCATCAAAATTTTGAAATTGTAATCAACACTATCATATTATATAAAGTATATGTAATGGCATTAACAATAAAATAAACCACATGATGACTTCTTATAAATATATATCACCGATAAAGTATATGTTCCATATAATAGATAAAGTTTAAACGATCTCATACAAAAATGGTTGAAAAAGAAAGATATTTTATAAAAATATTTATAAGAAAGACGAAAAATAAAGAGTCTAAAGTATTACGTCTAATAAATTAGTTGAATTTCAAATAAAATAATATGTAATACCAACAACAAATTATATAATGAATAAAAACCTAAAAAATAATAAGAAGAATAGCCAATGTGCATTTAACACATTTACAAGAAGTTTATTAAAAAAAAACCGCATGGAAGATAATTCCACTTATGTAAAATACATATTGTTAAAAATCACTTTATCTATAAATTTCAAACTATGTATTGAAAATCCAAAAATATAATAAATTTATTTACTCATCAAAATTTTAGCCAATAATATTATCTTATGTTTTGACACAGAGTTTGTAAGTCAACTTCAATCAAAACCTTCGTATAAACTAATCAAAATACGCTAATACGAAGCAATCCACGTTTACCTGATATTTTAAGAGATTTATGTCATTTACAATAAAGAAAACTAAATGATGATTTCTTATAAACATATAATACGTTCACCGATAGGTTTCATATAATAAATTAAAATTATCTCATACAAGTTTGGTTGAAAAATCTATTTAGATAACAATGTTTATAACATAAATGGACAAAAATAAATAATCTAAAGGCTCATGTCTAATAAATTAGTTTAATTGCAAATAAATTTATATTTAATACCAGCAATAAATTGTAATATGAATGATAACTTACAAAACAATAGGAAGAATGATCAATATTCATTTATAATATAATATACTATATGCAAAATTTATTGGCTTAGACGAATTTTTTTCAATTATGTAATAACTTTAAGAAATACTTAAGAATATTTATGTAAAACAGCAACAGAAACAAACATTATTTGTTTTTAGTACAGATTAACTTTTATTCTCTTCTTACAAAGATCAAAATTTTATATATTACAAAAAAAATTATACAATCATACAAGATTCCCTACTATATAATATAATTAATTAGACCAAGTATAAGTAAATCTTATGCTCTGAATTGATTATATTATTACCTCAATAATAAATTTATATAAAATTAATTAAAATTCATTATATTTTCATTTTTATTATCCAAGAAAAGTAGTTAACAATAAGCAAAATTCAGTAAAATATTAGTTGTAATTTATATTTATTTCTAAATATTATACCTTCACATACATATTTAAGATATCAAATAAAGTTTTTAAGTATGTCTGTGCACACAATAAAAATATAATAGTTATACATTATTTGTAAAACTTTGTTCAGTACAAATAAAATTTAAATATTATGCAGATAGATTAATCATTTTTGCATTAAATCCAAAGATATATCAAATGTATCATGTATGGTAAAAATATTTACAATATCAAGCAAATTACATAATATTTGAAAATTTAAAACATTATATCTTATAAACAATATAAATACGTTTATAAATACAATATATACATCTATAAATAAAAACACTAGATGCTAAGAAGTGTTAATTTAAAAAGTATATTTTTTTATAGACAAACATATGTTAAAGTCTTTAAATGATATTTTACATATGAATTCAAAAAATTTAAATTTATAGAAATTGATTATATTTTAAAAAAAAAATTAAATTATTATAATCTCTAAATTAAATTATTAATATAGACTTGTGCGTAGCGTGAGTATAAAATCTAATCTATACTATATAAAAGTTGAGGCTATAAGCCATAGAGAACGTTCACGTAGGATTTAAAACAACCGATCGTATGATGATACCTGTGGAGATTTCTGTAACAATAGATGTAACAATATTGTCACTGTAAGAAACAGATTTCTGTAACTGATTTTAAGGAAAATAATCGTTTTTAATACCGGTGGAGTGTCATTTTTGAGGAATTGATGAAGTTCAGAAAGTGTAACAGTTTCTGGCTTTGTAACCTCTGATGTTGTAACTTCGGAGTTTTTCCCGTTTTCTCTCAGCCTTTGAAATCAAACATATGTAACATAAATTTAGACAGTTACGAGTGAAGAGATCTTGAACCTAAAATGGAACCTCTGCACGGCTTTCCGAGAGGAAGAATTATGCTGGAGACAAAAAAAGTAGGGCACTATGGCTAAAGGATGAAGATAAAAACACAAAGTTTTTCCATACCATAACAAAACAGACACGAGCTCCGAATCCTATTACCAAGCTAAAAACCCCGAATGGGGGATGGGCTGAAAGCGAATATGGGATAGAAAAAGCAGCATCGGAGTACTTCCAGAACCTGTTTACGTCCTCGCAGCCAGGAGATTTCGACGAAGCCCTCCGGTACATTACTGCGAAAGTGACCCCGGGCATGAACACAACACTAACGCGAAATCCATATGATAAAGAAATAAAGAAGGCGATAGATGAGATAAATCCTGATAAGGCGCCAGGACCAGACAGCATGACGAGCCTCTTTTGCCAACGTTTCTGGGAAGTTACGGCAACTGACATTATCAAAATGGTGAAAGATTTCTTTGGTTTGAACTCTTTTGACCCGCGGTTAAATCAGACACACATTTGTCTAATCCCAAAGACGGAACGGCCGAGAGAGATGACGGAATTTCTTCCCATCAGTCTATGCAACGTCAGCTATAAGATCATCTCCAAAATTCTATGCTCACGTTTGAAGAAAATTCTGCCTAAGATGGTATCGAAAACCCAATCCGCCTTTGTGGCGAGAAGACTTATCTCAGATAATATTCTACTAGCTCAGGAAGCTTTCCATGCCCTTCGTACAAATCCCATGTGTAAAGCGAAGTTTGTAGCTATCATGACGGACATAAGTAAAGCCTACGACCGAGTCGAATGGAACTTTCTTGAAGCTCTCCTCCTTAAAATGGTCTTTGATGAAAAATGGGTCTCTTGGATTCACTGGTGTATTTCCTCGGTATCTTATCAGGTTCTTATAAACGGAGAACCAAAAGGGAACGTCTCTCCGACTCGAGGCATGCGACAAGGCGATCCATTTTCCCCCTTTCTTTTCATTTTGATGACAGAAACACTTATCTCGCAATTAAAAGGAGCAGAGGATGAAGGATGAATCACAGGGCTGAAGATCGCAAGAGCCAGCCCAGCAGTGTCCCATCTTTTACTTGCAGATGATAGTCTCTTCTTCTGCAAAGCAGGCGTCGGGACAGTAGCTTAATCTAACTAAATCCTCAATCTCTTTTGGGAATAGAGTCGATCAAGAAATAAACGGAGCTCTGAAGTACACACTGGGTATCAATAAAGAAGGAGGAATGGGTATGTATCTCGGCTAACCTGAAAAGATTTGCGGGTCCAAACGACAAGTATTCACCTTTATTAGAGATCGTCTAATAATTCTGTCTGCAAAATTCTTATCTAAGGGAGGTAAAGAAGTTCTTTTAAAATCTGTCGCTCAAGCACTCCCTACGTATGTAATGTCATGTTTCTTGTTGCCCAAAGAGATTATTCTAAAGCTACAAGGAGCAATTGCAAAGTTCTGGTGGAGTACAAAAGCAAATAAATCGGGGACTACACTGGATCACATGGGAAAAGATTTGCATCCCTCTTGAGAAAGGAGGATTAGGATTCAGAGACCTTCATGATTTTAGCATTGCCTTACTAGCCAAACAAATGTGGCGATTACTTCACTATCCGAATTCCCTTCTAGCTCGGGTCCTAAAGAGGCAGATATTATCGTCATATAAGCCCTATGGAAGTCAAAACATCAAACTCTCCATCTTACGGATGGAAGAGTATGCTGGCAGCACAAGATCTCCTGCAGGAAGGACTGCGAAAAACCATAGGCACAGGAGCTAGTACTCGCGTATGGCTAGACCTATGGTTACCGACTGTCCTGGCACGGGCAGCCAATGACGTCGGAATCCATCGGGACCAGAATCTCTTTGTTAATCAGCTTATAGACCAGATTACGAAACAGTGGAAAACCGATGAGCTGCATTCTCTTTTTGATCCAGAAGATATCCCGTTAATACAGAGCATAAGACCTTGTCATAATGATAAAGAAGATGGATATTGTTGGATTTATACGAAATCGGGGCGCTATACAGTCAAGTCCGGTTATAAGCTAGCATCCCAGCTAAAAGAGGAGAAACGAGACGACAACCATGTCTCGGAGCCGAGTGTTAACCCGTTGAAAGCGCTGAGATGGACATTGAAAACGACACGAAAGGTCAAACACTTCCTCTGGCAAGCAATCTCCGAATGCATAGCCACCTGCAGCCGGCTTGTGGACAGACATTGCGGGATAGATCGCACATGCCCCAGATGTGGCGAACGAGACGAAACCGTCAACCATCTCCTATTCTTATGTCCACCGGCCTTACAGACCTGGGCTCTATCGGACATACCGACGTCTCTGGGTGTTTTCCCGAGTGAATTTCTATACGAGAACTTGACTACCTTCTCCTCCGAGCAAAGAAAAGAGGAGCGCCAGAGAATATAATGAAGTGATTCCCATGGATCTTGTAGTACATTTGGAAAGGTAGAAACGAGAAAATTTTTAATGGCAAAGTTATTCTACCCCCGGAGACCGTCCAAGACGCAACTCAGGAAGAAGAAGAATGGAGGGTTGCACAACACATTTCAGAACATATCCAACCTCAGGAAGCCACCATACAGGAACACAATGACGATGAGAATGATTCACACCTTCCAAGATGCCAAGTGGATGTATCTTGGGTGAAAAATTCAGACTTTGTTGGTGGTGGTTGTGTTTTTGATATAGAACCATGTATGGTTCGTTCGGGATAGAACAAGTTCTATCCCCTTTGCATGACGAGTTTAATATCTTGCTGTGTGCAATGAAAACTGCTCTGCAGTTGAGATTTTCAACAGTGTCCTTTGAATCGGACTGTCTTCAGCTTGTTAAGCTGATAAACGAAGAAGAAGACTGGCCCATATTGGCCTCAGAATGGAATGATTCCGATCACACACGTGCTATGTTTTCTTATTTTTCTATTTCTTTCATTGCAAGAAAGCACAATGTAAGGGCCGATCTCCTTGGTAAAGGAGCTCGCTCCCAACTCTCTCTATTTTCCCATGTAAACTCTGTAATTCCGAATTGGCTAGCTTTAAAGGCTAACCTTTTCACTTTGAATTAATAAAACATGGAGATTGTCGTAAAAAAAAAAGAAGACAGTTACGATATTAAATAACACAACTAAATATGGTGAAGTATATTCATGTGAGCGTGTACTTACCATGTCAAGTAGCCATTACTTGGTTCAATATCATTGTCGAAAAAAATCCTTGTGGAAGAAGTGAAGGACAAACTAAATACGTCTACACAATGCAATTTAAAAGATGATATGGTTAATAAATTATCTATACTATTAAAAGGGAAGGAGTCCTAAAAAATCTACCTATAAAAGTTGTTTGAACCTTTTTATTAAACGACTAATATTTTGGTCTTACTTTAAATTTATACTACCAATATATTACCATATATTTCTCTAACAATAATTTAATCACTACTTATTATTTATTAGATCCACATTTTTATACACGTTGATATCAGATCCTAACTACATATATATTTTATTTGGTAGACCTTATAATACACGAAAATATGGAAATGCTCCTGCAATGTCACATGTTTGCCTAACGTGTTTTTTAATGCTTCTCTTTGACTATGGACAATGAGAATGCAGCCATATATGATGTCAATACTCTTATTCAAATTTGACTTATTCACATAAAAACTATTAGTATATCGACTATTATTACTTTCGATACATACCACAAGGTCCACAACTAACTCAAGATGCATTTTGGACTATAATATTTAAATCAATATTTTGGTTCACTTTGTATTTTAGTAGGCTACATGAATAGATAACTGAACACTGTTTTCATTATTATTTTTATCTCACCATCTTCTTAACTTTCAAACGAAAAAAAAACTCAATACCAAAAACATCTAAACCCTATATAGATTATATGGAATCTCAAAACTATAATTTTTTAAAACTTAATAAATCTATATATTGTCAGATTCATGAAATATTATAGGATATATTTAATAGTTCTCTCAAATTATTAAATTCTTCCAAATGAATTTTAATTTTAAATAAAAATATATAAATAAATGCAAAAACATAGATTTTCGTGACTATTAGCTTTTTTTTTACAATTAATCTACCAAATTGATTTTGTATCATGTTGATATGGTTCACGCGAAACATTTTAAAATTTAGACGGGATTTACACAATTATTCTTCTGTCTAGCAACTTACCAAATATACCAATTTACTCTTAATAAATATATCCTACCAACATCAAGAATATAAATAGTCAAATTTATATCAATCATAAATACTATATATTAGAATAGATTTTGAAGAGATTTTAGCCAAGAGAAATATTCTGAATTGTATCACCCTATTGGTACTCATTCATTCATTTCTTACGTAATTAAATTTACTAAAATTATCTATATATTCCCTTAAAAATTATATACATGGTTGAACTGTTGCCCATATCGCTGATTATATAAGTTTCTTTTTTGACAACACATACTTATATTGTTATACAGTATCTTATAATCTAAAATATGAATATAATTTATTCAAATTTTGTAACAATTAATGTAAGTTATATATTCTGGTTTTCAACGTGTGTAAACAGTTGTACATGATATATATCATTTGTGATCTATTTTAAAATAATTATACATACATAATAACACATATTCATATATTTATAATATACTATACTTTTAAAATATAAAATTTCAAAATATTAAAGGTGAAATAATCAATTTTTATTTATAGTTTAAAAATATTGCAAGTCAGAATATTTATAAATAAAATTAATGTATTTTGTTTGATAAAAATAAATTGTTAACTAGCTAAAATAGGTTAAACAAAAGAGACTCATAATACGAGTCAAAATTATCCAAAATCTCTAAAATTATAGTTCAATTAAAATAGCAAAATAAATTAAATACAAAAATTTAAAAATAAATCATAAGAAATGTTAAAACATATAAATTATTTATAAAATTATACTTTTTATAAGATATATGGCCTCATTTGAAAATATGGAGAGATGTTCCGTTTATCGACAAAACACATTGAGATTGATATAAACTTTCACTAGGTTTGGAATACCTAAGTTAAACAAGATTTTTCTTTTTTGAAAAAGTATTAATCTCGCGCTTCAAAGCTTGATTCAAAAGTTTGAATTAATTTTTGAAAAAATATCATCCGATTTATATGGGATTTTATCGGGTCAACCAATATTGAATAGCGGATTAACGATAGATTTTTACGTTTTCACCAAGTTTTATCAGATTTTTATATACAAGGTTTTGACAAAATTCATACCGGATTATATATGAATCACCTGATTTACTTCTGAGACTGTAGGTTTGGGTCACGTATGAAAACACTGCTATAAATATTAAAAATTCTCCAAATATATACTATTGGATTAGCTCAAAATCTGCCAAGTAATTTTTTTTGTATCATCAACTCAACAAGTGTAACTCTTACAAAATACACACAAAATACAATGATGATGTTGTAACATAAGAATGTACATATATATTCTAAAAATAAACTATTTGATAAATTATATAATTTTGTAACTTAATAATATACTTCAAAACATCAAAACCAAAATAATAATTCATATCAAACATTACTACTATTTGGAAAAAATATCCGCGTTTCAAAAGCGCGGGTCAAAATCTAGTATTACTTTAAAGGTCAAATAAGCAACAATATATAATTATTTGTGAGATTACAAACCTCTAAATGTTCTTGGGTTCATTGTTGTAGCGAGAAGCACCATAGGTTTGTCAACACTTTCCATCAGTTTCTTTTGAAAATTGGCAGCACCGTTACCCCAAAGTGTTACACGAACAATAGGCCCACTGAGTAGAAAATAGAGAAAGATGGTGAGTAAACATTGTATTTAAGATTAAAAGAATATGAACTCATGGGAAAACATGCTCACTCTTTTAATTGCAAGTGAATGTCTATTCTCTTATTAGTCACACCATTGTTGAAGTTCTCGTTGTTGATGAGAACCAGCTTTCCAAGGGCATCTATATAAAACTGTCATGTCATAAGAACTTGATTATAAAATCATATATATTTTTATATGGACAGCAGTAAAGTTTTTACCATATAGATCTTCGTTCTTGTTCTTGTTGACCGCTTCATTGAACTCAGCATAAGAACGAATCCTAAAGTTTTGCCTCTCAATATCATGGCCAGCATAATCTGTGGGTGCAAGAACTGTATGCTGAGTGAAATGAATTAAAAACTTGTGAGAAGTCACCTTGTAACTTGTTTTGTTGTTGATGACCAAGAAGTTCTTAATCTTATAGATTACACCAGCTTTTAAATCTCTTCATAGCACCCTATTCAATTAGCTGGTATGGAGGCATGGATTGTTGTTCCCTGTAAAAAAATTGTGTCAAACAACATACAACCCAAAAGTTAAGTGCTCGTCTAAATAATTTTTTATACCTTTTGATCAATAAGAAATAACTCGAAGCCCAGAAGCAAACCACCCTTGTTGACGTTACGTGCTTCCCAAAAGTGAACCACTCTAGCAAGAACTTCATTCTTATTAAAACCCTTTCTAAGATCATCGAAAACAAAAGAAGTAGCAGAACCGACCATATCTCTTTTCTCTTTTCAATATCTCTCTCTTTCTCAATGTAAAATCTTGAAAACTTTTAGAACTAGACAATTATTTATAGTCACCCAATACTACATATATTAGAAATTTCTTATTTTATGTATTAAGTGAATTTCCCTTTTAGATGTTTTAGTTTATTGTTATTCAACTACTTTAACATCAGTGTTCCATTTTTTTGTATTTTGTATTTTTCTAATATTTCTATTTTGCTTATAATTTTCATATAAAAAGGCAATATAGTATTTAAGGATTTTTTTACTTTTAAAATTTGATTTTTAAATCTTATAATTATATATTTAAACTTCTATTTTATGTTAATATACATAAATTAGGAAAGCTGACAAAAATACATAAATTTGGAAATCATAGCATTTTTAAAACTAATAATTATATTTTATTAGCCTGCTTAATTATTAAATAGATTTTTTAAACTATTTATTTAAGGATATTTTTTTGACATTTTAAATTTTGATTTTTAAATCTAATAATTATATATCGACATTAAATATTAAAACTAATATTTTATGTTAATATACATAAATTTGGAAAGCTGACAAAAAAAAAGTTCACCAAAAAAAATACATAAATTTGCAAATCATGACCTTTTTAAAACTAATAATTATCTTTTATTAGCCTACTTAATTATATAATATATTTTTAACTATTTTTTGGAAACATTTAACATATTTTAAAAATGATGTGTCATAATCCGATTGGTTGTTTTAAATCCTACGTGGACGCCCTCAATGTCATTAACATTTTCAAAACAATATTCATTTAAAACTAAAATAGAAACCAATATCAAACAAAGTAAGTTAACAAAATTAAAACATTATAAATAAATTCACTTAATATATATAATATTTTTAGAAATTCAACATCAAAATAAAACACAAAAGAAGAATTAATTTTAAAATACAAGGCTTTTAAACAATTATAAGTAAATAAATGTAACTCATGATTTTCAAAGCTTAAGCTATATGCTCTTGAAAATATTCACAAATAACATATACTATATAAAAGTTGAGGATGTAAATCATTGAGAATATTCACATATTATTTTAAAACACCAAAATATGTCAAATCATCATTTTATTTACTATATAAAATTTGAGGCTATAAGTCATAAAGAGTATACACATAAGATTATAAACAACCAATGAAAAGATGAAAAATAATAATTATAGTTTACTATTTGTAAAATGTTAAAATTTCCAAAACTGATTATTTCAATACAAAATATAATTTAACATCAAACAATACAATCTAATAAATAAATCATTAAAATGGAATCGACTCATATATATACAAAATATTTGGAATTGTTTTATAAAAAACTAAAATAAAATAAAAGATAAAGAATACACGATTTTTAACATGCAAGAACACAAAATAAAATATACTCTTCAAAATAAAACTTGAAAAAAATACTTTCAAAATAAATTAGAAACCAATATCAAATGTATTTTATTTAATAATATCCCAATCAAATAATCACATAATCCTCATGAAAAAGAAATATAGGGTTTGGAGTGAATGAAGAGTAACAACGAACAAAAACGTAAAACATACACGATAGAAAGTAAATCATGCAAGCCGAAGACAAAATCCGATAGACAAAAAAAATGTATCACACCACAAAATACCGGATATACTAGAGAATAATTCAAATATAAAAAAAAGATTGAAAATTTACACTTGCTCTCTCTAAAATATGTTAAGTAAGAGAACAAATTTAGAGCCCCAAGCCATAATTTATTTATGAGTTTCAAATTATTTTTAATCAATCAAAAGAAATTAACAAATTTAATAATCCATTAATTTTTTTAATATTAATCAGCACAATTATCTTATGTTTTTTTCTAGTCAGTTAGAGTCAAAATCTTCATAGAAACTAACCAAATAAGCTATACTGAAATAAATCTAACATGATGTGAATTACAAGATTTTTATTATTGTTCTTAAAGTAAACTACATGATAAATTCTTATAATTATTAGTGTGATTCACCTCATATAACATATAAAATTTAAGATGCTTTCTGTTGAGTTATGTTGAAGAAAATATTTAGAGAACAATGTTTATAAGATAAATGAAAAATAAAGAGCCTAATAAAGCATGTCAAAAAAGTTAGTAAAATTTTAAATAATGTTTATAACGAATACTAACAATAAATTAGCATGAAAGATAACATAAAAGAATGATAGAAGGAACAATCGATATGAATTTATCAGTATAAATATACTTTATAAGTATTATAATCAACAAACTAAAAACATACAATTTTTTAACATTTAGAAAACAATGAATACGCTATCTAAGATTTTTGCTATCTTATCGTCAACATTTGGCAACTAGAAAAACCAATTATCAAAATTATTTAATAGTTTTCAAAGGATCTTAAAAATATTCACCTAAACTCCAAAACAAACAAATATTAGCTATTATAGCAAAAAATAAATTATAAATATTTTAATACAATATACGATCATGAAAGATTAAATACAATACAAATAATTAATTAGATCAAGTAGTAGCTAAATCTAATAATTTAGATTCTCAATATTAATAATTCAATAAATAAAGTGTTACATAACATTAGCTAAATTCATTATATTTACTTTACTTTTTATATTATCTTACAAAGGCTATTTAATATTAATTAAATTTCATCAAAATATTTATTGTGATTAAATTTTAAATATAAATTTTATACTATCACATACGTATAACAATCACACATTAACTGTAAAGTTTCTTTCTAAATACAAATAAAATTAGATATTATGCAAATAGTTCAATCATTTATGTTATTCAAATAAAATCTATGTAAAATGTATCATAAATATTATAATGTATTAACAGTTTACATGCATCAAGCAATTTATGTAGTATTTTAAATAAAAATTAATATTTTTCAAAAATTTATGAATATGCTTAAAAACATAATTATTACGTTTATAAATACAAATAACTAAATAGCTAATAAGAGGGTATAGTTATAAATAGACATAAATATTGAGAACAACAAATCATATTTCAGATAAGAAAACTATATAAATAAATTAAATAACTAGTTTAAAAGTTATTACAAAACTAGTCTAAATTATTATTAATACTACGCGCGAGTATAAAATTTAGTGAAACAATAAAAGGTCAAGGGCGATCTGTTATATTTCAAGATTAAGGTCATAACCCCCGTTGGCCCCGTCAACTTCAGAACCCAAGTCATCTAAGTTGATGTGGTTATTTCCATCTTCAGTTGATTTCAACACATGAAGCGCGTCTCTCAGTTTATCTGGTTCAGCACGACCACCAATTGGAACGTCTTGTTCCACATGCACACCCCATGATCTACAGCACTCCTGGTCACCCTACTAGTGTTTTGTGCAGATCCACCTAATCATAGATAAAAATATTACAATACATCAGTTCATATCTTTTTCTGTGTAGTAAACCTGTACAACTGCTTATTAATTAGTGTAGTCATACTTGTACTTGCGTTTCGCACTACTCTATTTCAGTTATGGTTTTGTTCAGGAATGTAACACCCGTCTCTCCCCCATTCCGGCCGGGGTTCCCGAGTACGGGGCTAAGAACACACATGCTCCACATTCGACATCTTTGTATGTCCCGTTACTGGTCCCAAGAACTTCAGGTGTGTTTCCTTTGGTACAATCGACCCTTCTACTTACGGTTCTGCGAAAGGAAAGGGGAAAAGAGGGGCTAAGAAACCTCTGACTTGTAAAATTCATAACTTCTTGCTCCGTGAATATTTTAGCCCGATTCCAATTTTTTATGGACTCCTTCTTGAGTGTAGAATCCAATAAAATTTGTTTCATGTTGAAAGTCCTTCTGGTTGTGGAGATATATGCCTTGGACTGAACCTCGGTCGCTGGTACCTCCTAGATGGCCGGTTTGGAAGGTTTGGTGAGACTCTGGTTGAACCATGGATTTCGTGACCACAACATCCCCTCCTACTTGACAAGGTTTCGACCTCAAAACTGTATAACTTGCCCTAGAATAGAGCAAGTCAGTTTTCATTCTCTTTTGAGATTCTAGAACCTTACCTTGATAAAATATTGGGTTGGTAATGCATGGTGCATCTGGTGGCTCTTCTTTGAAAAGGTGTGAAAGGATCACGACTCTGCTATGTTTATGGCCATTTCATCTCTTCTGGAGTGGATGGTTCTTCAAGGGTTTGGTGGCCAAGTTTCTGATCATCTTTGGAGTTGATCCTCCTAGCAACATAAGATAATCTGGTGGGATTTCTTTGAAGGCTTTCTTCTTTGCAACCTGAAAATTTCTCAACATGCTGGACAAAAAGCAAGTGCATTATATCTGTCATTGAAATATTAAGAAAATGCTGATCTAAAATGAATCTTACCATAGGTTTTGGAACTTGAACAATGGATTGGTCAGATTTCGGTTTCCACTTGGGAGTGGGTTCATAACTGAGTTTATGGTCTGGTTCTTTCTTTGGAACTTCAATAAGCTTATAGATTTCATTTGTTCTCCCTGTACCAAGAACACACACGTCAGTACTAGTGTCCAAAGGTGGTGTTAGACACTTACCTTGGTGGGATATTTTTATGACCGGTTTTGCTTCTTTAAGCAACATGGACAGCTTTGTGTCTTGAACCATCTTCTGGTCTATCACAAGGGTGACGCCTGGTGATTCCTTTCTTTTGAATTCTTCCTCCTTAAGTCCTGTTACAACACTTTTTGACAAAGACAAGTGCATTACACAAGAACTTGAAACCAATAAATCAGATTGAATAAAACTATCACTTTTCATAGATAAATCTGTTTTCTCTTCTAGTGATGTTTCTATCAATGCTTGCTTAGTAGGACAAACTACAGCATAGTTTCCTTTCTTATGACATCTATAACATGTCTGATATTTCAAATCCTCAGAGTTAGAAGACTTACCTTGGCTTGATGGCTCTTCTTTATTTGGGTTTAAAATCTCCTTGTCTCTTGGACTTAAATCATGGACAACTTTTGATCTCAACAAGGATGGGGAGATCGTGTCTTTCTGGATCTCAGGACCTGTCTTAACATTCTTGGACAAAGACAAGTGACTCATACCAGTGGGAAATGATTTATAAACAAATTTATCAAGTGTAGGACTTACCTTAGCCTTTACTTGGACAATAACAGGTTCTGATTTTTCTTTGGAACCAAGAGCTAGATACCTCCTTGGGTATATCTTTTGGGTCTTAGAACTTGTGAGTTCTGGTGCAAATTCATCCCTCATGACTTCCTTAAGATCTCTCCACGTTTTGATAGCTGACTCCTTGTAAACCATCTATAATCTTCTTCTTGTACCCACCATTTAAAGGCATTACCTCTTAGTTGATCAATGGCATAAGATAGCCTCTCTTCCTTCAGAATGTTGTTGTAGTGAAACCATTCATCAAGGTTCCTCTCCCATGTTAGGTAGCTTCTTCCTCCTAAAAATGTAAAGAGTTCCATTTTATCAGCAAAGGAATTATAATCAAACCGAGAATTAACAACATGAGGGTTGTGGGTTTTAGAAATTGGAGTTTGACAGATGCTTGAAGGATCTGGTGGCTTGGGTTCAACATAGACAGCCTCAGGTGCATCTCCAAAACTTCTTTTTCCTTTGTGTGTACGTTGGCTTGTGCCTTGTTTCTTCTCTCCAGCTGAGCAATCTGATATTGTACTCCTGTTATAGCGGCCAATAGCTGTTTTTGAGAGGCTATTAAAGCTTGGCCTTATGCTGCCTCTTCCATTTCTCCCTGCAACCAATCTAAAAGATCAAGTGAAGATATGGGAAGTGTTGGTCGAACCAAATGAATAATGCAAGCTTATTAAACCTAAACCGAGAAATATGCAATTATGAACCAAAATGAAATAAACTATGCAAAAATGATTTTTCTTTTGGTTTTCTCAATGCAAATCGAATGGAGACTATCTGAAATGATACTAAACATAAATGAAGCGAAAATATGTAAAGCAAATTAATTGCTGAATTTTTTTTTTTTTTGAGTTTTCTTAATATGCAAACAATTAATCCAACAATATGCAAGAATGATTTAAACTAAGAGTCTAAGATGCAATATTTTTATTTGGTTTTCTTGATGCAAGCACGAAATGGACAACTAGAAATGGTATGAGAATACTGAGAATGATTTATTTTGGCTTTTAAGTTTATGGATGCAAATGAAAAGGAAACAAATTCAAAACAACAATTTTTATGGGATTTTTGATTATGGAAACAAAACAAAAAGGAAACAAACACATTTCTTTTGGGGATCTTCGATTTTTAATGAATCAAACAAGACTTTTTCTTTTCTTTTTCGTGGCTTTTAAAAGGATGAAGAGAAAGAACACAAAAACAAATGCATGAATAAAACTTGAAACAAAGAAACAGTTTTTATGGATTTTCGGTTTATGATGAAAACAAATGCAGGCAAATTAAATATGATGCAACGATAGATATACCTTAGTCAGGAGCTTGATCTCTGATACCAAAATGTTTTGGGGACAGATTCAGGCTGGTCGGATGGATGGCCTGAGGTTTGGATAGATCGACCAAATAGATGATCGGGTGGGAGATATGATTGAAATCAAGGTGTAAACCTGAAACAAATGCAAAACGAATGAGATGATGATGATAATAACAATAATAAGAATAATTAAATGAAAGAAAAAGGATTGATGAGGTGGAA
The DNA here is from genome assembly GCF_000309985.2 of Brassica rapa. Taxonomy (NCBI): domain Eukaryota; kingdom Viridiplantae; phylum Streptophyta; class Magnoliopsida; order Brassicales; family Brassicaceae; genus Brassica; species Brassica rapa. Next base: position 12,345,312 of record NC_024799.2, read on the forward strand.
TCAAGCTGCTGGATGTGTATCACTCTCAGCTTGATCAAATAATGGATTGAAGTGGATTTGCGGATGAAGGTTTGATTGAATCTCTCAATCTGATGGATGATCGAAACAAGGTGATTGACTCTCTCAATATGTATACTGAACTTGTTTGATTTTCACAAACAAACTAGACTCACGAGTCACGAAAACAATAGAACAACAAAGAAAATCCTAAAGACCGATATTTTATGCAAAGAACACTCTTTGATAAAAACTGAATAACTTTTATAAATTCTTAGATGATTGAGGGGTGCTCTTTACAATGCACATTTAGGAGCTTATATAATGCTCAGAGACAAATTTCCTAACATTCTAAAACAAATAGAAAAGGAAACAAATCAAGCAAAGTAACAAAATCGAAAACTAGCCGTTGGAGCCTTTTATGGGATTTTGGCTTCAAGTGAGAAACTTGATTCTTCTTGAACCTGGACGGTTTTAATGGATAAGATAGCTTACTTGGGTTCTTCTGGATGGCTTGAAAGGTTCTGATCTCGTCCATAGCTTGATATAAAAAGAGCTGTTGGACATTAGTGTCGGTTTGCTCCAAATAAGGCAGGTTTGAGTAAATGAGGATCCTCCTGATCCAATGGTTGCTGGTGCATGGTATAAACTTGTAGACCTCCTCCTGGACGCCTAGAATACCTCCTGATTTGTTGAAATGATCTCCTGCTCGCCAATGTCTGTTTTGAAGCTGATTGAACCGGTTAGCTTCCAATTGAGGTAAGTGCAGAATGGTTTGGCCGGTTTTGGGATATTGATCATAACTTCTGATTTCCGTGTCAATTTCTCCTGATATTGGGGTTTCTGAAAAGCTGATAGATCCCTATTGAATCCTATGATGGGCTTTGGTTCAGGACGCTCCTTCCTTGGGCTTTAAACTACTTCTAAAGTCGGGTACTCGTAGATAAACGGGCTGGACAACCTCTGACATGTAAAATTATAACTTCTTGCTCCGTGAATATTTTGGCCCGATTCCAGTTTTTGCTGGACTCATTCTTGAGTGTAGAATCCAATACTATTGGTTCCATGTTGAAAGTCCTTCTGGTTGTGGAGATATACGCCTTGGACTGAACCTCGGTCGCTGTTACCTCCTAGATGGCCGGTTTGGACGGTTTGGTGAGACTCTGGTTGAACCATGGATTTCATGACCACAACAATGAGCCTCTATGCTACTCAATGCGAAACGAGAACCGACTAGTCACTACACTTAATTTAACGCAACTTACGTAACTAACTGTAACAGTCCCATTTCACGAAATCAAGCAATGCAATGATCTCAGTCATCACTCAATACACATAATTTGACTTAAGACTTCAATCATCCTAAAACTCTATGACCTACACAACTCAAGCGATCCAACCCACCCCTTTCTTGCTGCATCCCTATGGACCCGCCTGCTCTGGTATTCTCAACATTCTGTCCCTTGGATGTGGTTCGCCCTTGCAGTGTATTATGATCCCTTCCCGTCAAGACTCGGTGTGAATCAATCTTACCGGCGCCTATAATCTTAATCCGCCATTTTTGAATGCTACGACCCCGCATTTCCACCGTTTTTGAACGCTACGCCCTCTTGTTTCCTGTCTACCCATCCTTTCTGGGTGGCTTATAATTCAATCATTCAACTTTCCTATTTCCTTTCATTTCCTTTTTTTCTGATTCCTTAGACTCATTCATTCTTTATTTTTTTACGCCATCCGTTCTCGGTGTAACACTTAATTCATTAAACAACCATTCACGAAGGTCTTACCATTCATCTAGCCGGACCAGTTAACAACATCCTATGATCCTAGCACTACAAGAAAACATCGGGATCTTGAGGGAAAAAATCGTCGGTATGTCGTCGGAATAACGCTATTCCGAGGACATACCGACGAAACAAGTCCTCGGAAATATCTCCTCGGAAATTCATACTTCCTCGGAATTCCGTCGGAAAATTCCGACGGAATTCCGAGGAAACTCCGAGGACACGAAGTTCGTCGGAAGGTTCCTCGGAAAATACCGAGGGAATTCCGATGGTCCAATCCTCGGAAGTTTCGACGAAATATTCCTCGGAATGTTTATCCAAAAATACCGAGGAACAAATGTTCCTCGAAATTTTCCGAGGAACTTTCTTCCTTCGGAAAATTCCGAGGGAATGGAGTTTCTCGGAAAATTCCGAGGAACTTATTCCCTCGGAAAATTCCGAGGAACTTATTCCCTCGGAAAATTCCGAGGAACTTAAAGTTCGTCGGAATTTTCCGAGGGGAGAAAGTTCCTCGGAATATTCCGAGGAACTCCATTCCCTCGGAATTTTGAAAAAATTTATTTTTTTAAAAAATTATTTTTATTTTTAAAAATTAAAATTTTTAAAATTTAAAATTAAAATTAAAATTGAATAAAACATAAAATAAAACATAGTAGATTATTCAAATTTAAATAAAACATTCAGAGTTTTTGGAAAAAAAAAAAAACTACGGGTCTTGAATGTTCGGGAACGTCTCGTTCGGGTACATCCTCTTCATCATCTCCATCATCTGCTCGTTCAGCCTCTTCTGAGTCTCATAGCCCGCCTGTTGAGCTGCCATCTGGGTCTCCAACGCAGATATCCGATCATCCTTGTCCCTCAGCTGAGCCGTAAGAACTTCTGGATCAACATACGCATGTGGTGCAGAAGAAGGAGCAGCCGACCGGGAGCGACGACCCAAACCGACCAAACGTCCCTTTTTCTTTGGAACCGACTGAAATATAAATAACCAAATTTAGATAATTTAAATTGATGATAAAATAAAAATCAAGAAATAATTAAATTGAACTTTTTAAAAAAAAAACTTACCGATTCAACGATTTCGTTGATTCGAACCCGGGACAAGTTGGTCGAGGCCGTCGAATCGTCATCATCGGTTTGAAGCTGAGACACTTCGTCATACACCTGAGTTTGGACCAGGTCGACCACGTCCCTCACAAGACCATCATCAATCTGGCCGGTCTTCTTGTTGGTATACGCCCTTTTCATAAGGGCGAGATCATCAACTGGGTCGCCCTCATTTTCTTCCGCCTTGAAAAAAAATAAATTAGACAAACATTAGAAATTTGAAAATGCAAAAAAAAATAAAATTCTGAAACTTAAATAATTGAAGAAAAAGCGGTTGAGCTTACCATGCGATCCGCCAGAGTGGCAATAGATTGAGCACCCAAGTTATGCTTGTAGATGCCCTTTCCTTTACGGTCGCTCCTGCGGTTGTTGGAGTTGGTGGAAGAAGTTTCTTTCGTCTCTTCTTTATCCCAATGCGCACACAACTCCTTCCAGACCGTGTCGTTCATCGACTTTGGGACCTTTTAATTTAAAAAAAAAAAGTTTAATAATTTTAAAAATAGTTTAATAAATTAAAAATTGTTAATAAATTAAAAACTACCTTGTTTACTTCCCACTTCTTCTTCCACTCGTACATCTGCTTCCCATAGTTGTCCATAACTTTATGGACAAAATGGTGATAGATAGAGAGCGTATCATCGGAATTCCAGTTGAATTCTTGCTGAAATAGTTTAAAAATAGTTTTTAAGCACAAAAATATAATAGTTTAATAATTACAAAAAAAAGTTTTAATAAATAAAAAATAGCTTAATAATTAAAAAAATAGTTTAATAATTACAAAAATAAGTTTTAATAATATTTAAAATATCTAATAAATATAGAAAATAGTTTAATAATTACAAAAAATAGTTTTAATAATATTTAAAATGTCTAATAAATATAGAAAATAGTTTAATAATTACAAAAAATAGGAAAAGAACGGTATCCTTTCCCGCTGCATCAAGTCGGTATATGGGAAAAGGAGCCCTACCACTCTCATCAACATGAAGTTCTGAACGAGCACATATATCGACTAAATCCAGTCTTGACTTCAAATTATCCTTTTTTTTACCTTGAACATTAAGGATCGTGTTCATGAGATTGTCAAAAAAGTTCTTCTCGATATGCATGACATCTAAATTATGCCTTAGTAGATGATCCTCCCAGTATGGCAGATCCCAAAAAATACTTTTTTGTGCCAGTTATGTAGGTTTCCAACACCATCTACCGGAAAATGCTCATGTCCACCGACGTCTGGCGTCCTTTCTGCACCAAAATCTCTAAGTTGTGTCTTCAAATCTTTCCCACGAATTTCCGGAGGTGGACTGTCAAACACCCTCTTGTTCTTCGTAAACAAATTCCTACTTCTACGATATGGATGATCTGGTGGTAGAAATCTCCTGTGACAGTCAAACCAACACGTTTTCCTTCCGTGTTTTAGTTGGAAAGCATCAGTGTTATCTTGACAATATGGACATGATAGCCTTCCATGCGTTGTCCATCCAGATAACATACCATATGCTGGAAAATCACTTATTGTCCACATTAGTACTGCCCGCATTTGAAAGTTTTCTTTATACGAAACATCGTATGTTTCAGCACCTTGAGTCCATAGTTGTTGCAACTCATATATTAGTGGCTGAAGAAACACATCAAGTGATCTCTTAGGATGCTCTGGTCCGGGAACGAGAATCGAGAGAAACAAAAACTCTCGTCGCAAGCACAAGTTTAGGGGTAGGTTGTATGGTGTAAGAATGACTGGCCATAGAGAATATTGTCTTCTACTCTTGCCAAACGGGCTGAAACCATCAGTACATAATCCAAGGTAGACATTTCTTCTCTCATACGCAAAGTCGGGATACTTTGATTGGAAATCCTTCCACGCTTTTGCATCTGAAAGATGTCTGATCTCACCATCTGTTGAGTGCTCCGCATGCCATCTCATTGGTTGCGCTGTGCGTTCAGACAGATACAGCCTCTGCAACCTTTCCGTCAAAGGCAAATACCACATCCTTTTATATGGTACTGGAACTCTTCCACTCGTATCTTTATAACGAGGCTTCCCACAAAATTTGCATGAAACCCGTTGTTCATCCGCCCTCCAATAAATCATGCAGTTGTCTCTGCATACATCTATTACCTGATACGATAAACCAAGACCAGCTACGAGTTTCTGAACCTCGTAGTATGAGCCAGGAGCTACATTATCTTCGGGTAGAATACCTTTTACATAATCAGCAATCGCATCCACACAGTCTTCAGCCAAATTATAATCCGTCTTAATGCCCATCAATCTTGTAGCAGATGATAAAGCTGAATGACCATCTCTGCAACCTTCGTACAATGGTTGCTTTCCAGCATCCAACATATCATAAAATCTCCTAGCTTCGGCATTGGGTAAATCTTCCCCTCTAAAATGATCATTTACCATCTGCTCAGTACCTACACCGTAATCTACATCCGTTCTAATTGGATCTTCTAATCTAACCGCTGGCTGAGGTTCGCTAGTACTACCAAGTTCATAATGAGTTTCTCCATGATGATACCAAATTTTGTAACTTCGTGTAAACCCACTCAAATATAGATGAGTCCAAACATCCCATTCTTTAATAACTTTTTTATTTTTACAATTAGAGCAAGGACATCTTAACATACCTGTTTTTGCTTCCGGTTGTCGGTGAACTAACCCCATGAATTCGGTTATACCTTGTTGGTATTCTTCCGTAAGCAATCTCGTGTTCGGATCCAAATGAGGTCGATCGATCCAAGAACGAAAATAATTTGAAGAAGACATGTTTTTTATGAATCAAATTCGTGTGTAAAGAAAGTGAGAGGGAGGATGAAGATATGGAGTGAATGAAGAGGAAGAGGGGTGCTTGTATTTATAGTTGAAATCCTGCCGACGGTCCGAGGAAATTCCGACGGAATTCCGATGCAAACGGCTAGTTTGTCGGAATTTCCTCGGAATTTTTAAAATCCCCCAACGGCTCTCCAACGGCTCTCTAACGTCTATAATATTTCCTCGGAATTCATCGGTTTTTTCCGAGGAATACTAGTTTCCTCGGTATTCCGTCGGAATATTCCGACGAAATGAATTTTCCTGGGAATTCCGTCGGAATATTCCGAGGAAATTCCGAGGAAGCCAAATTTTGTGTTTCCTCGGAATTGCCTAGGAAATGCCTCGGTATATTCCGAGGAATTCATTTTCCGTCGGAACGTCCGTCAGAATACCGCTGTTTTCTTGTAGTGTAGGTGTAATTTTTTCTATACATCCTAGCTTTCACAAACACTCAAGTGAAACAATCAGATCAGAGAATCATATGAATATCACCACATCAACACAAGGCAGTCCATTTAAACTCCTTTAACATTATGAGCATTCTTATGCAATATGTACTATGCGGCTATCATCCTAGGGTGTTCAACATGATCTATTCGACCTAACATCAATCATTTCTAGTTCAGGCGCGAACTGGAAAGTCCCATGACTTAGGTTCATTCTCCTATACTCTGCCGCCCTCTGGAAATGCGGTATCTGCACCCGGCGCCTCATGGTCGTCTTCTGGATGTGGGTGTTTGGCTGCTCCACGAACTCCATTTCCTCTTCATCCGAAAAGAGGGTAGGTACTAATGTTACCCCGGGTGTCACAGTAGGGCTTTTGGACATACGCCCTCGTCCCATTTGATCCATGATGCAAGCGTCTTTTTCCGAACTCGTGATGCACTGGTGAAGACATCCTTACAAAGACCCGCTACCTTAATTAGTATCCCTCCTTTCCCAAAGAGGCATTCCATCAACCTTATTAGCAGCAGCCTCCTCGCCTAAAACGATCCTCCATCATCCTTAATAGCATCAACCTTTTTGCTCCAAGACGATCTTCCATCGTCCTTGTTAGAATCAACTTTTTTGCCCCAAGATAGTCCTCCATCGTCCTTACTAGCATCAACCTTTTTGCCCTAAGAAGATCCTTAGTTTATTCCACGCGATCCGGAATCGGTTTTCCCCCTTAAATCCTCCAACCACTGGCCGATTACTCGTGGGTCAGTTTTGCTCTCAGCCGATGTATTATCTCAAGTTCAAGTGTCACTTCCTGACGTGTCTGCTCCTTCTGCTCGCCCCCCTCCATTGGCGCCTTCGGTTCAAACCATGCCGGCATTGGAGAAGTCCGCTCTAGCATTTCCCCCATCCCTAGTACTCGGCACCCTTTTCCCATTTTTTATATACGGGTAACGAGCTTGACTGTAATATCAGAATGATGCATCGCTATTTCCTTACAGAGATATCTCTTCCGTGGAGCTACACATGCCCTCGGATTTGAGTCCAATCCTTGTTCGCTTGACTCCTTGGTCCGACGTGGGATGGTGATGTCGGACGGGTGTAAAATCCTCAAGGTAAAATGTCAAAATCCTCCATTCCTCCTTAGCCTGCCGTGCTAGGTAAATGACCCCTATGTATACTTGTCTTTCAATTCCTTGTTTATCCACCCTATAGGCATCTAGAACTCCACCACATCATGGTTCGAGGACTTATTTGTTGATCCGATCTCGGGCCGGAACTTTTCAGCTGGTTGGCCCTTCTTTTGACACTGACTACGACGGGTCCAACATAACCATAAGAGAAGTAAGGAACAATGGCAGAAACGCTGATCCCTTAAGTTCAGATTGAGGGACCTTAACCTGGTTCTAATACCATTTGTAACACCCGCCTCTCCCCCGTTCCGACCGGGGCTCCCGAGCATGGGGCCAAGGACACACATGCCTCCACATTCGACATCTCCGTATGTCACGTTACTGGTCCCAAGAACTTCATGCGTGTTTCCTTTGGTACAATCGACCCTTCTACTTACGGTTCTGCAAAAGGGAAGGGGAAAAGAGGGGTGAGTAAGGAATACTCAGTGAATCGATTCTAGACCAGTCTTCCCCCATGAGCCTCTATACTACTCAATGCGAAACGAGAACCGACTAGTCACTACATTCAATTTAACGAAAATTACTTAACTAACTGTAACAGTTCAATTTCACGAAATCAAGCAATGCAATGATCTCGGTCATCACTCAATACACATAATTCGATTTAAGACTTCAATCATTCTAAAACTCTAGGACTTACACAGCTCAAGCGATCCAACCCATCCCTTTCTTGTTGCGTCCCTATTCCGGGTGGCTTACAATTCAATCATTCAACTTTCCTTTTTCCTTGTTCTTTCATTTTTCCTTTCATTTCCATTTTCCTAATTCCTTAGACTCATTCGTTCTTCTTTTTTGACGCCACACGTTCTCAGTGTTACATTCAATTCATTAAACAACCATTCACGAATTCATCTAGCCGGACCGGTTAACAACATTATATGATCCTAGGTGTAATTCTTTCTATACATCCTAGCTTTCACAAACACTCAAGTCAAACAATCAGATCAGAGAATCATCTCAATATCACCACATCAACACAAGGCAGTCCGTTTAAAGTCCTTTAACAGTATGAGCCTTCTTATGCAATGTGTACTATGCGGCTATCATCCTAGGGTTTCATCATGTTCTATTCGACCTAACATCAATCAGGATCTATTCAATCCTAGCTCCTAATTCAACAATACAAAGGAGCATGAAAGAAATCTGGGTAGAACACCTCACTTTAGCTTAGACCTGGATCTGGATCTAGAAACATGAGACAAGAGAGATGAGATCCGGGAAAAAAAACACCACATGGCCTCCACCACCACTTGCGTTTGCTCACGGCAAGGGGAGAGAGAGATAGAGAGAGATAGAGAGAGAGAGAGAGAGAGAGAGAGAGAGAGAGAGAGAGAGAGAGAGAGAGAGAGAGAGAGAGAGATAGCTTGACGGCTAGGGCTTCCTAACTCCGGGAATTCTCTGCAAGGCTTCGCTTCTAAATTTCTGATGAGAGAAAAGGAGTAGGTTTTCACTCATATTTGGAGTTGAGAAGGTTGGAAACGAGCTTTACACTGGAAAAAAAATAACCATTTACATGATTTTCGTCATTTTTCATATATGTGTCGCGATAGTAAACTGTTTTGTATGTCTACGCTTATATGCAGACTTAGGATGAAGTCTACTTGTAACCGCACATGGCAGTTTTGCAATTGACTAAACAGACTTTTTTTTGTAACAATGGATTGACACAGGAGATGAAAGAGGTGATAAGAATGAAAGATCCTCAAGCAGGGAAATATTCACAAATAACATATACTATATAAAAGTTAATGAAACAAAGAGAATCAAGCAGGGAAGAACACAGTTCGTCCTAGACAACAATACACGGACGCTGGGCTGGATAAGATGAGAAAAGATAAGATTTGTTTCCACTGTAAAGCTCCATGGTCAGTCACACACAGATCGGAATGTCCAAATAGAGCTTTACGCGTGATGACTGTAATCAATGGTCTACAGCTAGAAGTAGTTGATCAGAACACGGGAGATGAAGAAGATCAATGGAGTGCTACGTGTTGTGATCAAGAACTTCATACATTGTCTTTGAATTCATTCTTCGGATTGGACTCACCAAGAACAATGAAGCTGAAAGGTTGTATTAACAACAAAGAGGTGATAGTCATGCTCGATAGCGGAGCTTCGCACAATTTATTTCTCCAAAGATTGTGGACAGGCTGCACTTGAAAGTTTGTGCTGATAGCAGCCTTGACGTGTTATTGGGCAATGGTGTTACAGTAAAAGCAGGGGGAACCTGCAAAGCCGTCACATTAATGCTTAATCATACAAGTTCACGTTAGACTTCATCTCTTTAGAACTGGGAAACGTGGATGTAATCCTTGGAGTTCAGTGGCTGGAAACACTTGGCACATGCGAGGTTGATTGGAAGCAACAAGTATGTTCATTTGTTTATGAAGGGCAGCGAGTTACACTGTATGGCGATGAGTCCCTGCATTGTAATAAGCTCTCTTTTAAGTCACTAGCTCCAATATATCTTGGAAAACATCAAGAAGGTGGAGTGTTGTTGTTTTCCTCGAGCGTTACATCCATCAAACCAGAGAATAATCCGTCAGAATCTTGCACCACGAGTTCACTCTTAACGTCTCTGTTAGAAGGGTTCGAAGATGTTTTTGCCATTCCGACAGGCTTACCACCACTCAGAGGCAAAGAACATTCTATCGTGTTGAAACCAGGAATATCTTCAGTCTCAGTGAGACCGTATCGATATCCTCATGCAAGCAAGATTGTGATGGAACAAATGGTGACAGAAATGCTCTCATCAGGGATAATAAGAGCAAGTAACAGTCCCTTTTCGAGTCCAGTCTTACTAGTCAAGAAGAAGGACGGGTCTTCTCGCTTTTGCATCGACTATAGAGCTCTCAACCGAGTGACAATCCCTGATAAATATCCCATTCCTGTCATCGACCAGTTTCTGGATGAATTACATGGAGCTGCGGTTTTCACTAAGTTGGATCTGCGCTCTGGTTATCATCAGATTCGAATGGCTGAAGATGATATTAAGAAGACTGCTTTCAGAACCTTGGAGGGCCATTACGAATTCTTGGTTATGCCATTTGGTTTAACTAACGCTCAAGCAACGTTTCAGGCGCTGATGAATCAAATTTTCAAGCCGTTTCTGAGAAAATTTGTTCTTGTGTTCTTTGAAGATATACTAATCTTCAGCCAGAATATGTCAGAACATGTCGAACACTTAAGATTGGTACTGCAAGTGTTGCGGGAACAGAAGCTTTTCGCCAATAAGATGAAATTCTCTTTTGGGACTTCACAAGTGGATTTTCTTGGCCATATCATTTCAAAAAAAGGTGTGGCAACGGATAGTTTGAAAATAGAGGCGATGAATCAATGGCCAGTTCCAAAGACTATCAAACAACTCACAGGGTTCTTGGGTTTGACTGGTTACTATAGACGTTTCGTAAGACTATATGGAGTAATGGATAGACCGTTGACAATACTTCTGAAGAAAGATCAGTTTGATTGGAAGAGGGAAGCTCAGTTGGCGTTTGAGACATTGAAGAGAGCAATGGTGTCAGCACCTGTGTTAGCATTACCGGATTTCAATAAGAAGTTTGTTGTGGAGTCAGATGCTTCAGGAGTAGGAGTTGGAGAAGTTTTGATGCAAGATAATCAACCAGTAGCGTATTTCAGCCATGCTCTTTCCGACAGAGAACAGCTTAAACCAGCATATGAAAGAGAGTTAATGGCTATTGTCATGGCCGTAAGGAAATGGAAGCATTATTTGATAGGTCGCAGATTTGAGGTGCGTACAGATCATAGAAGCTTGAAGTTTTTGCTAGAACAGAAAGAAGTTAATTTGGAATATCAGAAATGGTTGACAAAGCTATCGGGATTCGACTTTGAGATTTCCTATAAACTAGGGTGTGAGAACAAAGCGGCTGACGGTTTATCTCGTTGTATGTCGGTTTCATCATTGTTGCTGGCGCTAACGATGCCTTCAGCACTACAATGGCAAGATCTGGATAAAGAATGTGCGCATGACCCTTACATTCAACAGGCGATACACAAGCTACAACAAGGAACATTACAGTCAGGGAAGTTAAGGGTCAGTGTTGGCAGATTGTGGTCTAAACAGCGGCTAGTAATTGCGACATCTGCAAAGTTCATTCCTGTGATATTATCGGAGTGTCATGACAGTAAAGTGGGAGGACATTCAGGGGTTTTTGAAGACATTGAAATGGGTACAACGGTCATTTTATTGGAACAAGATGTATCAGACGGTGCAAGAATATGTGGCGAGCTGTGGCATTTGTCAAACACACAAACACTCAACTTTGTTTCCAGTAGGTCTTCTTCAACCTTTACCAATTCCGGAGAGAGTTTGGGAAGATATAAATATGGACTTCATTGAAGGATTACAAACGTCAAATGGTGTGAATGTGATATTGGTGGTCATTGACAGGTTGAGTAAATATGCGCATTTCATTGCGTTGCATTATTCGTTTACTTCAACAGATGTGGCGAGAGCTTTTATAAGATATATTGTGAAACTACATGGGTTTCCAAGGAGCATTACTTCGGATCGAGATAGTATCTTCTTAAGTACCTTCTGGGCAGAAACTTTCAGATTGGCTGACACCAAGCTTAAGTATAGCACTGCGTTTCATCCTCAAACGGATGGACAGTCTGAGGTTTTGAACAGATGTCTTGAGACGTATCTGCGATGCTTTGCTTCTGAACATCCGCGTACATGGTCGAAGTTTTTATCGTGGGCAGACCTATGGTACAATACCACATTTCACAGTGCTCTGCAAGCGACTCCATTTAAGGTTCTTTATGGTCGTTATCCTCCTTCGTTGTTACCATTTGAACCGGATCTACAAAGAATTTTGAGTTGGAACAATCGTTATTGACGCGAGATGAAATGTTGATAACATTGAAGAATACGTTAGCTCGAGCTCAACAAGTCATGAAGGAACAAGCAGATAAGCACCACAGAGATGTCCAGTTTGCAATAGGGGATATGGTGTATCTTAAGTTGAGGTCTTATCGACAACAGTCAGTGGTGAGGAGATTTTGCCAGAAGTTAGCAGCAAAGTATTATGGACCTTATCAGGTGAAGGAACAAATAGGTAACGCAGCTTATAAGTTGTTATTGCTGGCTTCATCCAATATATATCCGGTATTCCATGTCTCGCAGCTGAAGTTGGCCATAAATCCTCAGGAACAAGTGTTGGACTTGCCTCAGGTGTGTTTGGGACCAGATCAGATCGAGTTGGAACCTGCCGAAGTGCTGGATAAACGTTATGATTCACGAGGAGTTTTGGAGTTATTAGTGACGTGGGTGGGTAAATCTAGTGCTGAGAATACTTGGTTGCCTTATCAGGAGTTCATCGAGCAGTTTCCAGATTACAAGCTTGAGGGCAAGCTTGGTTTTGTTGGGGGAAGTGTTGATAGGTTCAAAAAGGCTTACTTCAGGAGGAAGAAAGGAAAGGAAGTGATTGTAGAGAAGGAAAGGAGTGACGTGGCAGGAGCCGTTGGAAGTTCGAAATAAAGAAGAGAAGGAGCAAAGACTCTGATAGAGGGAGAGGGTTTGCCGTTAGTTTGTTATGAGTCTGTAACAAGAGTATATAAGCAGTAAGCTAGTGAGAGGAAGAGGTATGCTTGATGTTGTTTGTTCTTAGGCGTGATGAGTCTAGAATACACAGTCGCCATGAGACTGGTGATCGGAGCTTGCTCGTTATGAGAGTATTACTTTAGATCACACTCAAGCTGTACTTGTATTTCTCATTGATAATAAAGAATTATTCCTTTGTTCATTGAGTTACAGATAGTTAAACCTATCAGTTCCCTATAGTCAAACTATCTTTGATATTACGTGTATACGCACACTAATTAACCTAATGTGCACACTACCACAATCGAATGGTATGTCGATGTAGCACTTTAGGATCGAATCCACAGAGACCAATACTTTATCTTTATGGGATCAATATCAAGCTAAAACAATATGTGGGTTTTAAGATTTGAGAGTTTCATGAGAAACAAGTAACAAGATTAATTAAAGAATACAGATAATTAAAAATGCTAGCCTAGAGTGGTTTAGTCGGGTGTTAAACAAGTATGAGCCAAACAATTATTCAAGTTCGATTAAAGACTAGTCTAGAACTCGGATCACTCAAGTAGAACAGCCCACTGTCGTGGAACTGCCCCCTATGCTGATCGATCTTGATACCTAAACTCTCGTTTGGATCAAGATGCGACAGCAAGCAATAGAGATCAAGTCTGATATGTTCACAAAACACCCTAATATCTACTTTCGCTGATTAGGGATGCAATGCTCATTCAAGTTATGTCTAGCAACCTATAACACTTTTGATGAATAGATTAAACCTAGAATCAGGCACTAAGTGGTTAACTTGATGCAAGCCTTAAGAACAACAGTGAATGAAGACAATCGATTTATAACTTATTTATGTCAAGCTCACGGATCTAACACCCTAACACCCTAGACTAAGCAAGCTGACTACTCAGCCATGGAGCAAGAAAACACAGAGACAAAGATATAAAGCAACATGAAATATGACTGAAATAATGTAATAGGGTTCAGGGGGTTCTTCTCTAAATCGAGAGAGATGGCCTTCTCCCTTTACAAAGTGGCAAAATCTCAAGTCTCCAACTCTAAGGTCTGGTTTCTTCTCAAAGAAAAAACGTAGAATGATCAGGAAAAACAGAAAAAGAAGATATATCAAAGCCACAGGCGGCTGGGAGAGAAAATAGAGAGATTATGGCAAATCCCGAAATAGGTTGTAGTTTTCTTAAAAATCTCTGCCGCTGGAACATGCACTCGGAACAGTCACTCGGGTTGCTCCGCTATCCGGAACAGTCATCAAGACTGTTCTGCGTGAAAATCACCAAATTGCACTGTTTTCTGCCTCTTTTGTTCCAGCTGGTCCATCTCCCATCCAATGCAACTCCAGACCTGTAACGACTCAAAAAGGACTAGGAAGACTCGATAAAGACTTGAAAACAAATTGAAAAGCATATATACAAGATGTATAAAACACCATGTATCAATCTTACTTGCTCACTAACCGAGCTATACTCGAGGCTATGGAAGGAGAGAAGATGGTTCTATGTGGTTGATCTCGACGCTTCAGAGCCTGATCTATGGCTTGCTTTGATTCAAGCTTTTAACTCCAGGCCTGAAGGTCCACTCCGCATTTGAGAATCACTGGCGTTCATCACCACAAGGAAGTGCTTGATCAAATGGCTCATAGACTCATCGAGGAAGCAGAGAAACTCGATTTCCCCTTTCAGTTTAGACGTAGATCAGCTGCGTGTTAAGACAGGAGAGGCCTTAGCCGTCAGTTCGGCTCTTCCGTTGCATACCTTCTTGGCCTCTGACTCTGATATGAGGAACAACAATGGACACAGCCTGAGTGGTGACTCGGCCTCATCTTTGCCTCTTTCTAATTCAGGAAAGATCGATAGATTCCTCAATGCTATTTGGGGTTTGTCTCCAAAGATCATGGTGGTCACTGAGCAAGACTCAGACCACAATGGCTCAACATTGATGGACTATTCGAATCAGTCTACACGTATGCAGCATTGTTTGATTGCTTGGAAAACAAAATTCCAAGAACATCTCAAGATAGGATCAAAGTGGAGAAAATGCAATTTGGAGAGGAGATCAAGAACATCATAGCGTGTGAGGGATCTGAGAGAAGAGAAAGACATGAGAAGCTTGAGAAATGGAGCCAGAGGATTGATTTGGCTGGTTTTGGGAATGTTCCGCTTAGCTATTATGTCATGTTGCAGGCTAGGAGGTTGCTTCAAGGCTATGGTTTTTATGGGTATATGATCAAAGAAGAGAGCGGTTGTCAAGTGATTTGTTGGCAAGATCGACCTCTATACTCAGTATCTGCTTGAAGATGCAGGAAGTGAAAGAAGATGAATGATATGAACACTTGTGTGTTCTCTTTTGTTTATGAGAGCAGGGTCCCTTTCTTTTGTTATACATAGGGGCACAATCTTAGTTGTTTTGTGATTGTGACAAATGCTTCTTGCTGCCTCTGCATATATTGCTTCTTTGAGTATTCAGCAGTGTATGTGTTTGTTGGTTCATTTAGGTTTGATCCAGATTATACCAAAACCGGTCGGTTCAAATTCTTCAGTCATGGATCTCAAAACTCAAAACTGTTGCAAAAAGTAAATTTGACTTTCACTCAGCATATGATTCTGTTGTTAGTGTTAGGCCTGAGACTTTTATCCGAGATCCGGATTCGATCCGACATTCGATCCGGATCCGATCCAAAAATTCGGATATCCGGAGGGGCCGAATCCGAATCCAGATCCGGATAGTAAAATGTTGGATCCGTCAAAGCCGGATCCGGATCCGGATATCTTGATTTTTTAGTCCAGATATCCAGATCCGTAAGTTTTATTAATAACTATTTCAAAAATAATAATATCTATATATAAAAACTAACTTTATTTAATATATTTTCATTTTTATAATAGTATATGTAAATTTTATGTAAAATTATACATAGAAATATCAAAAACATTCTATATTTTTTTAGTTTTAAATTATCTTTAATATTTTATATATATTAATATTATTTATTTATTTATTTTAAGGATCCAAATCCGGATCCGGATATCCGCCGGATATTACAATTTTTAGAAGGATATCTGACACCCGGATATCCGAAAACCCCGGATCCGGATAAAGATAGTAAAATTATGGATCCGCCGGATAAGGATCCGGATCCGGATACCTTAAAATTATGGATCCGCCGGATAAGGATCCGGATATGGTTTGTCTTAACTCTTAAGTTCTTGTTTTTGGTTTCGTACGTTCAGAAACCTAAGTTTTAATAGTATATAAGCAATGACATTTCCAGTGAAAAACAAAAAGAAAAAAAATTAATTTTGTTTCCATACCACTATATTCCTGTAAAAAAAACTACAGTTCATGTTACATAAATATTTATAATTCTATTCATTTTATTCCTTTAACTGTCATTATTCCATTTGTTTTAGGGGAAATTGACAAATATGATCCATAACTTAATTTTAAACATAAAGATCTATCCCAACTTGAATCAAATGCAAAACTAACACAAGAGGCTAGTGAAATTACAAGTAGTTTTTATGACCAAACGAAAAAAACAGAATGTACTTTTACGAATATAACCCGTGGAAGTCTTCTGGGGGCTTTGTAAGTCTTCTGGGGGCTTTGTAAGTCTTCTGGGATAAGACTTTCAATATTGTAGATCTTAAGAATAATTTATAAATTTTATTAAAAATATTTTGATGGGGAAAAATTGAAATTATGTAATTATAAACATATGTAAATGATATAAATTAAGATACAGTAAAATTGAAAATTTTCCAACACATATGAGTAAATGTAGTGAGTCATAGTATTCTTTAGTTTATGTTTGGTAACATATGTTGTAGTATTGTTTGTATTTTTAGGGTTAGATTTTGGAAGCTTGACGGTTTTTGGAAAAATAATTTGACTTATATGTGTTTAGTTTCGTGTATATTAAACGCTTTCAAGTTTATTTTAAGTTTAGTAAAGTGTTTTTTTTTCTTTCTGTTTTAGTTAGTTATTTAAGTTTATGGTATAAATTTAGGGTCTAAAAGACTTCTAATTTTGGGCAAGAAATATATTTAGAGGTAGAAGATTTCCAGGAAGTCGTCTAATAGAAGACTTCCCTGAAAGTCTTCTGAATCGAAAATATTTAACCTAAATGAAATTTTTTGTCACCATATATAAAGAAAATGTACACATCACTTTTCCTCTTAAATGGCTGCAACAAAAATATAATGATTCTCAATAAAACTCTCCAACCTCTCTCTAATTTCTTTGAACTTGAAAACATCAAACTTTATATGAATTTTTAATTTTTTTTGTCTCATCTCACTACTTTATTTTGTTTTTGCAGTTTTTTTATTACATGGTTCTCATCTTTCCACTCTTTTAAAAGTATATCTATAAATGTTGGATATTTATTTTTTGTGTTCTATAAAGATCTATCTAACTTTCTATTCATTTTCTCTGTCTTGAAGCCATTTGAATGTTTTTGGATATGCAGGTTTTTCAGATCTGAGTCAAATTTTGGAAGTTTTCAGAAGTCTTCTAAAATATATGCGATAGAAGAGTTCTTGGAAGTCTTATGAGAGAGTCTTGTAAAGCATAATTCCCTAGAAAACTTTTAACGGAGACTTATCTCATGTTAAGTGGAGTCCAAACTTATCTTTGTGGAGGAATAATCTCTAACTCCATGTGTAATAGTTTTATTTATGACATGTTTTGAGATTTATGTGTGTATTTTTTAATTGTGAATTATTTTATAAATTTGAAAAGATATTAATGAAATTTTTAGTAAATATGTTCATGTTTACAATATTATCTTGCCAAAAATACTTGAATTTATTGAAGTTATTCATACAACTTCAATAAAATAACAAGCTTTTAAAGAGGGCAGTCCTAGGTGTATTGATGCATGTCATCTTAGCTTAATCACGATTAAAAATTAATTAGCTAATCAAATTAACGTTTCATTTAAACGTGTTCTTGAAACAATCGATATTGGATTTGTGTATCTTTCCGCATTATCTACTTTTGAGTATAGATTGCGATTTTGTCATCGAACACTGCTTTCCATAACTTTCATGGCTGACCGTGACGTATTTTTCAATGCCATTCCCGATATAGGTGCTGCGATGCCACTTCTTGGTAACATCTTGGAACTCAGCATTCTATTTCCCTTTATCAAAAACTGAGAGCAAGTTTGCTCATGTAAGCATTCAATATCTTGGATTCGTATATTTGCTAGTTGTGTAATCTTCTATGCCTGGCGATCAAATACATTTGCTATATTACAAAAGCAAGCAGGGGCTTTTCTAATGATGACTGAAACACTTGTTAACTTTTTTAATATATTTTTAATCTTGAGATCATGAAGTTCTCCCTGCCGACAAACCAACAAGCAAAGAAAGTGGACATTTTTAGTTTCAATCAGTAGATGCATTTTTGGCCGAATTATTGAATTGGGAGCCACATGATAATGATTTAGGGGAAAGAATCAGTCTTTGATCCAATACTTATCACGTAGTTAGTGCAAAATCAATATTCGCTTGAAACAAAATATATTTTGCTTAGTTGAACCAGATCAATATTGATTTTTGAATTGTTTTTAATGAATATAGATTTGTGAGATAACTTTAAAATATAGAAACTGATTATACACAAGATAAAAGGCTGCATATATTTATGGTATAAATTTAGGGTCTAGAAGACTTCCTGCAAGTCTTTTGGGCGAGAAATATATTTAGAGGTATAAGATTTCCAGGAAATTTAACCTGATTCGAAAATATTTAACTTAATGAAATTTTGTCTCTATAATAAAGAAAATTTATACATTCTCTCTTTTCCTCTCAAATGGCTGCAACAAAAATGTAATGATTCTCAATAAAACTCTTCAACCTCTCTCTAATCTCTTTGAATTTCAAAACGTCAAAGTTTATATGAATTTTTCGTTTTTTTTTGTTTCATCTCACTAATTTATTTTGTTTTTTGCAGTTTTTTTATTACATGGTTCTCATCTTTCCATTCCTTTAAAGGTAGATCTATAAATGTTAGATATTTATTTTTTGTGTTCTATAAAGATATATCTATCTAACTTTCTATTCATTTTCTTTGTCTTGAAATCATTTGAACGTTTTTAGATATGCAGATTTTTCAGATCTGAGTCAGATTTTGGAAGTCTTTTCAGAAGTCTTCTAAAATACGTGCAATAGAAGAGTTCCTCAAAGTCTTATGACAGAGTCTTGGAAAGCATAATTCCCTAGAAAACTTTTAACGGAGACTTCTTTCATGTCAAGTGGAGTCCAAACTTATCTTTGTAGAGAAATAATCTCTAACTCCATGTGTAATAGTTTTATTTATGACATGTTTTGAGATTTATGTGTGTACTCTTTTAATTGTGAATTATTTTGTAAATTTGAAAAGATATTAATGAAATTTTTGGTAAATATGTTTATGTTTACAATATTATTTTGCCAAAAATACTTGAATTAATTAAAGTTATTGATGCTTTTAAAGAGGGCAGTCCTAGGTGTATTGATGCATGTCATCTTAGCTTAATCACGATTAAAAATTAATTAGCTAATCAAATTAACGTTTCATTTAAACGTGTCCTTTTTTTTCCTTTTTCTTCTCCTCTCTCTACATATTATACGTTTGGAAACTAATTTTTCAAATAATAGCGTAGGAAATGTTACCAATCGTGTAAGTGTATGGGCCGAGTGATTTGAAGGATCACTGTGGGCCTAAAAGTCTAATAGAAAACAAAGGATATAGAGAGAACGATGCGAAAACGCAGAAGACGCTAAATGGCGGCAGCGATATCATCAGCGAATTGGGCGTTTGTTGCCGCTGCAAAGCGTGGACGACGACAATGGGGAACCATTCCTTTGTCCTGTAGTTCGGGACCAAACACAAGAAAGCTTGTTCTATACTCGAAACCAGGATGTTGTCTCTGCGATGGACTCAAAGAGAAGCTTCAAGCTGCGTTCTCTCTCTCCGGTCCTGATTCGCTCCACCACGTCACTCTTCAGGTCTTTCGCAACCCACTACAAATAATTGATGTCCAATTCTTGGATCCTCGTGGATTGATTTGAGTTCGTTAAAATTGATGTGATTTTTGTTTGTCATTGAACATTGTTAGGTAAGAGATATCACAACGAATCCTGATTGGGAAAGGGCTTATCAGTATGAGATACCAGTCCTGGCCAAAGAGAATTCTGATGGCAAAGAGGTGTGTGTGTTCTACATTTCAAGCCTTCTTTTGTTATGTAGATTTCTTTTTCTTTTTTCTTTTCTTGCAAGATTGATTCATTACAAAATATTTCTTCATGGTAGGAGATTTTGCCAAGGTTGTCTCCACGTTTAAGTGTGGAAATTATACAAAAGAAGTTACTTGCTGCTTTTAGTTGATCAATAAAACATGTGTAAGGTGTGTATACTCTTTTACTCTCATCTGCAAGAAAGTGATTTTTTTTTACATCTGTTTCATTTATATATATGCAAATGGTGCATTGTGTGGTCTTTGACTGACCCATTAATTTGAATGACAACAAGAGTGATTTTCCAGAATTGTCTTCACAGATTACTTTGCCTTTCTCTGTAATTTGTTGTTGTTTTTGGATTTTTAGTTTTGATTTTGAGATGCTATTTGGGTATTCTCTTGAATTTGAACATCTGAAATATTTTTTTTCACGGAACTGCCAGTTCTTGAAACAATCGATATTGGATTTGTGTATCTTTCCGCATTATCTACTTTTGAGTATAGATTGCGATTTTGTCATCGAACACTGCTTTCCATAACTTTCATGGCTGACCGTGACGTATTTTTCAATGCCTTTCCCGATACAGGTGCTGCGATGCCACTTCTTGGTAACATCTTGGAACTCAGCATTCTATTTCCCTTTATCAAAAACTGAGAGCAAGTTTGCTCATGTAAGCATTCGATATCTTGGATTCGTATATTTGCTAGTTGTGTAATCTTCTATGCCTGGCGATCAAATACATTTGCGATATTACAAAAGCAAGCAGGGGCTTTTCTAATGATGACTGAAACACTTGTTAACTTTTTTAATATATTTTTAATCTTGAGATCGTGAAGTTCTCCCTGCCGACAAACCAACAAGCAAAGAAACTGGACATTTTTAGTATCAATCAGTAGATGCATTTTTGGCCGAATTATTGAATTGGGAGCCACATGATAATGGTTTAGTGGAAAGAATCAGTCTTTGATCCAATACTTATCACGTAGTTAGTGCAAAATCAATATTCGCTTGAAACAAAATATATTTTGCTTAGTTGAACCATAAGATTGATGATGGTCTCTTATCCTGAATTATCCATTATTTTCTTACCGCTTTATAGGGGGAGTGATGAAAGCAATTAGCTAGCTTTTGGTCAAATCCTTGTGTGCTTTCCTTGGCACAATTGATATGCGGTTTCTCATCATTTGATTGCATATACCTCTAATTATAGTGCATACAATTCTACTCTTTTTTTTTGTCATTGGCAATTGATAGTTAGCATAAAGTTCAGGGTTAACTTCAGGACCTGATTCTTATTTGAATTTTTATAAAAGTTCCATAATTTGTTATGAGAACTGTAGACTAGAAAGACTCGATAAAGACTCAAAAACACTTTAGAAAACATTGTTAGAATGTATCAAAAACACAACATATCAATTCTCCCAGATTTAGATCCTTGTTTGTCCTCAAACAATGCCAAGTATCAAGAACACGTAGAAAAGTTTGAAAGTGCGGAAACTCTCATATTCTCAGCAACTATATTTTAACCACGAATCTCTGAACCATACAAGCAGTAAAACTAGGACAACACACCCTTACCGGAACCCCACTGACTACTGTTCAAAAATCAGCTTCATACTCTACATTTCAAACCTGAAAAAACAACACTATCGAAACAAAACTCTCTACATTCATTTAAGAGTAGCGTGAGCTTCTCATCACAGACACATATTCAAGGTAGACAGCCTAGTTGTGAAACATGCTATTTAATGGTGGAGTTAAGAGTGTTTAAGGGCTACTATTTCATTGGAGAGGATGTAGGATATCGCACAAAATGGCAAGAGAAGATAGATCCATTGATGTCAACATCCTCTACTAATTTTTGCCTCCTCGGGAACAACTGCTCCGTTTTGAATCAGCCATCTGGATGCTCAGATCATCTGCATGCTCTCCAATCTTTCAACTTGGTATCCACTCTTTTGCTCGACCTTTCCAGTGGCTCATGTTTCTTTGATTTCTTCCCTTTCTCCATCACCTTTTTTCGTTTTTTTATTTGAAGACTGATACGGTCATGTGACGAAGAAGGAGGTGATACATGATGGTTCTGAGTGCCACTGGTGGTTCTGATTTCGCAACCATTCTGGTTCTCCACCCTTGCTCTTGCGCAGTTCATTGGTTATGAAGCGGTTGCTCCCTTAATCTACATGTTCTCCTTTCTGACTGAATTTCTGCAGCAGTAACGAGTAAGAAGCTGCATTAATCCTTTCCTCTCCGACCTTTTTGCACATATCTGCACATATGACACGGAAAAACAAATGCATGAAGGTGGAATAAAGGCTAAGGTGCAGGGTGGGAACTAGCTAAAGATGAGCTAACCACTCAGGATCAGCAAGATGGATAAAAAGGATAAGAAGTCCTGAGTGTGTTCTCGTTTCTCTGATCTAATGTCCATAAGAAGAAGAATTTCAATCAAGATTAGGTTCAAGTTAGGTGGAGTTAAGTCTACCCAGTGTAACCTGATCGGCTGAGAACTTCTGGAGAATCAAGTGAGATATGTCAGGGTGTTCCAGGTCCACATGTGTGTCCTTCGCCACTGCTAAGGCCACTGAATAAGATAACTAAAGCACAAGGTGGTTAGTGATCAACACGGAATAAGGTCCTAATTGCACAAAGTTTTGGCTGACTCAATCCTAAAAACTGACTCAAACAGACCCAAAAGAAAAACAAAAGAAAGAAACGAGTTAGTAAACGACGAAAATCCTCCCCCATACTTACTTCACAACGTCCTTGGTGTGAAATAAAACAGAGAGAAGGTGAAAACAAAAATAAACATTTTCTTTTTGTGTGTGAGATACTTACCTGAGTGGAGCGGGCGCTCCACAAAAATTATGGGTGTTCCATCGCAAGATCTTTGCCTGGAGCAGTCACTCCTTTAACAACCCAAAATTTTTAAGTATCTCAGATTTTTCTGCTTTTTGACTTTAAACTCAATAAACAAAAACGAAAAATAAGCAAACAAAAACAAAATCAAGTTATATTTACACTTACCAGTGGGTTGCCTCCCACCAAACGCTTGGTTTAAGTCACTAGCTTGATTTGGTGACATTAATCAGTCGGTTTGAGCATGAGGGCTTGTTCCAAAACAAGCTCCACAATCAGAAATGTTCAGCTTCAAAACTCTGCTCAACAACCCCTTCACAACAGCTTCTCCTTTCTCTTTCAGCTCATGTGTGAGAATTAATCTGACTTTAGAGAAAGGTTTAGAGGTACCTTTGCACTTTACCTCATACTCAATAGATTTATCATCACACAAGCGAGGTATCAAAGTTATCATAGGGTCACCCTTAACCCTTTTCTTCTGAACTTTTTCATTCACCTTTGCATTCCACTGAGTTTCTTTGTATCGTGAGGATCTCCAACCAGGGCTTCTTTGATCTCAGCCTTTTCTCCAAACTCCTTACGAATAATTATCGGTTGTTCTCCATTAACCACTGAGATGCAAGAGGCGTATCGGATTTGTGATCTTGTTGGGACAGTCTTGTAGAAAACCTTCTTGTTGATGTTGAAGAAGGAGACTCTCTTATTAGGCAGGTCGATGATTGCTCCCATTTTAGCCATAAATGACCTTCCAGAAATCAAAAGCATGTCATGATCCTTGCTCATCTCAACAACCTGAAATTTGATATGGAGCATACAGTCTCCTACTTGGACATGAAGATTGCGAATGGTGCCATAAGGGACTCTCGTGGAAGATTTTCCAAAAGCCAGAGTCACTAGAGAAGGCTCAACATCAACAATGCCCAGTTCGTCTACAATTGCCTTTGAGACAAGATTCACACTATACCCAGAGTCACAAAGAGCTTCTTTGAATTCAACTCCAGCAATGGAACATGGAAAATAAATCTTTCCAGGATCATAAACCTTAGGCAATGCCTTCAGTGATGGTGTCAATGCTTCAATAAAGCGAGCTTTCATTTCCCCACGAGTTTCTCTGCAATGTTTGAAAACATATGCAATGGCTGAATCTCGCAAGCATGTTCAAATGAGATCTTTTGAGGAAGCCTTCTCACCATCTTCCTAAACTCAGCCAGCTGCTCTGCACTAATGGGATCCATCAAATGTCTAGGTGGAATCGTATAGGGAACCTTAGGAACATAGACTCGAACTGGTGGAATCTCATCAAGTTTGTCAGGAGCAGTCAATTCAGAACTAGCAGGGTGCTCTGTTCTCTCTTATGCGCCTAGAGCAGTCTCAGCAGACAGTTGCTCCGGTTTTTTTCTCTCAGCTTTCTCACATCTCAGTTCTGTTGCATTACAATGCTCAGCCCTAGGATTCATCATATTCTTTCCAGGAAGGGTAAGGTACCTTGCTGCTTCTTGACACTTTTAGCAGTTTGAGCAATCTAAGCAGCTATTTTCCTTATGTGGCTAGCAACAGTATCCTACTTTGTACTCAGGTCGGTGTACATGTTGTACATCCTGTTGTTGATGTCCGTGGTAACCTGATTCATCGCCTTGGCTTGAACCTGCTGACTCTGTAACAGCTGTTGCATCATTATACCCAGACCCTTCAGATTATCTGGTTGACTGTTCCCGACAGCTGGAACAGCGTGGTGGTTGCTTTGCAGTTGTTTCTGGGTCTGGTTCTGCCCGGTCGTAGCTTGCTCCATGCTGAAAATTTTAAGTGATCGATAAGTACGTTTCCTTTATTTATTTGGCATATATAAGTTTCCTAAATCGACGCAAAAAAAATATCCTAAATCTTATATATCTTCAAGAATGTATTAAAGAACTATATATATTGTGACTTCTTTCCAAACAATATGGTTAATAAATGTAAATGAATTAGTAATATCTTTAGAATATGTAAACTGTCAACATTTCTACAAGCTAGAAAATCGTATTTTAGTGTTTAGGTAAACTATTTAATTTGTACTGCTATATTATGTTTTTTGTGGCCCTGAATATACAAAAAAAATTAAAAGGTTTAAATTTTTTGTATATCATGAATATACGAAAACAAAAAAAAATTAAAACTTAAAACATAAAATTTAAACCTTTTACCGATACAAAAAATAGTTATTTAACCTTATGGAAGGCGTAGGTCTCTACCTAGTGTAGATTTAAAGTTGTTCAATGTTCTAGCTTCTTTTTGACAAACAGTTTACTACCACAGCAACTACATCATCAATCAAAAAAGTTCCTTTGGTCAAAAAAAAATTTGTACCGAATTCTCAGTTCATAGTAAATTATATTTTTACGGCGTGAACGAAAAAAAAAGAATTATATTTTTACGGATTTGGTAAAGTTTCATTTGGTCTACATTAAAACGCATAAATTGTGTCTACAAGAAATCTGAGCTTAAAGAAAGACCATATAAAAGAAGACAACAATATAAAACCTAAACTATTTGAGGCTTTCTTGTGAGAGAGCACCCACACATTAGCAGGTATCAAGTCCAATACTCGCATCATCAATCCAAAGGCATCCTCCTAATTGCTTCTTGATTCTGCACGTCAGATTCAACAGCATCAAACATGGATCAATCACATAGAAAAAAAAACAACATTCCTTAGTTTGAGCAGAACTCAAATCCTGAAACAAAGTATAGGATCTGCATTTTTGCAAATGTTGAGTAAATTCATACCTCCCAGATTTGGAGAAATGGCCAGCGCCAAGACTTTTGTTATAAACAATAGACATTTGAATTTGATTTCCGTTAGATGCAGTGCCCATTTCATGAATTTTGAGATACAACAGGTTATCATGAAGACCAAGTGATGACGACCATGTCTTAACATAGTGTTATGATGCCATGACTCAAATTTGAGCAAATAATTGCTTCATAAAACTAAATTAGCATTAAGAAAAGAAACCAGCCATGCATGCGGTCTAAGACAAAGAACATAAATGAGACTTAGTTGGATAAGAACACTGACATTGGCAAAAAGATTCTAACAAAACCATAAAATCCAGTGCTCCAACTCTGGATGAAAAATTGGTTCCGTTGATGACTGACAGATGTATCAATGTACAAATGCACACGGGTTGTCAGCACCCTAACTCCTTCTTGAGGTTTGGAGACATCAAGCGAGAAGACAAATCTGGTAGTTTTTCTTTCGGGTGCAATATATTTATGGCTCTCAGAGGCGTGATGATACATATCATCCTTCTCGTGCAGGGCCGGACGCAGGATTGTTTTTGGTGTGGGGCACTAACAAAATTCTGGTAACTATAATGTTGAGGTTAAGTGAGTACTTAGATAAGCTTATTACTAATTATCATGGGAGAAAAATAATTTAGTGTGGGGCACATGCCACACCTCCTTCAGCCCTAGATCTGCCCCTGTTCTTGTGGCATACATCACTGTACTATGTCCGCACCTCATGAAACCAAACCTGTTACTGATAATATATGAAACTGAAAAGATGAAAAAAGCCAGGAAGAGTGAATTACCAAACTTCGTAAAAACCTAAGACCATTGAATTGATGAGGTGTATCATGTCATAATTTGATAGTAATGGCATCTAAGCTAACAACAATACTTGATTAAGCACAATTCAATCGCTGTCTATGGTAATAAAATCTTTAAGAGATTTTGTACTAAACAAGATTAGAATAGAGATTAAGAGATTTATGTAGAAATGTATGAGAGAATCATGATGAACAAGAGAGAAAGACTAAACTCGTGTATCACTTTATTAATGAGCAAGAGTTGCAATATATAGCAAGAGAGATACAAGGGTTTTGAAAACATAGTCAAAAGGTGGTGGAGCGCCCATTTGAACTGAACCAATGAGGAGGCTCACGCTCTTTGGGATCAAGGCATCTTTGGAATCAAGGCATCTTGAACCAAATATGCTGCTACTTTACAGCCTGATCCAGCCTGTCACATGCGCTCTTTATCCCTTCAATGGTCATGAGCTCCAAGGTAAGAACCCGATGTAACTCCTTCAAAGTTACATTTTCACCCGAGTGATTTTTGGTGAGTTTGGTCGAGGTTTGGTACCCAGACCTGTACGGCCAGTACGGCCTGTACATTCCCAAACTCTTCCAAACACACTTCATACCAAATGCCTTCATCATTCCTCATCTTCTCTTCTTAAACTCAACTCTTCTCAAACAGATAATATGGTACAAAAGTATAAACGTTCAAAAGTAAAACTTGTCAGGTTGGGCTTTTAATTTTTGATAGCTTTTCTGTTATTTTTTTCACCGGAGTATTTGTTTTGATTATTTGGAATAATGAGACGACAAAAACATATAAATATTTTATTGCAAGTCCAAAATATTCTAACTATATTAGAATTTCAAAACTCAAGGAAAAGTAACACTTAACTAGATAATATGAAATCCAAAACATAATTGAAACAGCTTAAAATAGAAAATATGAATCATTGTTAGTCTAAATAATAATGAATTGCTGGTTTTTGTAATCCCAGTAGAGACTCAGAGTTTCGCCTTCTTGAAGTTTTAATGAATGCTTCATGGTACTCCAACCATCTCCAAAATGGTATTTACCATTCTCAGTACATCTCAGGACAACTGTGTATTCATTGCCTTCAATATAGTCGAGAACTTTCACTTCCTTACCGTTTTGCAAATTCTCAGTTGTCCCACCAGTCATCATAGGGAGGACGGATTCAGTTTGTTTTTTCGGTAGCTTCACATTGCGTACAAGATCAGTCTTTGTTAATTTTTTTGATATGATCTTAGCAGGGTTTGGTGGATCTTCGAGAATCATCTTGTTCATATTGTTGAATCTTTACAAAAAGAACTGAAGATAGCTTATGAATGTCGAAGAAATATATTTGTATACTTCTCTTTGTTCGTAGGCACATATATATATAAAGGTTAACTTAAGAAAAATAGAGAAAATATAAGAAAAGAAGAACTCTCCAACGAAATTGGAAATAGTTCGTTTGAGAAATTGAGAATTGTTCATCTCTAATAAGTTTTCTGTTATTCCCAAAATGAAAATGAGACCAAAAAAGACAATGTAGCTGTGAAAGCAAGTCTTGACTTGAAAAGTGGAGTTTCCATAAAGCAAAGGAAGAAGAAAGGAAGTACAAGACCAGCAGGATGAGAGAAAGTTTGACTTTGACTTTTTATTAGTTTCTGAATTATCCAAAACTATCCAAAAATATCAAAGATATTTTTATCCAAAATAATCCAAAATTTTCGGTTATTTATGCTTTGGGTATTTTGGATAATTATTACCCGAACCAAAATAGTATATCTCAACAATAAGGTATCTGACTATTTTTGGGTATTTTGTGGATATGAAAATCATATTTTGACTAAACCGGACTTAAACCAAACTGAATCGAAATTAGCTAAAATACTAATTGAACCACTATCTGAACTACACGATACCCAAAATGCCTAGGTCTAGTTTTACTCATGTCTCTCGAAGCTGTAGACAAATGAAGATCCAGTTTCATAATACAACCGTAGAATAGACCAGCGGGTGAATATGACTAAATAATCTACCTTTTCTGGGAATAATATTTGTGGAACTTATACCTAAATATATTTCTAATATATAGGAATATATATGTATATATATTTTGAAAATATTTATCAAGTAGATTTGAAACAATTGGTTAGAGCCAATACCGTAGATCAGACCAGTGGAGTGAGAGAAACTTAGAGTCAATATGACTAAATAATCTAGCTTTTCTGGGAATAATATTTGTGGAACTTAGACCTAAATATATTTCTAATATATAGGAACATATATATATATATAGTATGTATATGTATTTTGAAATATTTATCAAGTAGATTTGAAACAATCGGTTTAAAATAAAAGTAGAGGATCAAAAACAGGTGTTACTAAAGCAATTTATGTAATTGAATCTTAATATATACTCAAATTTAAAATTTTGAGAAAAAATTGGTAACTACTAAAATATTTTAGATTTCTCATTTAAAATTAAATTTGCAGTATATTCCTGGAGATCTACTACCTAAATATATACAATTTTATTAAAGAAATAAAATAATTAAACCATTAACTAAACACTATAAATAGTCTTGTATGCTATATAACATAACTCATAGAACAAATACTAGCTTATCATTTCCTTAATTGTATGGCTCCTCCTAAAGACATCAACTTACTTAAAGATGCGACGCCATTCAAAACTAGATGGACATTCAATTTTTTATTGAACAGCAAATGTTTATATTAAAATTAAAAGTTCATTGGGCTTTGACCGTTACAACCGAAGATGCACTCAACAGTAAAATGATAAATAAAGATAACTAAAGCATTACAAAAGATAGATGTAGTAAGTGAGAGAAAATACGCGTATAAGAAAAGCTTCAATGTAGCTCTTAAAACTATTGTTCAGAAGAACAAGAAGAGGTCGGAGTTAATAATGAATACCCAATCGATGGGATTTGAGAGTGGTGCTGTCAGAGACTGTCATTCAATTCAAAATCACCTACTCTTGGAATCAATTCTGAGCAATGGGGAGGATTTCTAGAGTTGGTTAAACGGTTTGTTTTGACTATTAGAGCACATGCATCGCAAGTACCTTGCATGGTTTCTACAGAATTAAAAAATGAATATTGGGAAAAGTGAGAGAGGGAAGGAAAAACGATTCTTCTAAACTCTGGCAGGCTCCTAAAAAAATTGATATGCAATACTCTTAATGAGTCTAGCGTACTTTTCATGCATTGTGATACTCTCAAGGGGAATGGTGAAAGTCAAAAACATTCCCACTTAATTGATTCAATTCAACCAATCATTCTAATTCGTCACATGTGGGTCCGCTTCCTAATTAGACTTTCTCTCTTCGGGGATTCGAATCTAATAGAAAAGGGGACATGGGGAACAGATGTGGAATTCAAATTCAGGAAATACTGACTGACTCACGACATCAATTGTTTGAAATCAAATTAAAATGAGAATCACATTGAAGCCACTGGCGAGGAATCATAAGTGTAACCTTCAAACTTTTATATTCCTTGTGTTATTGTTTAGTAGCTGAAATTCATATGAATCTCAGTTGTAATCGATGACATACATTGGGTTTTTTAATTGGAGTTGAAATCAGTTTCTATTTCTTCCTTCTATTTCATATTATTTTATAATTGAGAATTTGGAAACAACTTCTAGTGGATCCAACCAAAACTGGTTGAATAGAAGATGTTTTGGTGTGGGTTGAACTAGTGAAACTTAGTGAAACTTAGTGAAACTTAGTGTAACTCTGGACAATTATAATAAAACAATTTGTAGAAATAAGTAAATTATAACCGTAAAACTGTATAACTTTGTCTAACCTGATTGGTAAAATTGTATTATTTAGAATAACCTTTTTTGTAAAAATATAAAATATGGTATAACTTGGCAAAACTTTATTGGTGAAAATGTAAAACTTAGTATAACGTATGAGTTAAAAATGGACAACTAGGTATAATTTAAGTTTATCATTTTAATTTGTACAGGAGATGATAATTCTTATTCAAAGAACATACACTTTGATTACGAAGGATACTATTCAAAGACAGAAGATGATCATGACTCCAAGTGACGGTCGATTGTATGATTATCTTTTAGGATATCTTCGAAGGAGGAGATCACTTACTCGGCCTTTGTGGATAGGATATGCAGGAATATGGCCATAGATCCATGAAGAGGCTGAATTTGAATTACATTCATGTGGTAATGAAACCTAAGAGGCAATAATATATATTGGATGATGAAGATGTGTTTGTTTATCTAACATCAATGGATAAAGACCAAAGAAGAAATATTCTGCATGTAGAGGGTATCACGTAAGGGAAAAAAGTTCCCATAACTGAGCAATTTTCTAGAACTGAGAAAGCAAGTTAATTTGGCAGGAATTTTAGTGAGCTTTCAAGTGGAGTACCCGAAGTTGAACGCAATTCTTGTGAAGAACAACATGTGGAGGTGCAAGAGGCAATAAAAACTGTTGTAACTCGAAATGAAGAAGATGTGGGTTTTGGTGGGGAAAACGTGCAGCATTTGGAGAACGTAGAGAAGGTGGAGAACATGGAGAACGTGGAGAAGGTGGAGAATGTGGAGAAAATGGGTAGCCCTGTGTGTAGTCATGCTATATATGTTGATCTTCCAGTTGTTGTTGAAGAAGTTTGACCAATGGAGGAATGGGAAGATGGGATGGGTATTGAGATGGGTCTAGAATTTCTAAGTTAAGAAGCTGTGAAATATTTAATTGATAGAGCATCAATAAAAAACTGCTTTGGTATTGTTGTCTCGGACTCTGATACGTCTTAGTATGTGGTTAGATGTTGAGGAGCAGAAGACGGTTGTGAATGGTATGTTAGGGCTACAAAGGTTAGGAACTCTGAAATGTTTTCGATTAGAAGATACACAAAAATGCATGCATGCTCAAGGGAAATTCAGCTCCAGCAAAAAAAATAAAGGCAACCCACGAATGGTTGCAGCTATTATTAAGAATAATTTTTCTGGACATATGGAGACCCCAGATCCTAGAACTCTCATGACTCTAGTTAAAAGAAAACTGGGTGTGGAAGCACTGGCGAACCTAGGTAGAGGATTATGGGTGCACTTGCCCCCATAATAATTTTAAAATTTAGTATATTTCATAACAAATTTGATGTCTACACCTATAATCATATGTAAGTTTACACCTATTCTAGCAATTGTGCCCCACTGAAAATAATCTTTGGATTCGCCTCTGTGTGGAAGTGCCCTACAGCTTTGAGAGGAAAGCATAGAGCAGTTCATGATCTGTGTGGTACTCCACAAGAAGGTTAGGAGAATGTGTTTTCATATTTTTATATGTTAGAGAAGATGAACCCCGGTTCAAAAACAAGTATGTTATTGGATGGAGAAAAAAAGTTTTAAGTATATATTTGCTACTTTCGGACCTTGCATGGAAGGGTTTGAGTATATGAGAAAAGTCATAACTGTGGATGAAATTTTTTTGAAAATTATGGAAGGCGGTATACTAATCATTGCCACTGCGCAGGATCCTAACCATCACCACTATCCTTTAGCTATTAATGTTGCTGATGGCGAGAAAAATAAAGTTGGAATAGATTTTTCACAATGTTGAAACCGTTATATCGGATAGTAGTGGATTGGTGTTTGTTACAGACATAAATGCAAGTCTCATCAAGGCAATAGCTAAATTGTTCCCGATGCCTCAACATGGGTATTGTGTCTTTCATCTGTCACACAATGTGAAACTAAGTGTAAACATCATAGGGATGAGGTTGCATCACAATTTTGACAGATTGTAACGATTTATTTTGAGGCTGAGTTTGAAAGAAGATATGCAGATTTCATGGAGAAGTATCCAACACGTAGTAGGTATTTTGATAAATCGTGTGAAATGTTCAAATGGGTGAAATGTAAATTTCCGACAAAAAAGTACAACATAGACACCTCTAACATTGTGTAGTCTCAGAATGAGGTTTTTAATAAGGCATGTGGGTACGATTCACTGCATATGCTTCATGCAATTCTTCAAAAAATAGTTGAGTGGTTCAACAAGCAAATGAAGGAAATTGCTTCTATACCCTTGAGGTGGCTGAGTTGAATTCTTTTGATCTTGTATATGGTGTCACAGAAGATGACAACAAGAATTATTTTGTGGACTTGAGATGTGAAACTTGCAGCTGCAAATATTTTGATATTGATAAATACCCATGTGTACATGCAGTAGCCGCATCGAATAAGTGTTTCAAGCAGGATGGTTGTCCATATGACATGCGTGATTTGTTTGCTTTCTGCTCGCCTTGTTACTTGACGAATGTATGGGGAATGGCTTATAGGAGGACTATATATCAAGTTCAGAATAGATTGTTCCAGAAGAAACTAAAAAGTTGTATGCCTTGCCTCCGCAATACACAAAACGGCAGGGAGGATTTAATGAAAAAAGTTATCCATCAGTTGGGGAACGTTGGAAGAAGAACAAGATAGTGCGGAATAGGGAAACGTTGGAATCATATTTATATGCTTCGGAAGGAACACAAGGCTCAGTAGGAATCCGACAAGGATCACAAGGAACACAAGGCTCACAAAAAACACAAGGGTAAAACTAGTTATGTTGTTTTATGTTAGCCAAACTTTGAATAATACTTGTAAAGACATGGTAAAACTAGTTTTGTAGTTTGTAAAACAAAGAAAGTAAAAGATAGTGAAACTTAGTAAGTTGTTGCAAATTTTATGGCATTGAACAAAATTAAATTAGAACTTTTCTAATTTAGTTATGGAATTGAACAAAATTAAATTAGAAAAAATAATATTTCTTTACCATTTACCATTTCTCAATATTCATCAAATAGCTAGGTTTTCATTACAGTATGTATACTTTTGTGGCTTCTTTCTTTGTATTGCCCTTATGAAATGATCAATCTTATATATTTCATGAAATTATTTATGTATTTACATGTTTAGTTGAAATGATCATAGCAAACTACATGTAAGTGGTAAACCATAATATAACTCCCTTGAGTCCATTAAAACTAAGAAAAGTGTGAAAAAATAAAAGTGAAACTTTTATGATATTTGTAAAACTGCAAACTTGTTATAACCTCTAGCACAAAATTTTTTGTCCCAATTGTGTTAGTACTATGTCTACTCCGAAGGAACCAGTTCAACGCAAACATTGCCTTAAAGTTGGGAAGCAGCTTCTCGCTAGTTCCATTTGTCATAGTCGTTGTAAGTTAATGTTCTTTTACAATTGATCTTCCCTTTATTGTCTCTTGAATGCAAGATGTGACTGTTCTTTTCTCTTGTAGGCTGTTTGCACTCTACTAGCAATGCTGGAAACACTACATGTTGCTCACCTTTTCTTCTTCCACATTCTTTTCATCAAAAAGGTTGTTTCCAATGCTCCAGTACATGCCAATTCTTTAGCTAAATGCATTTCTCTTAACAGGGAGTCAGTACATACGACTACATAGTTGCACTTAGGGAACAAGAGCAAGAGCTAGAAGAAGGTGGTGGAGGTCAACAAAGCCCTCAACTTCTCTCTCTCACACATCCATCTTTTCTCCTTTTATTTCGCTCTCTCTCAAATCTGAATCTAAAATGTTAGATCCTTACTACAGCTTGATGAAGGCAGAGAAAAGAGAGTGTGACTGGCTCTATGCCGTAGTGGATGCAAACTATGGCATTCCAACAAAGTGTGCTTGTGGCCAACCTATCGGAGTGGAGACTGGTGAGCAGGGAAGGCATTACTATATATGAAAAAAGTGTGAGGTTAGAATCGATTGCACGAAATGAAAATGTTTTCTT
This sequence comes from Brassica rapa, assembly GCF_000309985.2. Taxonomy (NCBI): domain Eukaryota; kingdom Viridiplantae; phylum Streptophyta; class Magnoliopsida; order Brassicales; family Brassicaceae; genus Brassica; species Brassica rapa. Next base: position 12,379,706 of record NC_024799.2, read on the forward strand.
CAAGATCTAGAATTGGTTGTCTTCAATTTGCAAGTTCTGTTGACCGTACAGGATGATGGTTTGCACTTTCGCATTTGTTGTCTTCAAGCAATCGAACATGAGTTGACTATGTTGAAGAATGACGCTCGTGACGAGGCGATCAACCGCACGAAGTTGGAATCTAAGATTGCACAAATTATCTTAGAACTTGCAGAGATCAAGAAATCAGCCAACGGTTAAATTATTTGTTAAATTTAAGTTTGTGAAACTTTTATCCTAAGTTTTATCTAACTCGAAACTGGAAAGTCGGCCAACTCGAAACTTATCTGAACAAGTCTTTGTTTTTCTGTTTGCTTTCATATCGGAACTATGCTGCTACAATGATACAAAAATGTAAAAGTTGGACAACCCCTCCTAAGTTTTCCAAAAAATAAAGTAAAAGTTGGTTAACTTTTGCAAAGGAAAATGTAAAATTTGGGAAACTTTTCCCCTCTTTTGCAAACAAAAATGTAAAACTTGGGAAACTTTTCCCATCTTTTGCAAGCGAAAACGTAAAACTTGCAAAAAAATTCCTATCTTTTGCAAATGAAAACGTAAAATTTGGAAAAAAATTCTCAATTTTTGCAATCGAAAATGTAAAATTGGAACTTAGTCTAACATTGCGATAAATGATAAAGTTTTCTCATCCAAACATCAAATTTTACAAAAGCTAATTTTCCATTCAAAGTTTAGGAAAAGAGTTTAGCCTACTTGTGATTCCCTTGCTTATGTTTCTTGGTCTTCTTCTCCTTCTTCGCCTTGTCGTTCTTCTGCTTCTCCTTCTTCTCAGTCTTCTGATTCCTATCCTTTGCGGCTCTTGCTTTAATCTAGGCCTTTTGGACGGACAAGCTTCCTCTTTGTCCATCAGATACACATACCCTCTTGACAAAGGCCGACAAAGTTTCACCACCCTCCATTTCTTTCTCACTTGGTTCATTACTACCTTGCTTCACCGCGGCACCAGAAATTTCTTAAACAGAGAGTGCATCAGTCTTACCACCTGTCTATCCATCAGGGTGTCCAACAGCCTCTGTGCCAGGCTGTCCGTCAGCCTCTCCATCAGGCTGCTCACCAAAAGGCTCTCCAGAAGGCTCTCCAACAACCTCTTCAACAGCCTCACTTAGAGATTTTAATTCGGCCAGTCACGTAGAGAATCAACCTTTTGATTCATAACGTTCATTCCAGTTAAGACAAAACTTTTTTGTTCATTAAAACTCTCTTGAGTCTCCTTTCTCAAGCGAGATTCAATCTCATTTAAATCAGATACTCCAGAGTCTCAATCGAGGCAGTCTCAACTGGAGTCTTCTTTTTCTTCTTACGAGCAGGAGCATGGAGAGCTTCAACCTGAGTTATACAGGTAGCGTAATCGTTCTTTTACATTTCTTCAAAGAAGATTTTCTGCTTCCCTTTAAGTATATTCCTGGTCCAACGATCAACAACCGCATCATTATCGTAGTTCACATTCCAATTGCTCTCCTCTCCCATGATTCTTCGCAAAAAATTTCTTTCAATGGACGTAGGTTCCAAGATACTCTCAAAATTCTTAGTCTGCCAAGTCTCGCATTAATTTCTTTGATAGTGCAAGCCTTGGTTCCACCAACGTTTTTGTACTGCATCTTGCACATTCGTGGGCAATCAGGGTTTGTATATAATTTTCAAATTTGAAATTATGAGTAAATATTCAGGGTTTATCAACAAAGGAATACATAAACTAGAAACTATCCATTGCATTTCCCAACCCCTTTGGCCTTCCGCAATAACCAAGACACATCATCCAAGTTCTTATCAAATGCAAAACGTCCTTATGGGAAAGTTCTGCATAAAAAAAAATTATTGACAACTCGTAGAAACGGTCAATAGATGGTGCATCTTATCCAGTCTTTTTGGGTCCTAGGATGACAGTGTATAAGAAATACAAGACATCCTTCTTCAGACGCTCCCCAGAGAAACGCCCTTTCATTGCCTTCAGCTTCTTCTCCACAGTCTCGTATTTAATCTTCTTCCATGATTCAAAATGCTTCTCAATGAAGCTTGAACCACCCATCCTATCATAGTTGTTGGGATAAGCATAGCAGTGTAGTCCCGAGATGAGTGTCATTTCTCTGAGGGAGTATCGGATAGGAACGCCATTGACAATGAACCATAACTCCTTATCATTCTTTGTTTTAGTTGTATGAAGAACGAGCATCCAGATTCCCGTCCACTTGTGTTTTGGGTTTTTCAAATGAAATATATGTTTTAACTGTGGGTGGTTGTAGAACCAGTCCATCTCTGTCTCGGTCAGCTTCTACGCTAGAAAGTCTATCGTCTCTGCGATATAACACTTTGATGAAATATGTATTACTTTCCCATACTTAGTTGAAGGAAAGTACTGGTTGCACAACTTCAGTTATGTCCTCCAAATACTTTGAACAACTTCAGTTATGTCCTCCAAATACTGCTATCAATACCAAAAGCGGATCAACTAAATTAAATTTAAAACAAATTCGTTTTACTACTAAGTTGTTCAAAGTTATATAATCAAACAGTCTAAGTTTTACTCACTTTCTTACCAAGTTATACATTTCAGCATTCTCCGTTTCACTGCGTTCTACCAAGTTATACAAACAGGAACACTATAACTATTACTGAGTTCTACACACTTTTACCAGTTCACCTTCTTCTTCTTCTTCTTCTTCTTCTTCTTCTTCTTCTTCTTCTTCTTCTTCTTCTTCTTCTTCTTCTTCTTCTTCTTCTTCTCTTCTTCTTCTTCTTCTTCTTCTTCTTCTTCTTCTTCTTCTTCTTCTTCTTCTTCTTCTTCTTCTTCTTCTTCTTCTTCTTCTTCTTCTTCTTCTTCTTCTTCTTCTTCTTCTTCTTCTTCGAGTTGGATCCAAACTTTGGATCCTCTGCAACCCTTGGACAGACGGATGTCTTCTTTGAACGGGTTCTCTGACCCTCAGTTTTGTTCGGTGGAGCCATCTTTGAAATTGATTGCTTCATTCTTGTTTGTTCCGTCGGCAACGGTTGGACAAAATGATCTGAATGTGGATTTGAAAAAGACTCATTTTAATGAACGTGTCCGAATTTTTGAATGTACGTAGTCGATTTAATGAGGAATAATTTCGGGTTTAACGGGTGGGTGATACCAGGTTTTATAGTCCGCATGGGTAGATTATAATTTTTTTGAATTGTATCCTGGTATTATGGTATTTTATTATTTTCTAGTAATTAAATAATAAAAATTAAATAGAAAAAATGAAGAATAGCGTATGGGAATTTTTTTCTATCGTCGGAGAGCCTGCCAGAGTTTGATTCTTCTCTGTTAAAGACGTGACTCTTCCCTTCCATGTGTTTCTTATTACTGGTTTAATTTACTTTTCTTATTTAAAATTTAATGTTTAATTGATTTATATTCCAACTATTAATATTTTATTTGCTAGATGCTCTTGTCGAGGTAACGAACATTAGGCATGTCAATTAGGGTCGAAGCCTGCAGTTCGAGTTCGCCCAGCCGTAGAAATTACCGGACTTGGGCTTAGTTTTATAAGCCTAAAAAATTTGGGGTTTTTAGGCTAAATCTATTTGAGTTTCGGGTATTTTGGGCCTAAGCTTGTTTGGGTTAGGGCCGGCCCGAAAACCCAAAATTTTATACTTTACTTTAAATATTATCGTTCTTGCAATTAAAACCATTATTAGTATTGACATATTATTTTTATATTTTTATCCAAACTCTAATAAAGCAAATATAAAATTTGTTAATGCACTTTATTATTTGATCATTTCAAGTGTCACATTTTAAATTTTGCAAATGTACATTTTTCTTTTATGTACAACATGTTTTTTTTTAATTTCAAAATACAAAATATAAAATGTTCGACCACGTTTGTCATAAATTTTGTTCTCTTATATGTTTAGTTTTAATTTATATTTAATTATTTAAACCTTATTAAGTTTGGTTTGTTTATAATATGTTTTTAAAAGCATACGAAAAAGTAAAAAAATTTTGATAAAGAAGAAAAGTTTTAACTCATTTTATGTTTTAAAACAAAAAATGAAACTGTTTTTTAAATGAAAATACACATGTATTAAAACGTTGGAAGTGACAATGTATTAAACGATGGAAGTGACAATGACAAATTATTTTTCGAAAAGCCCAAAACGCCCGAAAAACCCTATAGCCTACAAAGACCTGGCCGGGTTTTGAATTCTAGGTCCAAAATATTTTCGGGCCGGGCCGGGCTCAAACACTAATGGTGCTCTTACTATTTTGTGTTATTGTTATGTTTCTGTAAATCCAACGATTAATAGATGACCCTAAAATAATACGTTTAGAGTTAAAATTCATGCATCATACAAAAGACTTTTATTTCTAATTGGTTTGAACAACACAAACACAGTATAAACCATCAAACATTAGTCGACATATTTTATAATTTATATTATAAAGAAAATGTTGGCTCATATGAAAATGAAAAAATATGCAGTGACGTGGATAAAAAATCTAGTTTTAGTTTAACTTTGAATAGAAATATGATCCAGAATTAATATAGTTGGTTTGAAGGGAGAGATCACCTTTTTTTATAAAAAAGAGTGGAAATAAAGTGAAAATTGTAACTGAGACTGTTCTGATATTTTGGGAGGCATTTGAGCATTTGATCCAGTGAAAGATAACCAGAGCCCCAACAGTGAAAAGCTGCATGAAGTTCGTCCACCACTGCTCTAACCATGCCATGCAGTGGATTATGAAAAGCACCGTCCGGAACAGATCACGACAATCTTCATATAAGCAAACGAGACCAGGCGAAGAACTAAACTCACTATTCACTAATTTGACCAGATGTAGAATAATAATCTAATACAATACAATAATCCCAATACAGTATCCTGGTTCATTGTGAAGTAGCATTCTATTCTAACAATTCTAACATTTTATGTAAAGAGTTCATGGAAATATTCTTTTATGTCACGAAGTTGCTGGAAATATCCAACTTAAGATTTCTCAATATCAACTCTACCAGGTTTTTAAACTGTTGAGCAGATCAGTGATATATTATTCTCTCAATGTATTTGATGCTTCTCGCAAACATATTTTATTGATGCTTTATATGTTTCCACAACACTGGTCAGTCCACATAGTCTTGGGACAAATGGATATTATCAATACAAGTTTAATGTATAAAAAATATTTACTGAATTTGCCAGTAGATTTGGACTCATTTTAGTCCCATGAGCCTTCTCACCTCTCGCAGCAACAAAACCAAAACCTCAAATAACATCAAATAAGAAGAAAAAAAAAGAAAGAGACGTGCGTCTCAAGAAAGGAACATACCATTAAAACCTGGTACTCCTTAACCTCCCCCACCACTTCGTCTTCACCCTTTCCACTAAGGGTGAACCACCAGTTTCTTCATTCCCAAGTCTGCTAAGTATCGTTTTCGTTTCCCTTAGTCTCCCTCCATAATCCTTCTTCCAAGTCTCAAACATCTGCTTCAGCCTCCTCAGCTCCCTTTCCGGACTCAAGTTTGCTTCCACCTTACCAGATTTCACTTCCATCAAGAACTTTGTGTCATCTCCAAACACCTGAGCTCTTTGTCCGAATTCTTCTGCTAACCGGCTTATCACGCTTAAACCAACACTTCCACTTCTCCCAGGGGTCCTGAAATCACCACTCACAGAGAAATCACTTGCATCGCTAGCGTTCACAGATGCATCCGAGTATCTGGGTGAACCCTCGACATCTAGGCTTCTCTTTGCAATGGAAAGACTGGATTGCAATGATCTCATCTGCTTTTGCCAAATTTCTTCCATGGATTTCATCTTCATTTCGTATTCAGACCACCTGTTGTCGTACTGCTGGAGTCTTTGTCTGAGAATATCGTTCTCCTCTTCTTTCTCACGAAGAGCAGCTTCGGTTCTCAGAACCCTGCGCTGAAGTTCGGAAAGTACTGATGCCTGCACTAGCACCTCCCCTGACTCATTTCTCTGCGTAATAAGAAACCGGTTCAAGAGTCAAGCAATTGTTCATTCATATCCTTTTAAGTCGGATGCAAGCAAATAATGATAACTATGTTAGGACCTTGGTGCCTCCATATTTAATATCCCCACCGCATCTTCTAACCAGCTCGCCACGAATTGCTGCAAGAAAATAAAGGTTTCAGTTAGTTATGGCATTTCAAGATTTGCTTTAATTAATCAAACCCTATTTACCTGACTGTATTACAAGAGATGCATCAACCTTGGCTTTATACCGTCTCTTAGCAATACTTCTCTTAACATGGCTTTGTATAGCAGAACAAGCCCTATGCCTCCGCAGTAACTCTGTGTATTCCTTTCTTATCTTTTCTCCACGAACAACTGAAACAAAAGGATGTATGAAGAGGCCTTAGCTCAAGTTAAGCTGAAAATGTCTCCACTTTATAGTGATGAGAGAAGGAGAAATACATGATTGAAGATAAGTAATTCCTCTTTTATACTCTCTTAGACGACTTCGTGCTTGGTGCCCTCTAAAACAGCTTTGGAGACGTAAAATCCCATGAAGGGTGCGGTTCCTTGTATCTTCAAGAACCCCAATCTGCCAATGGTGAAGCGAATACATTGAAGCAAGAGTCTATAATTTTTTGGCAGGAGATCAAGCGACTAGCTATAGTACCTGGCCTGTTCTGAAAAACAGTTTTGTGTAGCCGACTTGATACATCTCTGGCAAGATGTTGAACTGATGAAGAATGGCAACCGAAACACTAAGTGGATCTTTTGCTGCAATGCTCTCCAGCAGAAGGAATCCATACCTAAAGTATGATAACAAGAAAAGTAACATGAATGATTACTTGCAAAACTAATGAAAGTGCTGCAACTGAATACTGATGGAGTTGTTACCTTAGGGCAAACTTTTGATGAGACATTCTCGTGGGAAACCCAGACCGAGAAATTCGAACTACCTCTAGGACCCCACAGCATCGTAGCTGCTGTAAGACAAGCTCTTGCTCATACAACCCCGGAGACTGAACACTGTTTGGCTTTATGCAGCGAATGAAATGTGGGGTAGTCTTCCCTAAACGCTGCATCAATTCGAAAAGTTGACCCTGAAAAAAGTATGCAAGCATGAAGCATGGTCAGCAATATCAAATATTATAGGATGATGAGATGTTTCCTTTTAAAGTAAGTACAAGCACTTTGGATAAGAAAAAACCTAAACAAGCTTAGAACATGTAAGAGCAGAAATAGAAGCAAGCTGTGTTTAAGGAAAAAATGCCCTACCTTAAATTTAGTTGCTACACTCAGTCGCTGGGAATCAGCTCCACCTGCTTTGTGTAAAGAACCAACAACAGGTTTTTCAGAATGGACGAGCATACTAGAAGCAAACGCTTGGGGAAGGTCGCGAGAGCAAGACGACAAAAGCTTAATAGAATCCGAATGCAGCAAATCCCGGTTCTTCTCTAGAAATCCAGTTGTCTCATATGTAACCTGAGTTAGAAAAAAACAAGTAAAGGTTGGTCTTGTGAAGGATTCATTTGTCATTGCAACCCACAGACCCAATTATGTTGTGGCATGTCTTGTAAAATGGTGCCACTGAGTTTTCTAAAGATATTACCTCTCCAGCATAATGAGCAACCGTGAAAGTCTTCCCTCGATCTCCTCTAAAACAGGAATTATCACTTAGGTGTTCCTTAAGCTTGTTGGCAAGTGTCAAATCTGTGCCATTCGGAAATGTGGATTCCTCATCAAGAAGAGAGAGCAGACCTAATGGTTTCTGCACACATGTGATACTTATGTGTCATAGAAACTTAGAAGACATGCTTTGGAATAAACAATAAACATGTTCCAACACAATATATCTCAACGACTGCTATGCAGCTTGATGATCGAAACTCACAGCTGAGTAGCAATTGATGGTAACTGGCTGTAGAGTAGACTAGTTATCGTATTACCTTTTCAAAGAGCCTGAGACAGGTTTGGTTGTCCTCAAAATCAACCCTTGTCCAGTCAATCCCATCTTTGATATATTCCTGTAAGAGCAGAAAGACATATTAAGCCCTTCGAACTCAATAGATTGTCTGTCACGTGAATGCTCAGCTTAGATATACTACAAGGACCCATAGCAGAAAAGGGTAACATTACCTCCTGCTCTAGCTTGAATAGATGGCGATTAAAGTGTTGCTGCAATCTCTCATTCGCATAATTTATGCAGAACTGCTCAAAACTATTCTTCTGCAACATGTGAAGATGTTATTCAGCAAACCAAATATCTAATCTACAGATAGCTTCTCTAAGTTCATGCAGGAAAAAAAGAAAAGAGAGACTAAAAAGAAGCATACATTGAATGATTCAAAGCCATAGATATCAAGAATGCTGATGGATCTGCCAGTTCTCCTCTTTCCTACGGCAAGAGATTTGTTTATCTGTTCAACCAGCCAGTCGAATAGGCTGGCATAGATTGACTTTGCTAAAGCATCTCTTGCATCAATGGCCTGATGAGATAAAACAAGAAAGAAATAAACAAAAAACAAGCCATTATTTTGATGAAGGAATAGTCGTGTACTGCAAGGCTTGAAGCCAAATAAATAATAGGCATAGGTCATGATTACAGAGTGGAAAACCAACCCTACTCAGAATACAGTTATGCACAAAAAGTTAGATGCCAACCTGCGAAAGGGTTAGCTTCTGTACAAAAGTTTCATTTCTAACTTTTATATTACGCTTTGATAGAGCTAGCTTAAGGTCATTGATGTTGCACCCAATCAATCTAGCAACAGTTGATAAACCTGGAAAAAAAAAGAAACAGCACTTAAGTTAGCCTTGCTTGTGCATCCACAAATATTAAGCAGTAAAATTTGAAATAAACAAAACCCGTCTCCAACCGAATGAAACAAGAGCTATAGAGCATTACTTTCGTCTGATTCAGGTTCAGCGTGGTTTTCATTGTCAATAATGGAGAATGAGACATTCCCCAGCCATAATACTGCTGCAAGCATTGCAAATACACTTTCTTGGTCGTCTTTACTAACGTGCACAATATCTAAAGCTTCCTGCAACAGCAAAAAGTTTTTCAATCAAAAGGACGAATTAAATGATTTAAATATGCGGAGGAAAAAAAGAAGAAGAGATTTACTTGAACAGCTTGAAAACGTTCAGCGTCATCAACTCCTTTAATTGAATAGCAATTGCTCTGTCTCAAATAATTATACTCTTTTGCGCTTGTCAAATTTAGCTTCTCTGATTTTACAATGAGTGGAATAAAAAGGTCAGATATAAAATATTGTTACACCAGTTAGTCAGCAACTACATCTCTATTAATACATGATGAACATATTAACAGGTAACAAATAATTTACATTAAAAGGCAGAAAATATTTTCTAAAGAGAACTGTTATAAGCTCTTTATGGGATTCAGATTTTAAAATCATACCTCTAAGCGCAGGTGAAGCTCCAGCACAAAGCTGATAAAATATGTGATATGACCTCTCTCCTTCCGCACATTGAACCACTCTAGACTATTAAAATGTGTCAGAAAAATAAAATAAAAAATCATACAAAGGTTATCTCAAACCGTGTAAGCGTCAAAAATCATATAGAGAAACTTACCTTTTCTAGTAAAACTGCAAAATTTGAAGAAACAGCAAAAGGCCAAGTCAGGTGTTGTAAAGGAAAGAATAACAAAGAATTGTGGAGCAGCAGCAACTAAAAAGACTTATGCTTACATGTTTGAATTTTAGCACCGGAAATCTTCCTTGTTTCACTAAAATGAATCTCTATCAGCTTCCCCTGTCAATTTTAACACCAAAGAAATATTATGAAACAAACAAAACTTTCACATTGTAAAAATAAGATCATGCATAAGGCCTAATGGAGACTGGGGGCTTACAAAACGACTAGAGTTATCGTTTCTCAATGTTTTTGCATTTCCAAAGGCTTCCAAGATGGGATTGGTCTTTAGTATCTCATTCTCGATCCCACTTCCACCTCCAAGAGAAGCTAAGTATTGCATTGCTATTTTCGCTGTCTCAGTTTTCCCTGCTCCACTCTCTCCACTATATAAAAAGATATCATGTGTTAAGAAAACATTTCAAAATGCACAAAGATTTAAAGCACTAGATAAATTCTATAGAGGCAAAAATATTGGCGGGAAGAATGCTCAACGAGTGAATATAGACACACTTGTAAGCTCCATAAGTGCGCTTATATTTACTTAATTTGTAAAAGGTAACTTTAAAGGAGGAGATTACCTGATAATGATAGATTGGTTAACTTCATCTGGAAAGGAAACCGAAAAAGATGAGAATGAAAACATAGAGTGCAATACATTGAACACTTTGACAAATTAAGAAACATGATCCCACCTCGTATCATTTCACGGATTGCTGTATCTGCAATAGCATAGACATGAGGGCTCTGGTTTGACCTCTTCCTGTATGCTTCAATGTTGCGATCTCCATACAAAGGAACCTCCTTGAAGGGATTTACAGCCACTAGAACAGGCCCAGCTTTTGTCTAGCACCTCAAAGAAAATTCAGAAAATCAATGATAAAGGCTGAAACATTGGACTATACTGTCAATATTATACAAAAAAAAAAAAGGCTTACATATATCATGTCTTGGTTGTACCGATACTCAAGGTTATACAACACTGATGGCTCATTTAAGTAACTTAGTTGCATGAGATCGTCCACTCCATCAAGAATGTCAGGATTTGCAGGTACTAGAGTCTCTGATATGACCTTTAAAACCTGTTAAACCAAGTTGCAGTAACAGATTACGCTTAATAATCAACAATCTCCTTGAGGAAATGAAAAACAAAATGTAACTTACATTGCCCTCAGGCAGTTTAATAACAGACTCGTCCCCTGAAGTTGACAACACCTTCCCCAGCTCCCAGTTACCGTTTGGAAGTTGGACCCAAAATTGCAGTGCCTAAGAAAAGGAATGTTAGTTCCAAAAAAAGAAAAAGACAAAACCTTTAAGCATACCTTTTTCCGAGCATATACGCTAGTGTCACTCCACCTGCGATCATTACTCTCAGGCAATGGCACAATAGGATCTTCATCAACAAGTGAAGATTCGTCTCCATTTGAAATGCTTTGCAGGCCATAGGGTGAATCCTCACTACCACTGTCCACTCCCCCAACAGCTCCATTCTTTAAGTGACCATTTCGTGGGATAGACACAGGAACACTTGAGCCAGAGGAGGAGGAGTCTTCAAGGGGTGATGAACCAAGAAATCTATAGTCGGCCGGCATGGATTTAAGTGACTGAACAAATGGCTTAGCCTTCTTCTCAGACATTTTTCTGTAAGGGATAGATAAAGAGAGCTGTTCAGTTCAAAAGACAAGACCCTTCTGGTTTCCTTACAAATAAGACACAGACACAAGTTTATATAAGAGAACAAGAAAGCGGAACCATCGTTTGGGACCAACGGATTCACCAAAGATCTAAGGCTTATTCTATATACAGCTTACTTGGCTTCAAGACAATTAGACTTTATGATCAGATGATCTAACACAAAACCAATTTAGACAGAATCTAATTTCTATATTATGGTTAAAAAATAAACAAAACAAGTAAAGACGTTCTTGAGCAGAAGACGGCTTCTATACACCATAAATAAGAAAATATCAAGACGAATAAAGACTTGAAAGTTGTGAAATTGATTTGGATCTAGGCTAGCTGATACAAATACCTTTTTCAAAGATTGTATCAACAAACACTTTAATGTTAAGAGAGAGAGAGACTTGATTATTCACAAGAATTTTGGTTTCTCCAAAATCTTGAATATACACACGCAAATATCTCCGTGGTAGACTCAGTAAACGATGAATAGAGAGGAAACTAAAAGTCAACTTTGGAGAGATTCATTAGACAACACTTGGGGGTTATGTTATGTATGGGTTTTGGCAGTAACAATGGTTACTGAGAAAATTGGAGAGAGAAATAAATCAGAGAATTGGAGAAGATGATCGAGAAAAAGGAAGAAGAACAGGATGAAGACGAAAGATGGCAACTTTTTCTGTGCAGAGTAAAACTGTTTTCTTTGATTTTTTTATTTTTTTAATTGGAAGTCATCCGACCTTTTTCTATGTTTTTTTTTTCAACTTATTATGTGATCGCAGAGTTTAATGATGGTATTTTCCTCATTTAATGACTTTTAAATTTAACAACGGAATTATTATTTTGAAATTTTTAAAAAATATGAAATATACGTTACTGTGACCTGTATGAATGGTTGTTTAATTGTAATCAATTTTATAATCTAATTTCTACCAGTTCAAATTCAGAATAGGGGTGGGCGTTCGGGTACCCGTTCGGGTTCGGATCGGGTATTTCGGATTTTCGGGTATTTCGGTATAGAGGTCTAGAACCCGTTCGGGTATTTCTGTACTTCGGATCGGGTTCGGGTATTTTTAGTTCGGATTCGGTTATTTCGGATCGGGTTCGGATATTTAGATTTTGAAAAAAAAAATTAAAATTTTCATTTCTCAAGTTTGTTGTATTTAAAAATATAACTTTTAGTTAACTAATTTTTTATTTTTAATAGATTGAATGGTTAATAGATTTGGACATAACATTTTAAAACTAAAAATGCATTAATTTAGTTATTTTTTTTAATTTTGGATATAACTTTTTGTTAATTTTTGAAATAAAAAACTCGACATGCATTTTAAGTGAGTAGCAAATCATTTTTTCCGTAATTGTATGTATATCATATGAACTTAAAGTATGTGTAGTATCAATATAAATATTTTATATAAAATGAGAGATATAAACTAGAAACATAAGGTTAATTATACATATGTTCGGTTATCTTCGGATATCCATTCGGGTTCGGGTATTATCCGTTCGGGTTCGGGTATCCAATCTCTCATTATTCAATACCCGTTCGAGTATTTTGCTACTTCGGTTCGGATTTCGGTTCGGTTTTTTCGGATCGGGTTCGGATGCCATTTCGGATATCGGGTAAAGTGCCCACCCCTATTCAGAAGGAATCTTCAATCTTATATTCAATAGATAATTAGTTTCCACAGAAAATTTTAAGGGGGGGGAGAATTAACTAAAACGTGTGGAGCCTAATCAACTAAGTAAAAATAAATTAATTTAGAATTGGTCCACGTTTCCACCACATCTCCGGTTTTATGTAGTCAACTTTACTACCTGGGAATATGTTAGCTTATATTCGTTCATCGGCCGTATTTGTCAACAAGAATAATAATTAACTAGATGGCGCGGAGTAATTTTTAAAAAAATATATATTATACTTCAATATTTTTTTTTTTGATGAAATTTCATATTTATTGATCAGAGGGAAATTTACAAAAGAATTGGCCTAATAAAGAATAAGAGGTCTAAAGTATCATAATTGCAAAAATAAACTTAGAGTCAAGGTGACACTTCAAACCATCTGCAAAGAAGGCCTTCCAACTTGTGCCCCCGGCGATACTTAAGAGAGCTAATGCGATTGCGCATTGTCTTATCAATAAGACGCGTCATCTGCGATGTCGTAGACCACGGCTTCTGGTGTCGTCGCCCATTCCGTTCCCTCCATATACTATAAATGGTCAGTTGAAATACCAGTCTGACCAGCACCGAGTCAAGAGCAGGAGTACGAGTTCGCTGAATAGACAACAGAGTTGCAGACCAGTCTGGATTCATCCTTCGACCAAGTAAACGTCCTGCCACATTATCCCAGACCGTGTAACTGTAGGGGCACGCAAAAAATAAATGATCCCTAGTCTCATCGGGTTCTCCACACAGAGTACAAGGTTGAGTGATTCCCCATGTACGCATTCGATTTCCGGTGGACAACCTATTTTTAACAGCCAACCAAGTCATGAAACTGTAACGAGGAATCCCTTGCGTAAACCACACAACCTTACACCAAGGTACAATCTCACGCTTATCTCTGATCTGCTGCCAAGTTTCTGAAGTGGAAAACATACCCTTGAACTGATCATCAGACTGCCTCCAAACCACGATATCCTTACCATTGTCTGAGCAAGGAACTGGCGCTTCTTTTATCCGATGGCAGAGGGAAGGAAATAGTCTCCCACGGCGCTCCCTAATATTCCAGCCTCCATTAGTAACGACCTCTCCAACTCGAGCATTGCGTGGAACACCTAAGTGCATTGGACCGGCGTCGCCAGTAATATCTATGAGCTTCCCCTGATCAAGCCAATTGTCAAACCAGAAGAAAGCATCATTTCCATTCTGAACAGCCACCTTCAGAAAAGGATATGCAGTGTCTCTAAGCTTTAGGAGTTTACGCCAAATCCAAGAACCCTTTTGGTTATCTTTCACATCCCAAAAAGAGCTGTCTCGGAGTAGATAATGCTGTACCCAAGACACCCACAGCGATCCTGCTAGAGTAAACAGCCGCCAGATCAATTGAAGGGAGAACACCACTTGAGAATCTCTAAGTCTCCGCAGACCCAAACCACCTTCATCTTTCGGATAGCAAAGCTCTGCCCAAGCAACTTTTGCCTTATGTGATTGGTGTGGTGAGCCAGACCAAAGAAAAGCACTACACAAACTTTCAATCTCATTCAGACAAGCAGCAGGAAGGATAAATGCGGAACTCCAGAAGTTGACAATGCTTGTAATGATAGACTTGATCAGCTGAAGCCTGCCTGCAAAGGAGAGACTTTTGTTTGACCAAGTGAGCATCCTACTCCGAACTTTGTCAATCAGAGGCTCGTAGTCATGCTTAGTAAGTGTCTTAGTAGTCAAGGGAAAACCCAGATAGCGAATAGGCAAAGTCCCTGTGCTAATACCTTTTCCTGTTGCAGCAACACTGAGAGCTCCAGATGCATCACCAGAGATAAAGATAGTAGACTTGGAAGCATTAATATAAAGACCAGAGACATTTGCAAACTGATTCATGACCTCCATAACTCCATCTAAAGAGCTAGTTTTCCCATCTGAGAAGACGAGTATGTCATCAGCAAAGCTCAGATGAGTGAGCTTAACCCCAAGGCAATGCGGATGATACCCAAACTTCCCTTCCTCAGCTGCTTGATTCAACATCTTGGAAAGAACATTATTGAGGATGACGTATAAATACGGCGACAAGGAGCAGCCTTGACGGATTCCCCGAGCACTAGTGAAAAACCCCTCCAGACTACCGTTAACAGCTACCGAGAAAGACGCAGTTGAGATGCAAGCTTTGATCCACATAATGAACTGATCTGGCAGATTCATGGCCTTAAGGACTGAAACAATGAACGTCCACTTAACTGTATCAAAAGCCTTCGCAATATCGAACTTGATAGCGCATCTAGGGGAGGAGGTAGTCTTATGATAGCCATTAACCAGTTCAGATGCTAATAACACGTTCTCCAGTAGAAGACGACCCTTGATGAAAGCGCTTTGGTTTGGTTCTATAGCATCAGGAAGTATCTCCCTAAGGCGGCGAGCAAGAATCTTCGAGATAACCTTATATAGGAGGTTACAACAGGCTATGGGACGGTAATCCTTCATAGTCAGAGCAGCTTCAGTCTTCGGAATCAGTGAGAGAATGGTTGCATTGATTCCAGAGGGAAGGAATCCAAATAAGAAGAAAGACTGCACGGCAGTGACAAAATCTTTCCCAAGAACCGGCCAAGCAGCTACATAAAACTCCTTAGTGTAACCATCAGGGCCAGAGACTTTATCATTTGGCAGCGCGTCCAGAGCAGATTTGATCTCTTCTCCACTTACGGGAGCAACCAAGTGAGAAGATTGGGGGAGAGGACAGCGGTAAGTAAGCAAATTCTGTAGAGATTCCACAGAGATCTCCTCACCCTCCTGATGAGTCTGTAAAAAACGCTGGAAATGAGAGACAGCTTCTCTCCGGATATCCCCAGGAGCAGTTAGAATCTCTCCCGACGTGGTGGTCAAGGACCGAATGGCATTTCTAGATGCACGAGATTGAGCAGCACGGTGAAAGACTGAAGTGTTCTGATCCCCAGCATGAAGCCAACGCAGACATGACTTCTGTCTAAAAAACTTCTCCTCAATACTAGCCAGCAAGTTCCATCGCTTCGAAGCTTCTGCTTCAGCAGCTAAGGTCTGAGGGTTGGGGTCTAAGAGAACCTGATTCTGACAGTGGCATAGCTGCTCATACGCCTGCTTTGTTCGGGCGGGGAGGTCACCATAGTGATTTCTATTCAGGGCTCTGAGGTCGTTCTTCAGAAGCTTCAGTTTCCGGTGAAACATAGTCAGAGAGCAGCGTGAGTGATATAACACAGGGGAGGAGTCCCAAATATTTTTAACTGTAGGCAGAAAGTCCTCATGATCCGTGAGATAATTAAAAAATTTAAAAGGCTTCCTCGTGCTGTCAATGGAGGCAGACGTACGTATCAAACATCTAGCATGGTCAGAGACTCCTCCTGCATCAAAGCTAGCATAAGACTGAGGGAAGAAGCGTAACCAAGCTCCGTTGATTAAAGCTCTGTCTAGTTTTTTCCCTATCGGATTGCCTTCTCTCTTGTTCCACCATGTAAAGAGAGCTCCCACGTAAGCTAAATCCGTAAGCTCACAATCTCCACATACTTCTTGAAACTCCCTCATACCTCGCTGATCCGTTAGATAGTCCAATGACCGAGAATGCTCCCCAGAAGCAAGCGTTTCATTAAAATCACCAATTAGGATCCAAGGCAAAGCAAGATGAGAATAAGCAGCTTGAGTTCCCTTAATCTCTTCCCATAACCTCCTTCTCTCCACCATACAAGTAGACGCATAGATGGCAGAACAGATAAATTGCTCTCTTGTCTCTGGGATTTGTATTGCACATGTTATGACTTGTGCACTTGCGTGTAGTCTAGTGACCACAGCCCTACTAGACCAGCAAAACCAGATCCGACCTAATCTGTGGTGATCGTAGTTTGTAATAGAGCTCCATCCAGGCAAAGCAGCAGTCATACAATCCGCATGTTTATCCTGTTGGACTCTCGTTTCAATAAGGCATCCGAAAGAGGGCTTTTCTAGCTGTATCCATTTCCTTACTGCATCATGCTTGCGCGACATATTGAAGCCGCGCATGTTCCATGCGAAAAAAGACGTCATAACTTCCTAACGGAAGCTTTCTTTGATGAGGCATGAACCTGCGCAAACTTCAGGTCCCTTGTGCGGACAATCTTCTTCTTACTCGTTTTCACCGTGCTGGCAGCATTATGAGACGCCCGCAACTGCACCGTAGAGTTCTTACGTTGCCGTTGAGAGTGATCAGCTATACTTTGACCAGTGGTATCAGCAACAATCTCCCCTTCCTCTGTGTCAGTTTGCACCTCGTTATCAGATTCGCCCTCCTCAGCAATATCTGCGAGAACATGGAACCGCGATGGAGACACCGTAATAGCACCACTGTCTACCTTTCCACCGCCTGCTACTTGAGAAACCAAAGACTTCCCAAGTTCAACCACAATACCATCACCACCTTCGAGTAACCGCGACTCAGCCACAGGAGTTTTCCCTGACTGGCCAACTTCCACCATTCCAGCACCCAGGACAATAGAGTTGAGCATGTTGTTAACTTCCACTCCATTTCCCAAAGGAGCATACGGTACAAACTCCTCCAACTCCTGGATGAGATCAGAGACAGGGTTTTTCTGCACCCCTTGGTCCTCAGTCACTACCACCAGTTGTAGATCGGCTTCCTTGTTATGCTGCAGGATAGTAACATTTTTTGCGGAGCATTCAGAGCCTTTATGCCCCCATTTCCGACACACTTCACATTTTGGAGGCAGCCACGGGTAGCTAACCTCAAGAACAACCAAAGCCCCGACGTTATCTGAGTAAGATATCCTCTCAACAAGTGGTTTATTGAGATCCACCTCAACAAGGATTCGCGCGACATCCAAACGCGTACATTTCTCTGTGTTGGGATGAAGCTTCACAAACGTTCCCGCTGCACGGGCCAAACACTTGAGACCCTTGTGCGAGAAAAGAGAGTTCGGAACTCCCTTGAGATCCACCCACATTGGCATCGCCGACAAATCTGGGGGATTCATCGCAGTTTCTGGTGACCATTCGTGCACGACCAAAGGAACGTCCGCGACGTGCCAATACTTGCGCTGGATGACTCGGGCACGCATCTGAGGATTCTCAATACGAAACAATACTGTTTTCTTCTCAATGAACTGGACATCGATCTTAGACCCATTACGAGGAGAAGACCAGATTCGGTTCACAGTCGCGTGAATGGATCCCACATGAGGAGCATCCCCGATGAAATAACCAACAACGAAGCTTTTCCAGAGAGGATTAGGGTCCTCAAAGATCTCATCAGGTATCGTCATAGTAGCAACTCCATCGACTACATCAATCACCGGGAGAGCCCCATCTCCTTGCTTTTTCGTCCAAGCCGATTTAGCAGGAGGAGAGCCATGAACGGAAACAGAACGGAGAACGGGAGGAGAGGCGGGAGGTGGGAGATCGGAGGAGGAAGAGCCCGGCGGCTCGTCGCCAGAAACCCTAGGAGTCATGATATACTTCAATATTATCAATAATATACATTTTGTTAGTAATAACTTTTTCAGATTTGATTAGAGGTGCACATTCAAATACCATTAGATTCGATTCGGATCTTTGAGAGTTTGGTTCAATTCGGATTTTTGTGGGTTTGGTTCGGGTTTAGGTTCGAATCACTTATTTAAATTTTTTTCAAAAATTAAAACTTAAATATACTTTAAATTTTTCAAAATCTAAAAATAAAAATAATATATAACATATAAATTTGAATAATGTATGCCAAAATACTTAAACTTAACATAAAAATTGGTTTAGCTTAAATATTTAGATAGGAAATCAATAGATATTTTAAGTATTTTAGGTATTATAAGTATCGTTTAGCTATTATAAACATGTACTTATAACTATTTGTATATATTTCCAAGTATTTTGACAACTTAAAAACGTCTTATATATATTTTATATTCTTTTAGATATTAAATTTAACAATAATTAATATATTTAAGTATATAAATCTTGTTCGGATATATTCAGATACTTAAGATATTTTGGTTTGGATCGGGTTCGGATCCGATTCTCTAGATAACAAAATTTTGAACCCATTCGAAAATCAAACCAATTTTGGTTAAAGTTCAGTACTATTCTTTGGATCGGCATTGGCCCGGTTTTTTGTATTTAGATTTTTTGCCCAATCCTATATTCTTACTGTGACAAAATTTTAAACGAAAATGATGATGGTTCATATTAATTTTGTAATTTAAAGTCGTTTTAGATAAATTTAAAATATAACATATAAGAAAAAATCAATTTTTTTTATTATATGGTTAATGTGATTGTTTAATTTCTTATAGTAATATAAGAGTAAACAAAAATGAGGAAAAATGAAAAATTGTTATCAAATCTTTACTATTCATAATCAATAATTATCGTATATATGTTAACTATATTAGGTAACTCCGTAGCTTTTATTTAAAGAAAGAATACACGCTTCTTATATGTTGGGTTAATATAATGTTTCATAGTAATTAAATTTTGGACCAACATTTTTTTTAACTAATTCTTAAACTGCCACATAAGATTAATTGGCATCTTAATTAAGTGACAACTCATCAAAACTCTTTCGTAATTATTACAAATTACAGGTTACAACTTTTAAAATGTTTCTCTATTAATATATAAGGGATTAGTAGTTAGCTAGTATGCCGACCGAACATTTATTCTTGGCCAAAAGAACGTACAGATTAGCCCTGCCGTTTGGACTTTTGTCTGAACCGAACCAAAATTTTTGGGTTTTGGTTCAGTTACAGTTTTGAGTTTGGTTTAGTTTGGTAAGATTTTGAAAAAAATAATTCGGTTTTTGATTCCAAAAAAAAGATGTTACCAAACCTAAAATAACCGAAAAAAATAAACCAAAATTAACCAAAAAATAGCCAAATTTAACCGAGTTTAACCAAAAATATCCTAATTTCTTTTAGAAAACTATACCAAAATTAACTGAAAACCAAAAAAATTGATTATTTTCGGAAATAAATGTGAAAACTGAAAATAACCAAGAACCGAACCGAACCGAAATTTAATTCAGTTAATATTGAAATTGGTTTTCAAAATTTTGGTTAACTGAAAACCGACGGTTTGGTTCAGTTCGGTTTCGGAAAACCAAAATTGCAGGGCTAAAATCATGATAAAGAGTGATACGGATTAGCCCTGCCGTTTGGACTTTTGTCTGAACCGAACCAAAATTTTTGGGTTTTGGTTCAGTTACAGTTTTGAGTTCGGTTTAGTTTGGTAAGATTTTGAAAAAAATAATTCGGTTTTTGATTTCCAAAAAAAAGATGTTACCAAACCTAAAATAACCGAAAAAAACAAACCAAAATTAACCGAAAAATAGCCAAATTTAACCGATTTTAACCAAAAATATCCTAATTTCTTTTAGAAAACTATACCAAAATTAACCGAAAACCAAAAAAATTGATTATTTTTGGAAATAAATGTGAAAACTGAAAATAACCGAGAACCGAACCGAACCGAAATTTAATTCAGTTAATATTGAAATTGGTTTTCAAAATTTTGGTTAACCGACGGTTTGGTTCAGTTCGGTTTCGGAAAACCAAAATCGCAGGACTAAAATCATGATAAAGAGTGATACGACGACCCCACCCCCCTCCCCCCCCCCCCCCAAATGTTTGATTTAGTACATTCTAACTGGATTTAGCTTTAACACATTAAAACTTCGAATGGTTTAGGGTTGGAAGTAATTTAGTCATTTTATACTTTTATTAGTGTTATTGCAAAAAATCATTTCTATTCTATTTAGTCATAATATTATTGTGCTATCTAAAGGATTTTTCCAAAAGAAAACACACATCTATCTTAATATCGCAATATAACTTTTAGACTGAAAATATCTATGTTATTGTATAAAAATAAACATGAAAAAACAGTTATATAATTATATTAATTAATAAAATAAAAGTAAATTTCTTAAATGACAAAAACAATTATCATAAAATAGTATACCAAGAGAAAAATAAAAGGTAAAATAAAATAAAATAAATTACTTTGTACCCTAAACTGTAACCTGATCTCTACCTCCTAAATTTAAAACCATAAACTATGATTATTAAAGTTTAAACACAAATACAAAGTATGGACCTACAATGGATATTTTGAAAGTTCAGATGGTGGACAGGGATGGATGGTACTTCACACAAAATGGAAAATATACGGTAAAGTCATGTTACCAGGTAGAAAGGGTATATCTGGATCAGTGTAAACAACCTGCAATGTATGGATCTACAGTGGATATTTTAAAGGTTTTTTGCTGGAAAGTGCGATATCCACCGAAAATGAAACATTTCTTATGGCAATTGTTGGCAGGATGCATAGCAGTCATGAAAATTTAGAGGGGAGGGGGATACAAAGAGATATATGTTGTGTCAGGTGTGGAGCTGCAGAAGAATCCATAAATCATGATTTCTTTGAATGCCCTCTGCAATCCAGGATTGGGCGCTTTCAAAAATCCCTTCTAATCCAGCGATATTTCCGCCTTGATCATTATTTGCAAATATGGATCATCTATTTTGGAGAGTGTCCCCGCAATTGAATGATCATCCGTTTGCATGGATACTCTGGTACATTTGAAAAGGAAGAAAAATAAGGTTTTCAGTAACCTAGATATAGATTCGGACTCTTCGACTAGCAGAAACAGAATCAACGTTTTGGGCTGAGGCACATGTACCGAAAATGACAAGGGATGGTTAACAAGCAGAGCCTTCGATTCTTCCATCCATTCCTGCGCGTTGGTGTTTCACAGATGGATCATGGAAGGATAAGGACACTTTCTCCGGACAAGGATGGTATAGTATTTTACCAGGTTTCGATGGTTTGATGGAGGCGAGAAATACTAGAGCGAGTCTCTCTCCTCTTCATGCGGAGATAAAAGCACTGCTTTGGGAAATGTAATGTATGAGGAATCTACGGCAGTTTCAGATTACCTTTGCAATGGATTGTTCTCAATTGGTGAAGATGGTTTCGGAACCAAAAGAATGACCAGCTTTTCCAACCTATTTGGAAGATATCATGACCCTTAAGAAAGCTTCATTAGCTCAACGATCATTCATGTACCACAGATGCAAAACATAAAGGCGGATAGATTAGCACGTTGTTCCCGGACTCAACCGTCCAATGTCGTTCACATAGATTCGGAGCTATCTGTTTGGTTTACAGAGTCAATATGAGTGTTTTTTTCTAGTTGATGTTAAAAAAACACAAATACAAAGTAAAAGAGTCGTTTTAACTTTTTAATAACACTATTTTTTAAACAAATGTTCCTTATTTGTTATTTTGGAAAAAAATATGATTTAGTGATAACATAGAGTATTTTCATAAAATAATATCAAAATACTAATAATTATGATTAATATTAAATAATCAGTTGCATAAATGAATAATTACAAATAATTATTACAGATAAAAATCGCACATATGTATAAAATACTGCTCCATAATCAAACCATAAACAAGACACAAAGCAACTAATCACCATCTTATTCATCAGTCCCACGATTTAGAACTAGATACATGCTATGATGGTGGTGGGCCTTAATCGGCTCTAGCCAGCTCAAATACGGTTTCAGAGGGGGCAACCCGCAGATAACAGTTTTAAATGCAACATCCTAACTGGTGATGCCCTCAAGCTGCCTTAATCACCACTATTGATTGACAAGCGCATTCGCATGCGTAAATTTTTTTTATCTTTTTATGAAATGATATTGGTTTTTCATGATTTGTGTTATTTATTTTATATATATCACTATATAACTAACTGTATATTGATTATTTGAATATTTTTAGCTTTTTACGCATCAGAATCGAACTCGAATCGAATTGGATAATATGATTACTTTTGATTATTTGGTTATTTTTAGTTTGAATACACAATATCTAAACCGTAATATGGTTACTTTTGGTTCAAAATATCCAAACCGTAATAGAGTTACTTTTGGTTATTTGAATATTTTTAGGTTCTTATACATCATAACCGAATTCATTCGGACATGGGAGGACCCGACTCGAAATCCACCCAAAAATTTATAATATCCAAACATAGACTAATTTCAGAACCCAAAAAAACATAATACATGAAAGAAACGACCTGTACCCAAATGGGTACCTGAATACCTACGTGTAACTAATTCTGTAAACAAAAAAAAAACTATTTGTTAATAATTTTGAATTTTTGTCAAAAATAGAGCAATTACATTCAAACATGTGGAATTGTTATGGGTAAAATGTAAATTAAATGTTGTTGAAATATTGTGAAAATGAATGTAAAAGATGAAGTAATTAAAATAATGTAATTAATGAAGTAATTAAAAATAGTGAAAATGAATGTAAAAGATGACATAAAACAATTGAAAATAGATAAGTTCTATTTTATACTTTATAATAAATGTTATTGAATTAATTAAAAAATATAATAAATGAAATGGTTAGAATTAGTTAAAAAGACAAGTATTGTTTTGTAATTTGGTTGTAGTAGAATAGATAGCTAACTAGCAATGTGTTATAATTGAAAAAGTACAACATCTCCAATCTCAACGCTAATGCTGGAGCAAAGAAGTTCAAAACCAAGACGTAGGCAAACAAAAGTTTTTTATTCGAAAATTTGATAAGAAAAGAAAAAGAGAAATTTCATAGGATAGTCTTTTAAGTTTATTTTCACAAAAATAGTTATTAATGAAGAAAATGACCAAAATAAATTTTATTAAAGGATAAAAGTATATTTCTACCTTACGATTAACTAATCTAAATTTAGAGTTTAAAGTTAATGGGTAAAGTTTTAGATATAGGGTCTCAAATATTAAAAAATATTAAATAAAAAAATTTCAAAATAAATGAGCAGTTTCCCGTCCTACAATGTTTTCATCATCACTCAAAAGTCAAAAGTAATGTCTTTCTGCATCTTATCAGGGACATGCTGTGTCTCGAGATTTCCTTAGGATTTCTTGCCTTGTAAGACTGAAAATGTTATCCACTTTCAGGAATATGGAAAAGAGATTGAAGATTGTTAAGATTGATCACGACGCTAACCCCAAGTTAATAGGAGAAAGGTTTATATATGATCTACTGCATCTCATCCTCTTCTAGGCGCCAAGGATATTGTAAATAACAAAAGGGAAGGTACTATCACAAAAGGCCAAGTTTAAGGAGCACATTGATGGCCTCTTGACCAAACTATTATTTTGTGGAATAGATTTGTTTGGAATGCATCATTCCATGAGATTCCAAAAAATATTTATCAGTCACAATGAATACCTTTCCAAAACAATTCCACACATCCCAGTTTTGGAATGAATCAAAAACAAAAAATCCTTTGTAAAATCCATTCCTTTTGTTCCATAATATAAACCTTCGTGAAAGATGGAATGAATGGAATCAACTATTCCATTATTAATTTCAGTTTCTATTCCATTTTATTCATCATTCCATTTTTTCTTATTCCACAAATATTCATTCCTTTTATTCATAGCATTCCTATTAAGAATAACCAGTTATCTTTGCTTAATTGTCTCTCTTCCCACCAGTATTCCTCAGTCTCTAAACATTGTTTATCATGTACTCAAAATCTCTTGAATTCTGATCTTCATGTGTAAATCTAGCAACAAACAAGCATCATATGCAAGTATATAAATATACACATACATATATACCTATGCTTTATAGCTTCTGTATCCGTATTTTTCTTTGTTTAGTAAAGTTTTCATAGATCTTTCATTGACTTGTTGTTGCATTATTTTGCTCAATGAACTAGTTTATTGCATTTTGTTTGCACTTAATTTCATTTGGCAGTGAAATGAACACACAAACAAACTAGACTACATGCAAAATAGAAAAATCTGATTGAATTTATTGGTTTGAATCAAGTAAAAGAATTCAACAATAAAACTTTTTTTTAACAGTTTCCATTCTTCTTCATCTTGTCCTCTCGGCCTGCAGATTCTCACATCTTGTTGGCTTATTCTCTTGAAAAAGCAACCAAAACACCAACGGCTAAGCAAAAAAACCAATGCCTAGACTTTTCTTGAAAATCTCAAACCTCCTTGACAGAAGTCTCTTCACTTCCTCCAATAACAGCATCATCAGGAATGTAACGTTTCCAGAACGGATGCTGCTTCCACACTCTTCCCATTTCTTCAATAGGAACCCCTTTTGTCTCCGGCAACAAGAAGTAGATGAAGATGGTCATGATCAGAACCATACCTCCAAAGAAGTAGAAGAGACCAAACTTCATGTGACAAAGCATCGTTAGGAAGAATTGTCCAATGAGGAAAGTGAAGAACATGTTGACAGAAACATTGACGGCTTGTCCCGCTGGTCTGATTTCCAACGGACATATCTCACTTGGTACTAACCATCCTAATGGACCCCATGACCATGCAAATCCTGCAACATATAGGCATATGAAAGCTAGCACCCAATCTGCTGTTGCAGGTGTCAAGGTCCCTGATCCTGTGGTTCCAAACTTCGCACCGATCAAGCTACCAACAATGATCTACAAATTCAATGGATCCATCAAAACAATACATGTTAAGGTACGTGATCGTCATTACAGAACCTGAAGCTGTTTCTTTTTTTTTTACCTGGCAAATGATCATTTGGATGCCACCTTCAAGGAATAGAATCCTTCTTCCATACCTGTCAACCGCATAGATGGAGACAAGGGTAGAGACAACATTGACCACACCGGTAATAACCGCAGAGATGAGCGAGGCATCATCAGCGAAACCGAGAGTTTTAAAGAGAACAGGAGCGTAGAACATGATCACATTGATACCAGTGAACTGTTGGAAGAAGGGTATCGCAGAACAGAAAGCAAGAGCAGGTCTGTATTTAGCTTGTAGGAAAAGGTTCTTCCAAGGGTGTTCCACCTTTTTAGCAGCCTCACAAGCATCACAAAGATCTTGAAACTCCTCGTCCACATTATCAGCTCCACGAATCTTTTGTAACATCTCTCTCGCTTGTTCATACTTGCCTCTCTCGAGCATTGAGTTTGGTGTGTCTGGCAAGACAAAAGATCCTATTACCATCACAACTGCTGGAACAGCAGCTAGACCTAAAGACACCCTCCATCCGTTCCTAGCCATTTGAGATGTTCCGTAGTTGATAAGATTTGCAATTAGGATCCCGATAGTAATAGCCATTTGAAATCCTATGTTGAGTGCTCCTCTTAGCTTGGCAGGAGCCATCTCTGAGAGGTAAACCGGAGTAGACTGATGAAGAAAAAGAAAGAATACCAGTCAGCCATATAAAAACCAATCCAAAACAAGAAAAAGAAAAAAATTAACCAAACTAAATTGACAAATCAGTTGTTAGGATTATGCATGGGTATTTCGGGTATTGGTTCGGTTCAAATTGGTTGTTTCAGGTATCATGTTCGGATTTTAGGATCCATATAAGAGCCGAGAAAAACCTGCTCAAATAGTTCTCAGTTTGGTTCAAATCTGATCATCAAACTAAGAATCTACTAATACCCGAAAAATTTGGGACTAGTTTTTTTCTGATTCGGTTCTTTTTTTTTTTTGATAATTCAGATAAGATACCGCATAATTTTAATAAAATATCGCCTAAAATGACCGATTTTAGTCCATATAAAAGTCATTCCAAAACCTGAAAAATAAAAACTAAACCAAACCAAATTGAGAAACCGATTACTCGGATCTAAACCACATGAGAATCATGTTGACTCACCTGATTAGCGAACCCAACACCGACTCCAAGCAACAATCTACCAATGATGAGCATTGCAACGTTCACTGCAAATGCGTTGATTAGAGCACCAATGAGGAAAGCAAGCCCTCCAACAAACATGGAGATTTTGCGTCCGTACTTCCTAGTCACAACTGAAGCTGCAAAGGAAGAGACAAGGGCCGCAAGGTAAAGTGAGGACGTAAACAACTGGAGCAGTTGGTTATCGAATTTGCAATAAGCAGTCTCGCGCCTAGCATTGTGCATTTGCCTATCCACTTCAGGGAAAAACTTGCTCAAAAACTCCTCCATTGATGTAACTCCTCCTGCACAAGAAACAACATTACATTACTAGAATGTCCACTTCTAGAAAAGAAGAAAACGTATGTTTAAATTTACAGACCTGAGATTCCGAGGTCGTAACCGAAGAGGAGACCTCCCATGGCGGCCACAATACATGTGATAATGACAAAGCCGGTGACTCCGCCTTCATAGCTTCCTCCACCACCACCATCTGATACAAAGGCTCCTCCAGCCATTCTTCACTTATTAAATTATTTGCTTTATTAGTAGTTATTGCCTTTTGCTTTGTTATTCAAACAAACACTTGAGAGCTTGTGATCCAAAACTTAGGTGCTTGTCAGCTTCTTAAATATAAGATTTCTCGTGGTCTATTATTAGGTATGGATTGTGATCTGAGCTGTTAGAGATTGATCTTGGCTTACGAATAGGGGAATGGTTCTTGTTTTGTTTTTTTTTACCTATCTTCTTTAAAAACCTGTTTTAGTGGAGACTTCACTGTCTTTTTATAGAATGTTTTGTTCTTCTTCACAGACAATTTCCGCTCTTATTTCGTTTTTACACAAGACTGTGTAAGAGATACGCAGATACAAAACAACAGTCTCTATCCGAAAATAGAATCTTGTAATAACAAATCGATAGTTGCATTTGAATGGGATAAATAAAGTCTATGTGGAAGTTAAATATGCTAACTGGTAAATATTTCATGGAATTCAATGGAATGATGCATTCCAGATAAATTTATCCCACAAATAAGCATTCCAGTTGCACCCAAAGAAAACAAATATATTTGAAGATTATTTCCGATAAGGTGGGTTTAGACTGTGTTAGAGATAACTAGAAAAATATACTCTCTAACTGAAAATAGAATCTTCTAATAACAAATTTGTAATTGAATTGAATTTGATAAATTATTGGATATAAAATTTACGGAACTTGTAAGAAAAAGAGTGAGTTACTCTTTAAGACACTTTTGTCTTTATTATTACTCTCAGAAACACATTTTGCTGAAGCAACACATTCACTGCGTTTGAGGCAGAAAAATGGCCAATATGCCCCAGGCGCAAGTCATTGTCGTAATAGGTCTTTTGTAAACTAACTAGTAGGTGACTAGAAAAGTAAAATTCTCGTTCTCCATTTTGATGTCTTTCCATTTTTAATAAAACATGACACTGACGTGTACTTTCTCTCATTAGATTAACAACAATAAGAGCCATAGGATCTGATTGTAGAAAACAATCTAATGGTTGTGATAGCTATGACTTTTGGTCAAAGCTTGAGAACCAAGTAATTAAGCAAACTGAAAGCAAAGAAGAACACAATACTTTTTGGGCAATTAAGATTGCCTCTTTTTGGCTTTTTCATTCATTTAAATAGAGAAGATACAGAAGCAAAGTGGAGTCGTAACTCCTTTCAACATGGGAATTAAGGGAAAGTGGAGGAGATGGTTTTCTATATACAAGGAAGTCCTATTCTCTTCTTATTATCAACTGAAACAAAATGCAGAAAAGAAACAATAAAGATTTTACGTTATCAATTACGTAGTGTATTTCGGTTTGGAGACTTGGTTTGATTTGAGACGTGTCGGTTCGGTTCTGTAACTCTATCAGGTTGTGGAAAAGAGAATAAAAAATAAAAGATATTTAGGAGTATTAGTTGTTAAATATTTCATCCTTTCATGTATGTATTTGACTATTTTGCTTTCTATGATATTTAAAACAAAATTTTATGCTACCTAAAATTAGAATTTTTTTTTCTTCTATATTCTAACATCTAGTTTGATATACCTTTTTATACAACAAAATAATAAAATTGCATGGACATGATTTTAGTGGACACATATTTGGTGGATATTCATTGGAAAGACAAACTTGTGTTAGATTACGATACGATGAATATGTATTTTGTGGATATTCAATTGGTCGATATGTTGTTGACAATTAAGATGTCATGGACATAATATATATATGCAGAGAAGTTTTTGTAGATAGATTTTGATGGATGGCTATTTGTGGATGAATAGACGTGAATACAAAAACATGGATAAGAAATTATGGACATGTTACATGTACATATGAATAATTTTAACACAATTCTCTTGACCACAAGTATCTTGTCCATAACTATCATTTTCACAATTATCTCTTCTATAACACAATTCTCTTGACCACAAGTATCTTGTCCATAACGACATTCCTTCACCGTCGTGATCTCCAAGTACAGTGCAAGCACTCTGTATTTTGTTAATCAAACCTATCAAACTTTTCATTCTCGAACGGATCAAAGACCCTCTCACCAACACTCAGATCTAGTTGACTAGTTCCAAAGAAATTTGGAAAGAAGTTATCTCACAGTGGATTTGAAATGACCGATGAATTTTAAGGGTTCTCGAGGCGGTGAAACAGTCCCTGATTCCCAAGCTCATCCACTCTCTGAAACTCCATCGCAGCTACCTTGAGCTCAGCCACGGTGAATCCCGAGCCACGGGGAATCCTGAGCTCGTCCGCGATCAATTTCATTACAAGCTCTGGTCTTATCATCACACCTATCAATCCTCTTTTGATTTTTATCGAAGTTTCATTATTAGGTTTGAGCATTTAAGAAATTATAATTGAATTAGGAAAGAGGATAAATTTGTTATACCCTTCATTTAATAAAAAAGAGGATGAGTTTCATAACAAGTGAGGAGAGAAGAGGAATGAGAAACTAAAGTTTGGTCTAGTTGAGGGGTGTTAGTGTCTTTAGACACGCAAAATGTGTGTGACAAGTCAAATGTGTCTCTAAGTATAACTGAAAACTCATAAAGTGTCTCTAGAAGTAAATTTTAGAAATAAACTTTTTGAAGTTTATTTCCGGTTAGGCTGGTTCGGTCAGAAGACTGCCTTGTGACTTAAGTTATGACAGCATTACTAGTCTAGTCATGACATGAATATGTTAAAATTATATACGGAGCCGAACTTAAACCAAAATTGTTGGTTTTTGGTTTATGTTCGACTATGATTTTGGTTTAATTCAACAAGATTTAAAAATCAATTTGGTTACCGGTTCGGTTCGGTTCGATTTGGATGAACCGAATGATTAACCAAACTGTTAGACATAAATAAAACTGAAAGTACATATATATACATGCACTGCTCGCTTCTATGTATCTGTTGGATAAATCTAGATTCTCAAAGTAAGAAGAAGAGGTTACAAATAACATTTCCCATTACCTGAACTTTTAATAACCTCATGGGTTGAGAATCCGAGGAAATCCTCAGGAGAGGGATAATTTACTTTGACAGCACTCTTCATATCTGACTGAGCAGCAGCTACAACTCCGGGAGCAGAGGCGTCCTTAAATGGGGTCGACGAGTCACACTTTTCTGGGTCAAATTAACACTAGAAAATTAATAAAGGAGAATAGTAACTAAGAGATAGAGTCGAACCACATACTGAAGTTAGTCAGACCATTTTTCTGTTGACCTCCACTTTCTTTGAGTCTCCAGGCTGCCTTATGTCTAACTACCGCAGTATGCATTTCCTAAATAGAGTTCAAAATGTTCTTATTCCAACAATATTTTCCAGTTTCAATGTTTTTATTGAGTGAAATGGAAATTTTCAACAAAAAAAAGCTTTGTATATAAGACACAAGCTGCAAAGTTTAAGTAATCAATATTAGATTCTTACCCTGGCTTCAACTTCCTCTAGTGAATCTTTAATGAAGGGGTGCTCGAGAAGAGCAGGCCAGGTCAATTGACTTTGGGGCACCTGTTTTGCATTGTAATATACAAACATTTTAGCCCCTTCCAAGATGATCTCACAAATATTAATAACAAGTAAAAGTAGCTTGGATCAAAATAGAAACTTCACCTTATTGAGTAATCCTTTCAAAAAGCTTTTGAAATAAGGACTCATTTCATCAGGGCTTTTGAAATAAGGACTCAAATAGCTCAAACTATTTGCATAGACTATGGACAAGAATATGCAATGATTTATATACCTTAACAATGTGTCGGATTAGAGCGTAAACAGAATTAGTGTAGAATGGAGGTTGACCAACATATAATTCATACCTGATGTATCACAGCAAGAGATTATTTAGAACCGTCTCAAGTGGCGTAAAGTTGCATAATACAAGAATGAAGCAAAAACTAAAAACTATGAAAGAAAAATCCATCACAATCATCAAATTGCTTAATGCAGTAACTTTTGATAACATATAAAACAGAAGCGGGACTACTAAAATGAGTTTCTTTCTCCACTTACAATATAACACCAAGGGACCACAGGTCAGCAGTGTGATTGTATGGCTGTTCTCTCACAAGCTCTGGCGCCATGTACAGTGGAGTGCCTGAAGTAAAATTTCATTGATGGAAAATTAACAAGGCAGGACCTATTGAGTTATTCATTCATTGACTGATAAAAGGTATTAACCTTTAATGGATCGCAAAACCACAGTGTTGGTAGACATAGCTCGAGCAAATCCAAAATCGCATAGCTGAAAAATTAAAGGGTAGACAAGTAAAAAAGTATGCTAACGAGAAATGATAGGGAAGAAACAAAAGCATATAATCAAAGCTGTGTGAAAAGTATTTTTGTTTTCACTTATGATTAGCTAAGCATATGAGATTCCTGGCTAGCCAGATCCTCTTCTTGTCATGTAAAAAATTTTCATGATAAACTGAGTTTCCTTCAACATCCAATGACTGAAAGTTCCAAGGTCATACATCATATTCAAGAAGAATCGTATACTAACCTTAAACCTAACATAAACTCTATCTTAAAGAATAAAAATATCAACAGGTGATGTGTGTGGGAAGCATAAAAACCAGCATTTCAAGCATAACTCTTGAAGCAGAAAAAGGGAGGCTAGATTACCTTAACGACAGACCCAACACCAATAAGAATGTTTTGTGGCTTCATGTCACGGTGAATTATATGGTTGGAATGCAAGTAATGCAAATGATTTTACCTGAGTTTTATTAGAATTATAGACATTGTTTTATCAATCAGATATAGTAATAAGAACCATGTGGTAAAAAACGTGTTACCAGCTGCTTAGCGATGGCTTGAACTTGCTCTTCGGGAAGGCGCTTGTCATCTTCAAGAATCTCAAACAACTCACCCTGTGAAACAAAAAGAGTTCCATCATATTATAGGTGCAACTACAAGAGCCTCATAAATCAGTGATTTTGGAAACTAGAATCAAGCATACTTGGACAAACTCAGTGACAACACAAAACTCTCGTTCGTTCTCAAAGGAATCGAGCATTTCAATAATATTCCCAAGCTTGAGCTTCCGCAATATCTGAAAGCATACAAACAAGTATAGTATGCTGGTCAAATCCAACGAGAGACTCACACACCCACCATACAAGTGTATATAACCTTGATTTCTTGTCTTGGACTCTGTATATCTTTCTCACTCTTTCCTTGTTTCATGATGAACTTCCGTCTGGTTACCATACAAGTGTATATAACCAAGATTCAAATCAAATCAGTTACAGATTAAGGAAGAAGATTAAATCAATCAAGATTTTACATGTCCAGTATACTTTCGTCTTCCTTTGTAAACTCTCCCGAGTTGGTAACCGTGATGCGGCATCCTTAGTTAACAATGACGATCCAACATGTTTGGAAATATGGAACTTGGTGTTTATTCAGGTACGTACCCTCTCTATCCCCAATGTTATTTAGTTCTATTTTACTACTTTTAGGCTGGCTATTACGCTTGGCCTTTAATTCTGTAGATCCTGTAACTGGAAAACTATATTACTCCGTTAGCTAGATTGTATTAGCTTCTTTAGCTTTGCTATTGTGTTCCCCTAACTGATCCTGTGTTCTATTTTTTTCAAAATAGTTCAACAGAGAGATTGGTGGCTCACTTAAACCTCTGCCTGCGAAGCATGTTGACACCGGAATGGGTTTCGAGAGGTTGACTTCTGTTCTTCAGAACAAAATGAGCAACTATGATACAGATGTGTTCATGCCTATCTTTGATGACATCCAAAAGGTAATTTTGGAACCTCCTGTTGACTATTTTATGATCATGTTAAGATAATGAGTTACTAGTTTGTTACTCCTCTTAGCGATGATTTTGTTGCCTCATTGTAGTTCTATCAGCATTTTGGTTTATCTATAGTCAAGTAGATCATGATAGTTACTGTAGTTTTATGAATCTATGATCATCTTTGCCTACTCTATCAACGTAAGGTACTGTTGTTCTCCTTTTATGCGACACTGTCAAGTGTTTTGAATGTTTCTAAGGATATGATGATTAAGGTGTCATAGTATGTGTACCTGGAGATCATTTCCTTGTTACCTTGTGTCATTTCCTTTCATATTTTTTAGGCCACGGGAGCTAGGCCATATTCTGGAAAAATTGGTCTGGAAGATGTTGACAGAGTTGACATGGCTTATAGAGTGGTTGCTGATCACATTAGGACTCTATCCTTCGCTATTGCTGATGGCTCTCGTCCTGGTATGACCATGGTTTCTTGTCTAATCTACGTTGGGGATAATACACACACATTTTTATTCAAACGTCTTAGTATTTGATTATTTAACTGAGTTCATACTTCTATATTTTCATACGATTTTTCTTGCTCACCGAATTTATTACGGCACTGTTCTATTATTTCTTGTAATTTGATAAATACCATACGATATTCACTCTCCTGTAGGTAATGAGGGCCGTGAGTATGTTCTGCGACATATTCTTCGTCGAGCAGTTCGCTATGGAAAGGAGATCCTAAAAGCTGAGGAAGGATTTTTCAACGGGTAGGAAATTACCTCTTTACTGTCGCAGCAAGTTTTGTTTTAATCTTTTCATTTGGGCTGGAACATGTTGTTCCTATCTTTCATCTTTGTTAATGCAACATATGTTTCCATATGCGCAGCTTGGTCTGTTTTTCACTAAGCAGTTTATACTTTCTTATCTGCAGACTCGTAAGTTCTGTTATTCGGGTGATGGGTGATGTCTTTGGGGAGTTGAAGGAACATGAAAAAAAGATCACAGAGATAATCAAAGAAGAGGAAGCAAGCTTCTGCAAGACACTGGCAAAGGTGAGGGCTGATTTGAAATTCCGATTAACCTCCCCACTTGTTATCCAATTCTTTATACTGGCTTTGCTGCTCGTCAAAATAATGATTTAAAATTTTCTGTTTAAATATCAACGGCCCCGATTATTTTAGTATACACTTTCAAATTTCAACGTCATGTAATTTTAGTGATATCGTTTGGACATGAATCTGTATACCACTCCTGTAGGGATCTTTCTTCTGAAAGATCAATTGAGTGACCTGTTTGCCCATCTACTTTATTTTTTATATAGGTGAGTATGAGAACAGCTTGATTGACTATAAAGTTTTATGGCAGGGAATTGAGAAGTTTCGGAAGGCTGGTCAGTCAGTTCAGGGGAATACGCTAAGTGGAGAGGCTCGTATCTAATTTTTTTTTTGTGCTGTTTTAATATTTTATGTCATACATTGCAGTATTTGTACACTTTGCAATGTTGTGGCGGTCGTAGAAACTGTACTTGCTGTTGCTTTATTTTCAAAATAAACTATTCTTGTCCTTGCAGGATGCTTTTATATTATCGGCGACATATGGATTCCCTATAGAGCTGACTCAGGTATTTAGTTCGTTGTATTTTTTCTAAAGTTTTGTGTGCTATTTTTTGTAAATTCCATTCTCGTGTTTTAGTTAATGGCTGAAGAACACGGGTTGCTAGTTGATGTTGATGGTTTCAACAAAGCCAAGAAAGAGGCGAGGGATATATCAAAGAATGCCCAGAATAAGGTGTCTTTTTAACATACCTATTTTCATTTTCTCGAAGAGTGTTTGATGCTAGACTAACATTAGAAGATGACTAAAGTTTGAAAGAACATTATAATATTAACTTATCTGCTAATATCTATTCTGTTAGCAAGCTGGTGGCACCATTGTCATGGATGCTAATGCTACATCAACGTTGCACAAGATGGGTGTTTCAGCAACAAATGATTCTTTCAAATACATTTGGTTCCAGGTTTGTCTCAGTAATTCCATATAACTCGCATGTTATTGTCTAAACTGTATACCATTAGCATATCAGAAGTTAGGGAGCATATGTTGGTAAATGTTTCTTCCTATGAATAAGTCTTAAATAAGCTTACTTACACTGCGGGGGGGTTTTGGTGCAGGGTCACGATAGTGAAGTGAAGGGTATCTACACTGGCTCTGCTTTCCTGGAAAGTTCTGCCAGTGGCGATAATGTGGGACTAGTATTAGCGTCTACAAGTTTCTATCCTGAGCAGGGTGGTCAGGTATTACATTCTATTTGATATGCAACTCAATTCGCTGATTGTCTTATCATTTATGATCATTGTAGGAGATGGATCTAACCATCCCACAAGGCCCAAGGAATAGAAGGCCTGGCCCGGACCAAGGGAAGCGACGGCTCGGATAGTCGGCTTAATAGGTCAGTCTCTCGGCTCGCCTCTGAAGTACCTTGAGTCGATCGTTGTCGACTAAGAGGCATCCGGCTCGGCGACCGCTCGAATGAATACGGGCCTTTCGGCCCATTAAGGAAAGCCCGCAAAGACGACATAAGCTAGGTCAAGAACGACACATCAGAGGACTATATAATGAGAAGGAAGAGGAACGAGAAGAGGATCCGAAATCATCTGACTAACACTTGGCGGCTAGATTAGGGTTTTCACCTTTGCTTCATCTTGCCGTTATTTGTACTTTTCCGGTAGCTCCCGAGTTACCGGCTTCTTCTCTGTCGCATTTTCTTACCTCTCTTGTAACCGACTGATTGTCTCTTCCGACCATAATAAAACGTCTTTGTTAAACCCACGTCTTCTTTATTACCGTTTTCCGATCAAACAGTTGGCGCCCACCGTGGGGCCTTTTTAGCAAAGTAACGTTAGTACTATGGTTGTCAGCAACGACAGTTCTTCGTCTGGCGAGGAGCGCGAAGCCCTCGAGGTGATGCCGGCTCCCGAGGTAACACCTACGCCTACACCAGTAACTCCGCTACCCCCTCCTGCGTCCATGGAAACCATCTTGGCACGCCTCGCCCTGCAAGAAGCGGCGCATAAGGCGGCGGTCGACCAAATCACAGCGATAGCAAAAATACTCGCCCCTATCGCTGCAAACGCCGAAGCTTCAACGGCGCAGTACCGTCGACACCTGTTCACCACTGAACGAACCACCAACGTAGCACCTGCGCGGGATAACAACAACCAGAGCGCCGGTAACAGCAACCAGAGCGCCGGTAACGACATCAACGCAGACACCGCAAGCGAGCTAGCCGCGTTGAAACAGTCGGTCCTCGACATCAACTCAAAGATCCACCAGGTGACGACCTCGGCGCCCCAAATCGAGCACGTACTCGCGGAATCTCTTCGCACACCCTTCACGCAAAGGGTCACCGGCGTACGGCTCCAGAAGATGGAGAAACTTCGTCTTCCAACCTTCAAGGGTCTCTCCGACCCTTCTACTCATGTCACGTCCTTCAACATAGCGATGCGACGCGCAAATCTGACCGACGAAGACAAAGACGCCGGCTTTTGCCAACTCTTTGTCGAAACCTTAGAGGGACCGGCCCTTACTTGGTTCACAGGCCTCAGAGAAAACTCCGTCGATTGTTTCCACGACCTCTCGACGGCCTTCCTGAAGAATTATATCATGTTCACCAACCAAGAAACGACCGTGTCCGACCTGTGGAACCTCACTCATACCAGAGGCCTTGGTCTCCTCCGAAGACGAGCTACCCGCAATCCGCACATTAGCGTAATCATGGGAGGATCACCTCCTTGCGGCGACTCAGTTCGAGCTGTCAAAGACTACAAACGACAAGCCACCACCTCCAAGAAGTGGCCGCCTCCAGTCGAAAATGATCACCAGATCACTTTTTCGGCACTGGATACCAAGGGCGTCCATACGCCACACAACGATCCTCTCCTCGTCGACCTCGACATCGGAGAATGCCTAGTCGCAAAAGTCCTTATCGACACCGGCAGCTCAGTCGATCTCATCTTTCGCGACACACTCGACAAAATGGGAGTCGATTTGAGAGATATGAAGCCTTCCTCTCGCACGCTCACTGGCTTCAACGGGGCCTCGGAGCAGATGATCGGAACAATTCGTCTTCCAGTATACGCAGGTGGTATAACCCGTACCGTCAAGTTCTCCGTCATCCGAGCCAAAGCACCCTACAATGCCATCCTCGGAACACCATGGTTGCATTCCATGAAAGCCGTTCCCTCGACGTACCATCAATGCGTCAAGTTTCCCGGCAAAGACGGAAAAACACAGACGATTCGGGGAGATCAACAAGCCGCGAGAGAACTGCTGATTGCAACCGTAAAGATGCAGCAACAGGCTTCCCTCGTCAACTCCGTCAGTAAACCACTCAGCAAGATATACCCCCAGAAGGAGGAAGTTCGCGAAGTCGCAATCGATGAATCCGACCCGACGAAAATCATCCGAGTTGGCGTCTACCTTTCCGACGACATATGTTCAAAGATCATCTCTTTCATCAAAGACAACGCTTCAACGTTCGACTGGAAGACCTCCGACATGAAGGGGATCGACCCCGCAGTTACCTCCCATGAACTGCACGTCGACCCGACGTTCAAACCCATCCGACAGAAGCGACGCAAACTCGGTCCAGAAAGATCTAAGGCAGTGAACGACGAAGTCGACCGGCTCCTCGACGCGGGTTTTATTACCGAAGTTCGATACCCTGAATGGTTAGCCAACCCGGTCGTCGTCAAGAAGAAGAACGGCAAATGGCGCATATGCGTCGATTTCACGGACCTCAACAAGGCATGCCCAAAGGATAGTTACCCACTCCCTCACATCGATCGTCTCGTCGAATCAACCGCTGGTAACGAACTCCTAACCTTCATGGACGCTTTCTCGGGCTACAACCAGATCTTGATGCATCCCGATGATCGCGAGAAGACAGCATTCATCACCGACAGAGGGACTTATTGCTACAAGGTGATGCCCTTCGGGCTAAAAAACGCCGGTGCGACTTATCAGCGACTCGTTAGCCGAATGTTCGCTGATCAGCTTGGCAACACCATGGAAGTGTACATCGACGATATGTTGGTCAAATCGCTCAAGGCCGACGACCACCTAAATAACTTACGCGACTGCTTCAAGATCTTGAACGACTATGGGATGAAACTCAACCCGGCCAAATGTACCTTCGGTGTCACCTCTGGGGAATTCCTCGGCTACATCGTCACTCAGCGAGGAATCGAAGCTAACCCCAAGCAGATCTCGGCGATACTCGACCTTCCAAGCCCGAAAAACAGCCGCGAAGTGCAGCGACTAACGGGACGCATCGCAGCTCTCAACAGGTTCATCTCGCGATCGACCGACAAGTGTCTTCCCTTCTACGAGCTACTAAGGGGAAACAAGAGGTTCGTCTGGGATGAAAAATGCGAAGAGGCATTCAATCAACTCAAGCATTATGAAGAACCCTAAGATAGGGAGGATCACTTTAGCTGGGTGTTGGATATGAACCGAGAAGGCAATTGGCACTTCTGGAACTGAAATGGATTGAAAGGATCGTCAAGAGATGCGGAATGGCTCTTGATATACCCACGATCTAAGGCTAACCACCAAAGAAATAATGAATGTGTTGGCTAACCACCAAACAACACACAAAGATGATTGGCTGACCACCAAATCAACAAGCCGGTTCAAACCGATGAACTAGCTAAAGAACTCTCTCTCTCACTCAGAGAAGAAACGAAATAAACAACCAAAACTGAACTGATTTTATTCATCAAAGGGACTACATATTTATAGTGTTTTGTAGTCAAAGACAATTAAAGAAAATGTGGGAAAACAATGCATAGAAAATATAAATTTGACTAGATCTAGTCAAGGCACAGAAAATGGAGAAGACTATAGATCTGGTCAAGGCACGGAAAATGGAGAAGACCAGTCAAGATGTCCAGATTCATCCGAACCAGATGGATGCACGGGGTAAAGATAAGGACGCTTGCGGGACTGTCCGGATGGTCCGCCGGATGAGAATGCATATCCGTCTTTGGTTTCTTCCCCACCCAAGCTAAGTCTGGCTCGACCCAAGTCAAGTCTGGCATGATTCTTGTCAAGTCTGGAACGGTGAAAAACATGAACCTCGGTTGAAATGTTCAGAACGTCCTGAACTCCATGCTGAGCTGGTTCCATGTAATGATCCATGGACTGCGGCACATCATTCCCTTCCTCTTCAAAAAGATTTGTCCTCAAATCTGAAACATTAAAAGGAAAAGGATTATAAGCAAAAGAACCATAATCAGAATGTTGCTCACCTTGAGTTCGGTCCGGTTTGTGAATGGAAGAAGATCCTTCTTTATGATCACAATTTTGCTCTCCACCTGACCCTTCCTTTGGTTCATGTGCATAGTCATCAAAAATTGGCAAAGGGTCTTCCTTTTCTGGCTCGGTTTCAACTTTCTCCAAAGTCACCAACGGTTTCTGTTTTTGGCACTTGTTGGCATAATGACCGACCCTATGACATTTGAAGCACCTGGTAGAAAGAGCCTTGCTTGTGGTTTTCACAGCCTTGCTTTTATCAGAAGACAACACATTAGTTTTCAAATCAGAATTTGAAAGAGAAGAAAAATTACTTTGCTGTTTTGGTGCAGAAGAAGTGTTGTTGTTTTCCTTCTTTTTGAGTTGCCGGACAACATGAATCGCCTTATGCAACATCTTTTCCAAGCTGGCATAAGTCTGAAGCTCGTTCTGCTCAGGCACATCACAGTTGCTTCTCTTGGCTTTGGTGAAGGGACGATCACGACTTCTGACCCACTTCTCATCATCACTCCTGTTTTGTCTCTTCTTTTGTTTCTGCACAAAGTCAAACTCATTAGAAGCAAACTGTTTCTTATCAAAAATCAATTGCTCCTTTTCAAAAACAGTTTTAAAAGGAAAGTAGACGTCTTGTTGTGGTTTTGATTTCTTGAGAAGTCCAAACATCCTGAAAACACTTAACAAAGTTAGCAAATAAAAATCCTCACACTCTCAAGTGTTTAGCTCACGATTTTTAGATGGTCACTCAGAGTTCTTTCCACTGGTTCAAAGGATGATAGGCAGTCAAAATTCAGCAATCAAAACCCAAAACAAACTTTTGTGGGAAAAAGAAAAGAGAAAGAAAGATGAAGAGATTTTTGAAATGGATCCGCCTTAACTGTCCTAAGGCTGGGTTTCTCTTCAGCCAGCAGGATTTTTCTTCCACCACTCCCCCTGGATTTCTCTTCAGAAGGTGATTCAAGCCAAAACTTTTTTTTTTCTTTTTTATCGATTTTTTTTTTTTTTTATAATAGGCGATCACAAGGGAGTAAAGGAACAGCCCGGATCCAAGAAATAAGAAAAGAAAAATCGTGGAGAGATGAGAAGATGAAAGATGAAAGAAAACAAACCAGCCAAAGTGGCTCTGATACCAACTGAAGAACCCTAAGATAGGGAGGATCACTTTAGCTGGGTGTTGGATATGAACCGAGAAGGCAATTGGCACTTCTGGAACTGAAATGGATTGAAAGGATCGTCAAGAGATGCGGAATGGCTCTTGATATACCCACGATCTAAGGCTAACCACCAAAGAAATAATGAATGTGTTGGCTAACCACCAAACAACACACAAAGATGATTGGCTGACCACCAAATCAACAAGCCGGTTCAAACCGATGAACTAGCTAAAGAACTCTCTCTCTCACTCAGAGAAAAGATGAAATAAACAACCAAAATGAACTGATTTTATTCATCAAAGGGACTACATATTTATAGTGTTTTGTAGTCAAAGACAATTAAAGAAAATGTGGGAAAACAATGCATAGAAAATATAAATTTGACTAGATCTAGTCAAGGCACGGAAAATGGAGAAGACCAGTCAAGATGTCCAGATTCATCCGAACCAGATGGATGCACGGGGTAAAGATAAGGACGCTTGCGGGACTGTCCGGATGGTCCGCCGGATGAGAATGCATATCCGTCTTTGGTTTCTTCCCCACCCAAGCTAAGTCTGGCTCGACCCAAGTCAAGTCTGGCATGATTCTTGTCAAGTCTGGAACGGTGAAAAACATGAACCTCGGTTTAAATGTTCAGAACGTCCTGAACTCCATGCTGAGCTGGTTCCATGTAATGATCCATGGACTGCGGCACATCACATTATCTCACGACCCCACCCATGCTATCGAAGCCAGAAGCCGGCGACACACTATCTCTCTACATCGCCGTCACATCCTCCGCCGTCAGCAGCGTATTGATTCGAGAAGATAGGGGAGAACAAAAACCAATCTTTTACACAAGTAAAAGAATGATGGAGCCTGAGACGAGATATCCAACACTCGAAAAGATGGCCCTAGCTGTCGTCACCTCGGCAAGAAAACTGCGACCCTACTTCCAGTCGCACACGATCGAAATACTGTCCAACCAACCACTCAGAACGGTTATGCAAAATACTAACCAATCGGGGCGGTTGACCAAATGGGCGATGGAGCTGAGCGAACATGACATCGTATACAAGAATCGCACAGCAGCAAAGTCACAAGTCCTTGCCGACTTCTTGATCGAGTTGACGCCAGAGCTGGAGCAAGACCTCATCCTACCAAGTGTAAACTGGATCCTCCACGTCGACGGTTCATCCACGAATAAAGGATCAGGAGCAGGAGTGCAATTGCAATCACCAACAGGAGAACTCATTCGGCAGTCATTCAGTTTCGGTTTCGCGGCATCAAACAACGAAGCCGAGTACGAATCCCTCATCGCGGGGCTTCGTCTCGCCAAGGCGGTGAAAGCCAAACGAATCAGCGCTTACTGCGACTCTCAACTCGTCGTAAGCCAATACCTCGGTGATTACGACGTCCGCAACGAAAGGATGGACGCCTACCTCAAACTCGTCCAGGACCTTACGCGAGACTTCGAGTTCTTCGAACTCACGAAGGTTCCTCGCGGAGAAAATGTTTGTGCCAACGCCCTCGCCGCTCTGGGAAGCAAGCTACACGACCAAGTCAAAAGGACAATCCCGATCCACAAAATCGAGAAACCAAGCATCGACACGAAGGCAGAACAGGAAGCGATAATAGCAGCGATCAACGACGCAATGAACATCGACGAAGCGGAGTCTCCCTCGCAAGACGATCACCCAACAGATTGGCGCAAGGAACTCATCGATTACCTCGCGGAAGGTTTACTGCCCGTCGAGAAATGGGACGCCCGGCGACTGAAACGACGCAGCACACACTACGTCGTCATGGATGGGGAACTACACCGATGGACTGCAACAAAGGTACTACTCAAATGTATCGCCGGCGAAGAAACAAGACTCGTCATGGCCGAAACACACGAAGGAGCAGCCGGCAACCATTCAGGCGGGCGAGCTCTCGCACTAAAAGTTAAAAACCTCGGATTCTACTGGCCAACCATGAACGCCGACTGCGAGACATACGCGCGTAAATGCGATAAGTGCCAGCGCCACGCCAAAACCATACACAGCCCAACGGAGTTTCTCCACACCTTGACTGCTCCATACCCATTTATGCGAAGGGGAATGGACATCATTGGTCCGATGCCGGCATCTCGGCAAAAGAAGTTCATCCTGGTCCTCACCGATTA
Source organism: Brassica rapa (assembly GCF_000309985.2). NCBI lineage: Eukaryota > Viridiplantae > Streptophyta > Magnoliopsida > Brassicales > Brassicaceae > Brassica > Brassica rapa. The sequence continues at coordinate 12,422,289 of NC_024799.2, forward strand.
CTTCACAAAATGGGTTGAAGCCGAAGCCTATGCCAGCATAACCGACAAGGAGGTACAAAACTTCGTCTGGAAAAACATAATCTGCCGACACGGGCTCCCATACGAGATAATCACGGACAACGGTTCGCAATTCATCTCGCATCATTTCAAGGGCTTCTGCGACAGATGGCGCATTCGACTCAACATGTCGACACCGAGAAACCCGCAAAGTAATGGTCAAGCCGAATCGACGAACAAGACCATCATAGACGGTCTGAAGAAACGACTCGACCTAAAGAAAGGTTGCTGGGCAGACGAACTAGATGGTGTCCTGTGGTCTCACAGAACCACTCCTCGCGGAGCGACGAAGACTACACCCTTCTCAATGGCCTACGGCGTCGAGGCAATGGCTCCTGCAGAAGTGAACGTGACGAGTCTGCGCCGATCGCGAATGCCACAGAACGCTGAACTCAACCGCGACATGCTCCTCGACGCACTCGACGACATCGAGGAAAAGCGTGACCAAGCGTTACTCCGTATCCAGAATTACCAGCATCAAATCGAGAGCTATTACAACAAAAAGGTCAAGTCGCGTCCTCTCGAAATGGGCAACCTTGTCTTAAGAAAGGTCTTCGAAAACACTAAGGAGTGGAAAGCCGGCAAGCTCGGAGCCAACTGGGAAGGACCATACAAGATAGTTGAAGTCATCAAGCCAGGAGTATACCGCCTCGAGACTTCAACAGGCGAAGCAGTACCGAGAGCCTGGAACTCCAAACATCTCCGCCTCTTCCATCCTTAGTCAAGAAAAACACCAACCCGAGTAAATGCGCCACAAAGGCCACTTTTACTCGCAATCTATTGATCGAGTAAACGCGCCACCCAAAAAAAAAAAAAAAAAAAAACGAGTAAATGCGCCCCAAAGGCCACTTTTACTCGCAAAAAAAAAAAAAAAAAAAAAAAAAAAGTAAATGCGCCCCAAAGGCCACTTTTACTCGCAATCTAAGAACTACGAATGGCTTGATTCCCGCAAAGGGATACGTAGGCAGCCCAAAGAAAAAGGGTCCAGCCGAAATAAAATTAAAATAAAATAAACCCTCCCCGAGGAATCGATCTCCGAAGCAGACGATCACTTAAGCGATGCCTACACGAGCACGCCCCGTTTCCTCGAACAAATGTATCGGCACTCGCATCCCACGTTGAATACGTCCTGATCAGACACATATTCACGGGAATCGACCGCGTTGCGACCTAAACCAACACGGCCGAGACAATGACTCCAACTCATCCTATAATTAACTAAGTAAGGTCTGGCCAACCAAACGCTTGAAAAATTACATTAGGATCGACTTGGAACCGTCAAAGTCGAAAACTCTCAATTGACGACTAAAACTCAAAATGGCAAACGGTCACGACTCAAAGAGATCGACCGAGACAAAGTCATAACGAGCTTAAAGCTATAATGATTCGACGTCTCAAACAGCATCTACACTGAACAAATAGAGTTACTTCGAATCTCGAGAAAGTTCATGCATTCGATAAGACAAGTCTAAGTTAAATAAAACGGCTTATGTGATTCAAACAGTTCGAAATAACGAGCACAAGAACGAAAGCCCCAGAAGGCAGAATCCTAGAAAAAAAAAAAAACAACAACAAAAGTCCTCCGGGACTCAAAAGAGAACAACATACAAGAGACCCTAATCCTCTCGGTCGCTCTCACGATCGTTGAGGGCAGAAAGCTCCGAAGCCCTAACACTCGACTCACGAGCAGCCGGAGAGACGTACATTTCATCTGATCTCGGGATCTCTTCAAACACCCCCACATTCTCTTCTTCATTGCCTCGACGGGACCCTTCAGCCGAAGTGTCCGAAAGTACGAGCAGGGGGGCGTTATCTTCAGCAGCAAGGTTCCCTCGGTTAGGCGTCTCTCCCTCGAATGCAGTCGAAGGCCTCTACGAGGGGCGTCAGGACTGCATGCTGCACTTCCGTCGAATGGGTGAGCGGAGTGTGAAGAGTCAGCGCGGTCTCGGGATCGATCAAGCCAGCGTTGGACCCATACGGATCGAGACTCGCCAAGATTCGAGCATCCACGAACTGAGAGTCCAGCATGAGAGGAGAGAGTGCGAGGTCTCCCGCAGGAATCTCGCCCATTTTGAGCTTCTCGGCCTCTTGCTCGTATTTCCTCTCTTGCTCCGCGAAAATCTCAATGGTAGCTTGCGAGATGTCGCTCCCAGCCCTCCTCAAGGCTTCGAGACATTTCCTGGTTCCAAAAGCTTGGCTATGGAGTAACCGAGCTTCATCATATAGGCCTCGTCGCTCTTCTCGGGAACGAATCCTCGCGAAACGACGGTTAGCCTTCGCGGCCATCTCGGTCTCGACTCTTGCCCTTTCCTTAGTAACCTCTAGGACCCTGGAGTCTCTAAGGCGTTTCATCTCCCTTTCATGAGCCGCAGTAAGTGAGACCTTCTCGCTCTCGAGATCAGCATTCTTCTGTTCAAGCTCACGGACGATACCTCGGGACGCCTCCAATTCAGCCTTCAGCTCGTCTCTCCGAGTTATGGTGCGAGTCATCATACCATTGAGCTTCTCGAGATTGCTCCTTTTCTCGCTTAGCTGGCGAGCCAGGACCTCCTCCTTCTCAGCAAACTCCTTCTTAGCCAGCTCTAGTTCACCCAAAGCTCCCTTCAGCGCAGTGTCGTACTTATCAATCAAGACATTCATCGCGCTGTCCCCCTAAAGATGCGAGGCAACGAAAACCGCGAGGAATTAGCACTAGGGCAATGGAGCAAGAAAAAGATAAGAAGAAGTTGAATTATTTACCAGCAATTTGGCCCTCGCGGCTTCCTCGTACTCTCCCCCGAAGATGAGGTCCTTCACGGCGGGCAAAGGTTTCGCCCTTCCCCTAAACTGACGAAGGAGCTCCCCGCATTTCTCTGGAACGTACGCCAATGGAGCCGGCCCCTCGTAGTGGAAGTCGACTTTGTCAGGAAAGCTAACTCCGGGCACCCTCCTCAAGATGGCATCCCCACGAGAAGAGGTACCAGTCTGGACGGCCCCGATATTGCGACGGGCCGGAACCTCTACATAAGGAGATATCGGAGCAGGAAATTGCTCCTCGCCATCTGCCTCGTCGTCACGCCTTCTTATCAGAAGAGGCGACCCCTCAGATTCCTCTTCAAGGTTATCTGAGCCCGCATCTCCGAGAGAAGCCTCGGGCTCCTGCCCGTCGACGGCCTCCTCCTCGTCGTCTTCTTCTCCAAGGACCCCAGCTGCGAGAGCCTCCTCCTCGGGATGAAGTCCTTCTTCTTCGACATCTCCCCCCTCAGTTTCGGTCGGTCCCTCGAGATTCCCCGACTCCTCGCTAACGGACTTCTTCTTTGTCCTCTTCTTCTTCTTCTTCTGAGGTTCACCAGAAGGAGGGACATCACTCGCCTCCTCGGTACTCCTCTCAGCTCCCGAGCCGTCGCCTCTCTTTCTTTTTTTGCCCTTCCCCGCGCCTCTGGCTTCGGAAGGGGGAACGTCGCCAGCACGAGGAACCACCGTCGAAGGACCTTCCCCGCTGACCAGCCCCAGCTGGGTCGCTATCATTGCGCTCAGATCAGGAAGAGTGCCCATCTTCTTTGCTTCGGAAATTTGTTTCTGAATGTCTCTCGGGAAGATGTCTAGTCGCTTAGCGCGAATAGGAAGAACGGTCGGAAGGTCGGATCTCCACTCCCCTGAAAATATGCAGAAGAGTCAAGATGCGACAAAAGATCTTACGACTAAAATGACTTAACCTAAAGGTGCAAGAAAACATACTTCGAGCGATTCGATCTTTGAGCTCGTGGATCTTCTTGACGGTGATCTCGGACCAGCGATAGACTCGAAGCAGAGCGACGGCACGAACACTCCTCAAGAAATCTTCGGGATAAACCGGAGAAGTAGGATGGCCGACTGCACACAAAGCAAAAAGATATACATGATTAGAATCGACAAAGTTGCTTACGGATCGCGACAGAATATTCTACCGCAAGAACGGTTCCAAAGAACTCGATAATCATTTCGGGGAGGTTCCTCGAAGGCCGAACTGTCGGACTTGAGGAAGAAGTAGGAACGTTTCCAGTACTGCGTCTTGTTCGGATGACCGGCGCATACATTGCAGTTCGGTCGCATCTTCACCGAGTAGGTGCCATCCTTCATATCGGTTATTGAAGTCATCTCCTCGAACGATCTGACGCTCATCGGCATATCGATCTGCTCCGCCAAAACCAACAAGGTAACCGCTAGTCGCAGCGAGCCATTCAGTAGTTGACTAATCGCGAGATCTCGACGCCTAGCGTATGCAGTAATCAGTCGCGGGATGGGGAACCAGCAGCGAGTGTCTCCCTGAAAGTAGGATTCATACACTGTCTGGTACCCAATCGGAGGAGACCAAGGCCTCTGCGTCTCCGTAGGCACAAGAAAGGTCACGCCCACGGCGCCAGCTGCCCGAAGAACCCTTTTCACACTTCTCGAAGTCGACTTTGTCTTCTCTACGCCTTCCAGTCCTGACCGGCTAAGAAGGCGGAACGCAATAAGTCGGTATGAAGTTGAGGAAGCTCTTCGAAAATCCCGTCAGGGTAGAAAATAGTCGGGAATAGTTCGGCTTCAGAATCGACACTTTCCGAGGAACCGCCCTCCACAGGTCGAGCCCTCAAGGTGATCGACTCAACAGGCATCGCCCCGCTCTGCCCGTCTCTCGCACATTCCGTCGCATCTCTCGCAACGACGTTCTCACTCCCTTCCCTCGCGAGTCTCGCGGCATCCGCGACCAAGAGCCTCTGAGAACGGGATAGGTTTGCCGCATCCATCATCGCCTCACGGTGAATCGCTTCTGGATCTCCGACACGATCCCCGTCGGGATTTCTTGCCGTATTCGACACCGCTGCGACCGCCTTCCCTTTCTGTTGCCTCGATAACCTCTGACCCGACGACATCGCGGAGCGTAACGATGAAGAACGCTTCGAATGAATCTAACAACACTTAGAGAGATAAAGGGAAGAGAGAGAAAGTACCTTTGATCGCGGAGAAAAACTTAAAAAAATGAGAGAAGGACCGCGTATTTATAAGGAAAAGAGAAGGGGGAAATTCGAGGTGTCATCATTAGGCCTATTCGGGCCTAAATGGGCCTCGAAATCTCCCCTAAAAACCCAGCGGACCCTCGCGACGATTCCGCTTCTCGACGAGTCGTGAAAAGAAGAGATGGGGGAAAATCGAAGCGTCATCATTAAGTCTAAACGGGCCTAAATGGGCCTCAAAACTCTCCCTAAGATCCCGACGGTTCTCGCGACTTTCCGGCTTCTCGTCTTAATTAATCGACGGTTATCCTAAAATTGGTTAAACCGGCAATTAACCAAGACACGCCGACTAAAATCTGGGAGCCTGCGATTCAACAGTTCCGAGAGGAGGCGTCATCAGAGCTTTTTCCGCGACCCATCGCTTTAACCTCCCGACAGGACTTCTATTCCTTTGAACCTTCAAGTTCCAGAATCCATCATGAGCTAGGCGACTCCTCGCTCACTGATGGACCGGGGGGACTTACTGTAGGAGATGGATCTAACCATCCCACAAGGCCCAAGGAATAGAAGGCCTGGCCCGGACCAAGGGAAGCGACGGCTCGGATAGTCGGCTTAATAGGTCAGTCTCTCGGCTCGCCTCTGAAGTACCTTGAGTCGATTGTTGTCGACTAAGAGGCATCCGGCTCGGCGACCGCTCGAATGAATACGGGCCTTTCGGCCCAATAAGGAAAGCCCGCAAAGACGACATAAGCTAGGTCAAGAACGACACATCAGAGGACTATATAATGAGAAGGAAGAGGAACGAGAAGAGGATCCGAAATCATCTGACTAACACTTGGCGGCTAGATTAGGGTTTTCACCTTTGCTTCATCTTGCCGCTATTTGTACTTTTCCGGTAGCTCCCGAGTTACCGGCTTCTTCTCTGTCGCATTTTCTTACCTCTCTTGTAACCGACTGATTGTCTCTTCCGACCATAATAAAACGTCTTTGTTAAACCCACGTCTTCTTTATTACCGTTTTCCGATCAAACAATCATATGAAACTATCATGATTGCATCGTTTTGACTTCAGGTATTAGCTGTTCTTGTGTACTAATTTCTAAAACCTTCAGTTTTAGTTCTGTAAATATTAAAAATTCACGTAACCAATAAAACCTAGTTTTTGCTACACTTTCCATGCTTTATCTGTATATATATGCAATCAGTGACCCTAACATTTTGCTCTGGCAATAGATTTTTGACACAGGGATTATAGAAGGGTCATTTGGTACATTCAACGTGTGCAATGTCAAAATATTCGGGGGCTTTGTTCTTCATATTGGTAGTCTTTCTACAGAAACTGGAGAGGTATCGGTGGGGGATGAAGTAACTTGCAAGGTAATTCTTAGCACCAGAGGTTGTTTCTCTCACACAGAATATTTAGTACCATCGATTAGTTACCATCTTTGTTTTGTTTGCGTGTAGGTTGACTATGAGAGACGTAAACTCATCGCTCCTAATCATACTTGTACACATATGCTGAATTTTGCCCTGAAGGTATCCTTCTATAGTTTATGTTACCTAATCTGTATGTTGTTGTATCTCAAAACATATATGCCCCATGAATCCAGGAAGTGCTCGGGGATCATATTGATCAGAAGGGGTCAATAGTTCTTCCTGAAAAACTACGATTTGATTTCTCCCATGGTACATTCTTAGTGAGGCAATTTTATTTTGATGTTGATGATCATTTTGAGTGTCTTAATGGGTTTCCGCAATTTTGAGTAGGTGAGCCGGTTGATCCTGAAGATTTGAGAAAGATCGAGTCCATAGTGAATACACAAATTAAGGATGAATTAGAAGTATATTCAAAGGAATCTATTCTCTCTGAAGCCAAGCGCATCAAAGGTCTAAGAGCAGTGTTTGGAGAAGTAAGCTCTCCATCAGTTCGTTTGCTGTGCCTTTTTAGTTTTGTTTTGTACAGTTTGTGAAAGCTTGTTCTCTTTTCCATTTAGGTCTACCCTGATCCTGTCAGAGTGGTTGCAATTGGGAGACGGGTGGAGGATCTCTTGGCTGACCCTGAAAACGATGAATGGTCATCACTTTCATCCGAGTTTTGTGGAGGTCGGTTTCCACTGGCGTTAGTTACTTGGACCAAGAGATCCTTTTTTCTGAAAAGAATATTGAATATTGGGTTCTTTTGAAATTTACAGGAACCCACATAACAAACACACGCGAAGCCAAAGCGTTTGCTCTTCTATCAGAGGATGGCATTTCGAAAGGTATTCGTAGGATAATTGCTGTCACTACTAAATCTGCATTTGATTCTCTGAATACGGCGTCTTTGCTTGAAAAAGAAGTAGATGAGGCGTCCAAGGCGGTGGGAAATGCACTAGAAAAGGTTCTCTCTCATCCCTTGACAAACTAAGACACCATGTGTTCTGCTCTTATTAATGTGAAACACTGATTGTGTTAGTTTCTTTTGCACATTCGCAGAAAGTTAATGCTTTGAAAAGACGAGTAGATGAAGTAGATATCCCTGCAGCCAAAAGGGCGGATATCAAAGCCAAGATTGCTCAGCTTCAGGTAATATTGCCATCTATTTAGTTTGGATTATGGTCAAGAGAATATTAAAGTGGCTGTTTTTTCTTCTTACATCACAGAATGAAGTGAGGAAAGCTCAAAAGAAAATAGCAAAGGAAAACCTGAAGAAATCTGTAGAAATAGCAACAGAGGGAGCTGAGTCTGCAGCATCAGATGGGAAAAACTTCTGCATTGTCCAGCTTGATGTGGGACTTGATGCAGCTGCAGTTCGAGAGGCCGTTTCAAAAGTGATGCAAAAGAAGGTATCCGTATATCCGTAGAGCATTGTTCCTAGAAGTAATGAAGTTTAACGTAAGGGCTTGTTGGTGAATCTTGCAGGGAATGTCCGTAATGGTGTTCAGCACAGATGAAAGCACAAATAAGGCGGTTGTGTGTGCTGGAGTTCCAGACAAATCTGATCAGTTCAAGCAATTAGACGTCACAGAATGGCTGACAACTGCGTTAAGTCCCATAAAAGGGAAGTGCGGGAAAGGAAAAAGTGGTCTCGCTTCGGGACAGGTATATGATGTTTCTCTTTAGTCTCCAGTCGAGTTCCGGTCCACAAAGAGATCACAATCTTCTATATATGCTGTTTTGGTTTCAGGGAACGGATGCTTCCCAGGTGAGTTCGGCTTTGGACCTGGCTGCATCATTTGCCTCAATGAAGCTCAACTGATGTGGTTGGGCGATTTCATAATCTGTTTTACTAGAACCACCTCCACTCATTTGATATCATTGTTACACATTTTGTTGAGAATATATGAACTGTCGTGTTTCTAGTGATATTACAGTTCAATCGAAGTTAGCTATTAATGTCGTGTTACCTTTAACTTATAGTATTACTATGTTAACTATCACTTGAAATATCTCATTTTTCAATTTGCCATTTGAGATTCAACTTTGCTGAATTACGCATTCCTGATGTTGAAGAGGGCAAACGGCTGACTTTGGATTCTTTTCATAAGGGCTACGCGGCAAACTGAACTTGGATTGTTTTTTTTCTTTCACTATTGTCACTTTGATGATTTCAGTTTGCTCGGATTTGAACACATCAGTCCAAGCGATAGCTTAAATTATGAGTATTTATTTAGACATAAGAAGTGTGTTTCAGGATAAGTAAGAACTTAAGACATAATTAGCCTGGTTTTGTATTTAGTGAGTTTATTTTAATTTCAGTTTATAGAGGCAAGAAATAGAAGTGTGAAAGTAAAGGTTTTTATGATTCAGAACTGTTTATGCTATTCATGTGGTTAATTTCTATTAACTCTGGGGTTTTTTTGAGTGATTTAGAGACGGTTTTTTTATGATGGAGGAAGTACTGTTACGATGATGCGGCGGAAAATGTATGAGGTATGAGAAAGTCAACGATGACGATTTACGGTGTTTTTGGGTTTTATTGTTGGAGAGTCAAATCGGAAAATCATATTTTATTAGCACGAGATTTTCAAATCGCAGAGCTTGCGGAAATCCCAGCAAACCCGCTTCATCTTTTCAAGCTCTTCGACGCAATTTCATCTTCCTCTGCGGTATAGACATGAAGAAATATCCTGCTTTGTGACACGTCTGATGAGGGCATCAAATCCACTGCTCATAAAGTAGACAAGACTTTCCATGTTTGAACTTGGATGAACCTAGACGACATCAAACTTATGGTTTGTTTTATTCAGCTGGCTGCCCCAAACAAAGGCCACCACTTAAGCCTCCTTATCAGCTCCAAAAGATATGGCCCAAAGGTATTAAAGACGTGGTCAACACTCTCCTTAATAAGCAGATTTCAATCCCTTGAGATTAGCCTTTTGACCAGTTATGATTTATCCTAAAAATCCTCTTGTCATTTAATTCTTTGATTCTGAAACCTTTGTACACGAGCTATATATAAAGCTCCTTGCACTCATTGGAAAAGAGCAGACTTGAGTATTGAATAGAAAGTGAGATTTTTTCTTGAGAGCTTTTATGTTTGTTCTTGTTATTTTTAAGTTATGTGAGATTTTTTCTTAGGATGCAAGTGTGGAACCTTTATCTTTGTGTGTGATTCACTTAGGTTCTGGTTCATGGTCTTTCACTTCTTTGAGTGACGATATTCATTCCATTTAAGCCATAGGTTTTGATTTCTTGTGAGATTAGCTAAGGTGCGATTCTGAGGCTGTATCATTTGGTATCAAAGCTAAAACTCCTATCATCTATCTTTTTGTTTTTGTTTTGTTTTTCATTATATTCTCAAAAAAAAAAACCAGAAAAATATTTTACCTCTTTCTTTCTTTTCTATTTTGTTTTTCTAAGTTTCTTTTTAAAAAAAAGAGATATATAAAGAGAAGATATGGAAAACCAGCCCAGCAACAACAACATGGCGAGCCATCCTTGTAGTCTTTTGAAGCTAGAAGATTATTATTTTGCAGGAAGATCAGGCCCTGATGAGTACTTTGAATGCATGGGAGCACAAGATGAACAAGTTCTTCAATTCTTGTGGCTGTCCAGATTTTGAGAAGGTATACATTGCTGCTGATCAACTAATTGACCAAGCTCAACACTTGTGGAGCCAATCTACTGCAAAAAAAGATAATCGCCGGTATTCTCGAGAATCAACTTGGCATGAGATGAAAAATCTGATGAGGAAGCAATACATCCCATGTGATCAGTATCAAGAAATCCGGAGGCAGTTTTGTACCCTTTGCCAAGAAAATAAGACGTTCATGGAGTATCACAAGCAATTCAACCATCTTCGCATTCGGCTCAATCCAGGAGTAAGCAATGAGAATGTCATGGACCAGTTTGTTTATGGGCTAAGAGATGAGATACGTTTTCACATACAAAGGTACGTATGTGATGGTTTGGACGGATTGGTCCAACAACTTTCAAAATATTAAGAGTCAACTATTGTATTCTCAAAGTTGAAATGACAAAACCAATCTCTTTATCAGACAAGTATATATGATACGTGAGAGGCAATATATAATGTGAAAAAATATTAATATAACCCAGAATTTTGTTATTCATAGAAAAGCTATGAAAGATATTCTAATGTCAAACGACATCATATCAAAATAATGAATCGAAAAATTAACACCATACACATGAAAAATGAGTTACAAATTATTCAGAAAACTTGAAGCACATGAATCATTTCATTGATAAATATATCACCATTACTGCTAACTTCCAGATTCTATAACTTTATTCCACATACTTAAAGCTATTGTGTCTATCTTGTTGTAGCATATTCTCTTTGTTGTTCAAGAGCACCAACATTTACAACTTCTTCAAAGTTTGCTTGGTTATTGTTTGGAGTGATCATTTCCTCTGGAAAACCATTAGACCGAAAATGCTTCCGTAGAAAGTTATGTAACCCGACACAAGCTAAAACCAATTTTGCTTGTGTTGTAAACAAAAAACGAGGCGATGACTTGAAGATAAAAAAATGATATTTGATAGTACCAAAAATTTGCTCAATCACGTTTTTCAAAGATGCATACCGCAAATTGAACAGCTTGTTTTTTAGGATCACAGCCTTCACCTCTAAATTCCTGTAAAGGATAGCGAGTACGTCTGAATGGAGCTAAAATCGTTTGACGATTTGCAAATCCATAGTCTACCGGATAAAATTTTCCTGAAATTCATTTTGTAAATCAATAAACAAATGTGCACATATATAACTTGTTCCTACAACTTAAATACATACCTTTTGAAACGATTAATCTGCTACTGTGCCTTGTCAAAGCATTACTTAAAACATACATGAATTCCAGATCAAAGTTGCAAGCAGGAAGAACATTTTGTGATACAAATCCCTTGGGATTACGATAGCGTGGAACATCAGAAATTGGTATCATTGCAAAATTATACGTACTATCCATAGGTCCAATACAATCTTATAAATTTTAAAATAGAGATTTTCAATGAAACTATTGAAAAAGAACTTATCATAACTTAGTTTAATATTATATTTACCTTGAAGTAGGGAAGTAGGGATAAAATGTTGTGCTCTCACTTATCTTTCAGCTGTTGTAACTCCAGGCTTTGCCATCAGATCATGTGCTAAGGTATTTAGTGCTCGTAAGACTTTGTTGAAATTCTCACTGATAATGAACTTTTGATCTCTTGAATGTGACTTTTATGTACACATATTTCGAACCTTGACCAAAAAAACAAAATATGACCCCCATTTTTCAACGCATATATTCCAGGTATCTCTTAGACATGTCTTCATTCTAATAAGATCAAAAAACTTTTCAAATGAGCTTGGATACATGCGATATAGTGATCGAAAGTGCTTAGGATTCTCTTTCAAAGCATTTTGAATGTAATCATAACCAATGTTAGTGATTGGCCGACGAACGAGGCATTGTATGCGATTGTCACTCCTTGGATAAGTTGTTGCTATATTATTTAACACCACCAGCATAATGTCTAAATCTGCCTCGTCTTCTTCCATTTGGTTTGCTTTTATCTCAGCATATGTTTGCTCGTCTTTTTCAAATGTACTCTCCATGATAAAACACCTACAAAAGAGTTTATTATTTAATAACTGAAATACACGACAAATTTTAAAAAACCAATAAACCATGTAAAGACAAGACACTAACAACAAAGTCACATGGATCATTTTACTGAACACTAATAGCAATAAAATAACAGCATGACATTTTATTTTGTTAAAAGCAACAAAATATATATAAAAATCTCATCATAAATATTTAAGAAAAATCCAGTTTGATGTCTATAAATAATGAAAACAGTTTAGAATGATATTGTAAAGAAACAAAACAATCTAAAACAGACAAAATAAAACAAATACCAATCGGAGTTGATATTGCTTTGGATCCAAACATAGTGTTCTTTTATGTACATATCAGTGAATACATCTTTCATTCATATATAAGGAATATATAAGGGCCACCGGTTTAACTTGATACGCTGATCCAAATTAGGAACCTCTTACATAGGATCATAAACATTGTTTTTTTTTCAGCTTCTCTTTTCTCAACTTATTTTTGTTGCTTTTGTTCTCTCTCTGTTGTGAAAGTAAGGATCTTGCTGGTCATCATTACCATAGAATTACTTTGATCAGTGTTTATCTCAACTGAACTGCTAGATGCCTCCGTTCGAGATAGTTTCCTCGAGACGAGTTTTTCCACACGCCTTTTGACAACACATTCTGCGGATAGTTGCTGCGCATATACATCATCACTGATGTCCTCAAAGTTCAAGTTTTCTTGTACTTGACTATCACCAAACGTAAAGGTGAGAGCATCCGTAGTATCACTCAACCCGATTGAAAAACTACCATTAGCAGTTGTGCAGTCGAATATGATTTTCAAATCATCAAACTGGTGTCTTGGGATCACCGTATTTTATTTCGGTTTTCCGTCGATTTATTAACAAATTTTTATAATTCAATTTAAAGATGTATTTCCATCAAAATTATTTTAATTAAAGTTTTGATATTTAATTCGTTTTTAGTAAACCGTTTATTTCAATATTTTATGGTACGTAATACGTCGTTCTCGAGAGAGGAGGAGACGGGTGTTACAGATTCCTTGTGCCATCACGTTTAAACGTTTTGAAAGCCTGTCAAATATTTACTACTTATATATTTCGGCTTGCATATAATGGACGCCTCTTATTTATTGATTTAATAAGGTGCATATTTACAAATTACTCATAAGTTGAGCAGCATTGGCAGAATAATAATTGGTAGATGAGGTAGCCTCGAACTGAACTTGTACGGTCAGACTATCATCAACGATAAATCCCTTGGCTGGATTTTGGAGATCAGTGAAAGACACGAACTGTTCGAAGCCAGAACCTTCTCCTGGTGTATCAAACCATGATAGAACTTCCAAGAACAAAAAGAAAAATTTAAGTCACATTATATGATGTTAAAGGTTATAGACAATGTCCTAATCATATAATTAAGTAAGGTTAGAAAAAATTACTTGGTTTTTGGAGATGTTTTGATTGTTTTTGGTCGAGAACTCGCAGCTTGGCTCGGACATAAACCTTTTCGTAAGTTTTCAAGATTTGGTTTTCACTTAGAATTACATAAAGAGACAACGAGTTTCCTTCTCCTGTACCATTACCGTTTGGATACACCTTAAGTGCCCTGAATAAACAAATAACAAAAGGTTGATTAGTTGAAGATTTACTGATATCTATTTTCTTTGTAACTGATTTATCGATATCTATATGCCTCATTTTTCTCACCATTTTTTTCCTCCAACAGAGAAGTCATCAGATATATAAAAGTCTCTGGTCAATGTCGAGAATTTCATAAGCTTCCATGAGTTAGGCCCATAAACCGTCTTATCGATCGACAAGATCTCCCATTGGTTAAAATAAGGATACACCGAGATGTCTACTCCAAACACACATTGGTCATCGTCGAAAATGTACTCTTTATCTTTAGCTTTAAATTGTTTTGTTTGAATAAAATTTGGACTTCCCCAAGTTGTCCTGAATTGATGGAAATGTCTTATCTCTGTGTCTGCATATATTATAATGGTGGCTGATTCAAGAATTATTTTTAGCAAAGAGGGAAAAAATAATTGAACAAAAGGAAGGAAAGTTTGTATGTACGAAAGACTGCAAATTAAATAGAAAAATATAGTTAAAGAAATTATTTGACAAAAAAAATCAAATATATCTTGTTAAACATATGAACACTGATTGAACCATTTAAATAGAATACAAGAACATGATATTATTTTACAATTTAAATAATATTTTTTCAATTTTGAATATTTTCTATTCTACTATAATAAAATCTTACAATTTCTTAATACTTATTTCTTCAACAATTAATAAAATTAATAAATATTATTAAATTATTATAATTATATAGTATTTCAATTTTAGTTTTAAAATTAAAATATTGTTGTAAAATATGTTATGTGGAGATAAATTAATTATCATCCAGTGTCTCAACGGCTTAATATTATATAATTATACCAAAAACAAAATGATCAACATATATTAATCTTTTACATATACAACAATAATATCTAAAACTGAATAAACATCATCAAAACTACAATTTCGTTTTTATAACAAAATTATTATTTTTAACTAGCAAAATTAAACTTTGTTAAAAATAATATTTTCAATCTTTTATGCGTGGATCAAAATCTAGTATTGTAGAAATTTTAGATGAACCGAAAATCATTTAAAATAATATTTCCACTCTTTTAATGCGTTAGCATGGCGGTAATACTCATTTTTATTAAAAAGTGTGAAGAAAAATCAATATCCATTCTTTGAAAATTTAATCGATTGTCCTTGTATAGTTTATTATTGTTTTAAATCGTAATTGAGTTTAACTTGAAAATAAATATAAAATCAAAAATAAAAGTTTTAGACTTTTTTTTGAACTATAAAAGTTTTAGACTTTAAAAGTAAGTTATTTAAAAAAAAAACATACCCATGGATGTCCAGTATTGATCTTTACTCTTGCTATAGACCAAAAACCTGAGATCTGCATAAATCTCACGGTTCTCGCCAACTAGCCCAGAAGGATCTATTGCAACATATGCAGAGATCCAATCCCCTACGCTAGTCTTGTTTCCAAACGGTTGGAGAATAAAAGTCCTATACATAATTTTCGGTAGTTTAATTGAAATTTTTCTACACAATCTAAAATAAATAAATAAAATTATACCAGATACGAAGAAGAATTTAACATATACCAGTTGAATCCTCCCACAGAGAATGGACGGGTCTCATACTGCAAGTTTGGAGATGTCGTCATTAGTTCGCTGCATGATTCGATACGCACGCAATAAGCGCTTGGTGGACGAGTTCGCATGAATTTCTGTTCGGCCGAGAGCCTAGGTTCCGCACCATTAATCGCTGCAAGCCTCGAACTCTGAGGGTTACAAGGCACTGCGTTGTTGGTTCCCTTGGTAGGTACAAGACTTACCTGCATGGTGGCAAAGCCCGCACAAAAGAAAGAAGAAAAGAGAAAGATCGCACCATTTAAATTTAAATTTCTTTTTTCGTTTAGAAACATTGTGACTGTCACCTCGATTTTCTTTAAGTCTTTGCTGTTGCATGGAAGGTCTTACATTCCTAATGTATAGGCATGTGCAGGTTTTAAAATTCATTAGGTAGAAAAATCCAAAACATGTAACTTCAAAAAAAAATCCCCAATATAGCGAAACTAGGTGATCATTATCCTACATGCAAAGCCAATATTATTATTAAACTGAACAGGTATACTATGGTGGCCGATTTATTATTCGGAGAGTTTTTTCAGGTTGCATGGATTATCTAGGACCAAGTTTAAGATAGAATTACTAAATTTCTTAGTCAGTTCTTGTGAACTTTGTGGAGGAAAACTAATATCAATTTGCTCTTTTAAACTACATTTTATTCACAAAATGGCTAAACTGACATAGTAAATAGGACCTTGTCTACTTTACTATGTGTTATTATTAAAAAAAACATTAGAACTTGGAAAGATTGTTTGCCACATGTAGAATTTGCTTATAGTCATTATGTGCATTCAGCAACCAAGTTAACTCCTTTGCAGGTTGTTTATGATTTTAATCTCTTATCACTGTTAGACATGGTTGTCTTACCTTTGAAAGAGCAGACTAACCTTCACAGCAAAAGAAATTCCAAGTTTTTGAAATATTTACATGAGTCAATACAAAAGAACATTGAAGAAATGACAAAGATATATTCAAGAAAGGCTACCATGGGGTATACGGAATTCGTGGCGGAACCAGGAGACATGATTTGAATTCACCTAAGGAAAGAGAGGTTTCCAAGTGAAAGGGAAGCTAAGATTATTCCTTGGACTTATGGTTTCATGGAAAATATCAACAACAAAGGGTGACTCACATGCTTATCATGCTTTAACTGCTTCCAATGAGCCGTTTCTCTGACACTGAAATATGTCGTGTTCCGAGGTAAGCTTGGTGGTTCCACTTCTAACTCAGATCCGGCCTCCGTGACCTATATATATAAGCCATTAGTCACTAGTTTCATCGTAGAAACCACGAAATCCTTGGAGTAACAAATTGATAAAGTTTAGCCAACTCTAGAAGCCCACAGATAAGAGATCTTAAGAAGCTTATGTTAAAATAGATTTCAGGTTTTGTCTAAGAGACCCAAAAAAACCCGACGAGATCATAGTTTGTTGTTTCCTTGTCCGAAAAGCCAAGGTGATTTGTGGTTATGCTTGTTCTTGTATGCAAGCAAGTATGAGATGTTACTATGCTTATTGTTTGTCTTGGCTGATAATATGATGGTCTTGCTTGGTATGCTATGATATGATTGTAGCATGAATAGGTGGTTAGTTAAGTGAATGAACATGGTATACTATAAATATATTATGTGAACCTAGAGTTAGAGAATATTATCATAAATGAGATGTTGTGATGATTATTATGATTGATGATGATAATATTGATTGGTGTGATAGATATGCATGGTTGCTTGTTTGTTGTTGGGCCTAGAAGATTATAGTATATTATGATATGCATGAATTAGGAACTATATAATACTATTACTATGCATTATTGAGTTGTGTGTGGAAAGTGTTGTTAAGGCCATTTGAAAACCCAGCGGTATGGAATCACGGAGGGGCGAGATTGCAGACTTGTGTCGTATGGGCGCATGACGATGCGCGATCCGGGGGTGCTGGTTTTTAGAAGCAGCTGGATATGTGTGTGACCATCGATTATTTAGCCTTTCTGGCTATAATATTTTTGGGTGTATGGAGTAAATGGGTGGAAATTTTCAAATGGGTGTGGAAAGGCCTCGAGGTGGAAGTGATTGAAGTAAAGTATATGCTTTTAGTATATATAAGTATGCATTAATATCATGGCCGTTACTTAGTTGATGATGATATCTTGCATGATGATTGTTATTTTGGGTTTATGGGGAATTGATTATGCAGGTAGTGGGAAGCCGGACTCCATGAGCAAACTAGTTTCTCATGACTCTACTTTTTTTGCAGGTAACCAATAGTGAGAGACTATAAAGTCTGAAGGAGCTTAGAGAAAGCTGGTGTAGTGTTGTACTTTTTTGAATATGCAAGTATGCATTTAGTATGTATGGTCATGTCTTGATTCTTAACTCCCCGCGGGATCTATATGTATCTTTGGTTACATGTAAAACCTAAGTATTATATGAATAAATCATGTTTATAAAATACTTGGGTTATGTATGTTACTTGGTTTTGGTCCGGGACAAACTAACTATCAAATGTATCTTGGGTTGAAAAGCTTTGAGTTATTTTTGATAGTAAATGTGTGCTTGGATGATTAAACTAGGGTCTCAGGTTTATCTTGGTAACCTTGGATTAAATGTCTTTGTACGCATTGTAGCATCTTTGGTTTTTTGGTTTGGTTTGGATTCAAAGTGGTTGGATGTGTATGTTTTTGTTTGATTATTGCACGACTGATCAAGTCAACTTTGACTTATACCGTATCGGGGGAGGGGGGGGGGAGGGGTTTACATTAAGGTTTTGTACTGTTTTAAGATGTTTACCGTATTCTTAAATTTTATGAAAAGAATGAAGAAGATTGGTTCTTCTTCTATATTATCTCCTCTCTCTTCCCTATCTCTCTCGAAACAATTTAAAGACGTCAGTGTTTGATCCGATGTCTGGTCTCTCCAGCGCTGGAGGGTCCTCTTCCTCCTCTGCTTGTTTTTCCCTTTGCTTCCCGTTTTCTCTGCTCTCAGTCTTCAATATGTTGGGAGCAGTGGAGGATCATCCGAAGGCGGCCTTCTAGATCTGCACCGGGGCGAGATAGATTTGTCTGTTGAAAGCTCCTTTGGTGTTCCAGCGAGTCGACATGTGCCAGGTGAAACAAGAGAGTCAGATTTTGTGTTGTAGTCACGGTATGATCTGATTTTTTCCCTTTCAGATCTGGTGGTGGCCTTCAAGATTGGTGATGCATGAGTTCGATGGCGGTATCTCTACTTGCTCTTCAGTCTTTGTTCATCTCAGAGTTGCTTGCTTCATTGTGTAGGGGGGAGAAATCTCTCTTGTTTCAACTCGACTCAGTGTCGGGTCATTGTGTGGTCTTTTGTTTTCATCTCAAGTCCGGCAATTTGTTCTTTTCAGCATTAGAAAAAAAGGTGGTGGTCGTGTGGCTGTCTTCTCCGTGTGGGTCCTTGTGTGATGTGTGGGTCCTTGTGTAGTAATGGTTTAGCAGTCATCCTTTGTTGTCTATGGCTGATGGTTCCCTTCTCCGGTACCGCTTCTTCGATTGGCTTCGTCTCTACAGCATAGTCTCTCCCTGAGTCGCAATGAAGGTCTGGGTCAGGTTCTCTGCCACAGAGCAAGACATTGTTTCGTGTTACTGGTGGTATCTTCTAGTTTCATCGTTCAGCGTGGACGCTTGATATTACGTCTATACGCACACCAATTAACCTAATGTGCACACTACCACAATCAAACGGTATGTCAATGTCGCACTTTAGGATCGAATCCATAGAGACCAACGATTATACTTTATCTTTTTGGGATCAATAATTAGTTAAAACAATGATGGGATTTTGAGATTAAGGTATTGTGACAAGCAAGTAACAAATTCGTTTAAGGTTTTCAGATGATTAAGATAGCTAGGTTCAGGGTGATTCATTGGAATACTCAAGACCATGAGCCACACAACTATTCAGGAAGGCAATAAGAGCCAATCTAGAACATGAACAACATGAATAGATAAATCCACTGTCATGGTGTCTACCAATTTATCAAGCAATCCTAATGCCTAAACTGTCGTTTGGATCAAAGAATGGTGACAAGCATTAAGCTCATATTTAATTGGTTCACGATTTACCTTAACATCAGCTTTCGTTGGCTAAGGACAAATCGCATATCTATGTTTTTTCTAGCAACGTAAAACACTTTTGATGATTAGACTAAACCTATGATCAGATGCTGAATGGCCAATTTAACACAAGCAATATGTATAGCAATAGATAGAGATATCAAAGAATAACAATCCTATTTGTGTATAGCTCATTGATCTATGATCCCTAACACCCTAAACCTAACAAGCGACTACTCAGCCATAATCAGAGAAATCGCAGAGACAATAGATGAAGAAAACATGCTGAATCAATAAATAAATAAGATAGAGTTCAAGAATTTTCTCAAAAATATCGAGATCTTTCTCCCTTTACAAGGTATGAAATCACAACAATAGAGTTCTAGAGTCTTGTTTCTTCTCCAAAAATAGCGTAGAAAAATGATAGAAAAGATAAACATAAGATATATGGAGGCTGTTGGCGGCTATGAGAGAAAATTGAGATGATTAGGGAAAATCCAAAAATATTAGAAGTTTCCATAAAAATCTATGCCGCGGGAACATGCACTTCTGGTTGCTCCGCTCGATCAGGAACAATCACTTCAGACTGTTTTGCGTGAAAATCACCAAATTGCACTGTTTTCTATCTTTTTTGCTCAAACTGGTCCATCTCTATCCAGTGCAACTCCAGACCTGTAATGACTCGAAAAGGACTAGAAAGACTCGATAAAGACTCAGAAACCAATTAGAAAACATATATACAATGATATCAAAAACACCATATATCATCGCTCGTTCGTTATTCGTCATCCCAGTGTCTGCTATACTCCTTTGTTCAGTAGAAAGATCAATTCCTTCGTCTTGAAAGTACTGAAGTTCGAGTTTTGTGCAGCTCAAATCCAGCATGTGGTCCTGCTCGAGGGTGTCTCTTCTCAGCCACTGTAAGTCTTCTCAGGTTGGCTCAAACCCTTTCCCGTTATTACAGATTTTGTGAGCTTCAATATCGGGTAGATTACAGGATTGAAGAAGTAACGGGTATTCAGCTACTCTTGTTGGAAGGTCGATTAAGACAATTGTACAGTCTCCTAAGCTTGGGGTACTGGTAATGCGGGTATCATGAGTTAATTCCATCTCTTCGGGCTAGGCATTTGATGTTGAGAATGGTGCCGGTTCCGCGTATATCTTAGATACTAAGGAGATGTGCTGGTTTGGAAAGATACTTAGGGGATGTACTGGTTAGATACTTAGTGGTCGAAATAGAAAGAGGTTCCGCTAATTCAAGAATGTAACCAATTCAAAAATCCCAGTTTGAGTTGCATATTTCATATTTAATAAGTACATTTAAAAATAAATAAAAATGATTGGTTCTTCATAACTGATTGTTATCAATACTAAAACAACATTTTCACATTGTTCGAGACTTGGTGGTCAAGTGGTAAGGGGAAGGGCTTGGAATTTCAACACGTTTCAAAGTTAGACCCACATGATACACGAAACTAAGTTACATTGTTTCTGGACACCTACATAGATATGATCATATGAATCCTGCTTACTGCCCATTTTTATATTCGGAGAGACGGTATATCCGTGAATTGCACATTTCTTTTGGAATTAGTCTCGGCCAAAATATTTTCAGATTAATCAAAATATATATATATTTTAAATTTACTAACATGCCAATATGTCAAGTGGTAAGGGGGAGAGTTTGGAATTCCAACACGTTTCAAAGTTAGACCCACATGATACATGAAACTAAGTTACATTTTTTCTGGATACTTACATGGATATGGGCCTTGCTTACTGCCCATTTGTATATTCGAAGAGACGGTATATCCGTGAATTGCACATTTTCTTTTGGAACTAGTCTGGGCCGAAATATTTTCAGATTAATGAAAAAAAAAATATTTTAAATTTACTAATATACCAATAGTAAAAAGCCGTTCACTTATCCTCTGGACCCGACATAACCTGATGATTGAATTATTAATGAATTTCTAACATTCTGAATTGTGATATATAAAAAAGCTTAAGATAATTGATTTGCTACTTATGTCACCAAAATTGATTTATATTTTTCTTCATATGTCTGTTTAGAATTTCAGAGTTAAGCGTGTTTGAGCTGGAATAGTGAAATGATAGGTGATCTATCGAGAAATGATTCGTGATACCGTGTTAGTGAGGTTAAAGAACGGGTAAATATCATGTGACGTTACAAAATTACGAATGAAAAAAGAATGATAAATACATGTATGTTTGGAAGATTTGCCAGTAATCCGATTTAGTTACGATTTCATTGCTTTTTTTTCATGGACCAAAGGTCCCCGTGATCCACGTTAATGAATTATTTATGTGGGTCTGATTTATATGATGAAACTATTGACCAAAGGCATCGTGATCCGCGTGGAATTTGGTTGTTATCGCAATTATTTTGTTATTTTGTATTAGGATATTCACTACATTATTGTTTAGTAGTGATGACTTATGGGGGTTCTATTTGAATTGTTTTAGAGATGGGTTTTACTTCTTATTCATGATCGATCCGATAGATAAAGTCGGTCCACTATTTTTTGTTCTTTTAGTTTTAGGTCCACTATTTTAGTAAAAGCGATTGAAGAAAAGAAGCTAGTCAAGGGAATAAAAAAAAAAGAACATAGCATTTTAAAAACGTAAAAAAGAACATTTTAAACTTTGAAGCACAAACTAACTACTGTTTTATCACTTAAAATGTAATCGATACACTGTCGTTTATTTTTATTTTTAAAAATTTGAAAAATAATTTATAAATAAGAAAAACAGTTAATATAATGAAATATAAATAGCAACAAAATCAAAATTTAATTCTTATATAAAATAAAAATTCATAAGTAAATGTACAAAAGAAAAAAAAAATGAATAAATAAATCAAATTTATTAATAAACTAAAATAATTTAAAATAAAATAAAATTTCAAAAATAAAAATTTTAAAACTCAAATAAGTAAATAAATTCAACATATACCAGCGAAAGTTTCTGATATAATTGTCATATGTGACAGTTTCCCGATATTGACTTTAAAATTTTCAGACATTATTATTGATGTTGATAGCTTCTTTAATGGCAATGGATTTGGATTTATTTACTTATTTTGAATTTTTTATTTTTTTTAAAAAACTAATTTATTTTGAAATATTTTAAATTTATTTTAATTTATAAATAAATATGATTTACTTACTAATTTATATTTTTTTTACTTTATCTTAACTTTATCTTTTTATTTAAAATTATAAACTATACATTTGCTTCTGAATTTATTTTTTTTTCAATTAAATTATAATCATAAAAGTGATTACATGTTTTTTGTTTGGTTATAAGGAGATAGTTATAATTTTATTAATCTTTTAGGTAACTTTTGCATTTGACTGAATTTTGAAGTATACTTTTGCATGTAAAATTAAGTTTTAGGTCATTTCTGGTATATCTCCCAATAATCAAATTGATGTTACTGATGAAATGGATCTAATATGATATTTTTGTGGTAGATATAAATAGTGACTCTATTTTAATAGAATAGATATAATCTAATAGTAGTATATGTTCTAAAAGTTTCTTAACATTTTTTTACCAATTACAATTTTACTTGTCCTATCTATATGACATGGCTATTTAACAAAACTTTTATTCTCTTACTGTTAATATTAAAAAGGATACTAGAAAAGTCATATCATATTTAATACAGATCTACTTTTGTAAAATAGACGGTTGACAATAAATTGATAACTAAATGAGGATGAAAAACCAATATACTACTATTTAGAGATTACATTGATAATCAGTCAAGAGAATAATAAACTAGTGTTGAAAACCAACATGCTACATTTAATTTGTGGAGGACGCATGGAAAATAAACCTAAGTCTGTCATAGAAAGAGTTTAAGTATATCGAAATTTCCAGACCCGATTTGCGAGTCTACCAATATGGAATCGGTAGACAAATTGCTACTGTTCCCAAAAGAATTGTTCAAATTAACGAGGATAGTAGGTATGAGATACACTTAGAATCATCTCAATGCTGCCAATTACCCCATGTAGTTACATCTTCAGTCAGTTACAACATAAGGGATAGCTAATGGGAGAGCTTCAACCTCAGTCTTCTTGTTTCCGGAGAATAGCTAAATACTCATGGAGAACTTAAATCTTTGGAAGGAATTCCTAACCTTAAGCCTATGCATTTTGCCACTTTCTAACTACCATTGTCAAATGATTGATGTCTCACTTTAGCATTATGGAGCTTTCGGAAGGAAAATTATTTTTCTCTCCTAATAAATAGAAGTAAATTTTCTTATAAATTGGTATGTCTATGTCCATTTGTCCATATCCAAACAAACATTTATGTCCTCTAAGGACTGAGCCCATTTTTTTGTCATCAACTTATACAGACTCTGTGAACCAAACCGGGAGATACTGATCCATGTGAACGACGAAAGACGGTTGCTTCCTGACACTGCGTGCTAGACTATCCACCTTTGAATTTTGCGTTCTTGGTACATGAACGATCTCGGATTGGAAGAAACTTTCTTTCAGGTTTTAATATCTTCCAACTAACTTGCAAAAGCTTGACATTCTTCTAGTTCTGAAACCATCTTCACCAATTGAGAATAATGTGTTGCAAATGTAACCTGAAATTGTAAGTTCCTCATACATTCCATTGCCCAGAGTAGTGATTCCATCTCCGCATGGAGAGGAGAGAGACTAGCCTGAACATTCCTCGCCCCCATCAGCCCATCGAATCCTTCTAAAGTACTGAACCAACCCTGTCCGGAGAAAATATCATTCTCTTTCCATGAACCATCTGTGAAACACCATCTACCTGGAATTGACGGTAAAGACGTAACCTCTACGTGTGATATTGTCTTCTGTTCATTCACTATTTGTGCTTTAGCCCAAAGTGTTGATTTTGTTTCTGCCACTGCCAATTTGAGCGTATCCCTAGGATCAATATCCAGATTGCTAAAAACTTTATTATTCCTTAATTTCCAAATGTACCATAGTATCCATGCAAACTGATGATCATCTAACTGCGGAAAGACTCTCCAGAAAAGATGATTCATGTTTGTAAAAGGAGACCTTGTTGGGAAAATAGCTGGATTTGATGTTATCTTTGAAAGAGCCCAAACCTGAAGTGCTGAAGGACATTCAAAAAACACATGGTTTATCGATTCCTCGTTAGCTCTGCATCTTGCACAACATATATCACCAGTTATCCCTCGCGCTTGCAAATTTTTCTTGACTGCTACACACCCTATCACCAATTGCCATAGGAAATGTTTTATCTTTGGTGGACACCGTATTTTCCAGCAGAAAGACTTCAATACATCTAATGTGGGTCCAAACATTACTGATGATCTTTCCATGTCTGGATAAACCCGATCTACCTGATATCCTGATATGACCGTATATTTTCCATTGTTTGTGAAATGCCATCCATCTCTATCTACCAACTTGGTTCTGCTCACTGGTATACTTTCTATAATTTTCAAATCATGTGGGTCCACTAAAGCCCATAATGCCTGCGAGTTCTAATTTCGCAAAGTAGGATCAATGAGAGAATCCACTGTGAGGTCTGGGTAATGATTCTGTTGGTTTTTATTAGCTGGTCTCGGGCGAGTGGTTGGGAGCCAGAGATCATTCCATACAGATATATATGATCCTGATCCCACCCGTTTGATTAGTCATTTGCTTACCAGAGATCTAGCAGATGTGATACTCCGCCAGCCATATGACAGAGAGTATGAACAAATCGGTTCTAGGGGTGCGGCATTCCTGTAATACCGACCTTTGAAAACTCGAGAAAATAAAGTATTTGGCTTCTCAATCAATCGCCATAACTGTTTACCAAGCATCGCTGTGTTGAAATCAGTGATGTCTTTGAACCCTAATCACCCTTCCTCCTTGCTAACACATACTTTGTCCCATGATTTCCAATGCATTTCTCTTGTGCTTCCCCCTGGACTCCACCAAAATTGGGCTACCGCGCTTGTCAATTTTTTTGCGGTTGCTTTAGGTAATCGATAGCAAGACATCACATGATTTGGTAATGTCATGACCACTGATTTAATTATCACTTCCTTTCCTCCTTTTGTGAAAAACTTAAAAGTCCAACTGTTAACCCTTTTGTTTAGCCTATCTTGCACGAAGCTGAAAACTTGAATCTTTGAACCCCCAAGATTTTCTGGTAATCCTAGATAAGTTCTCATTCCTCCAAGATTCTGAATACCCAAAATATCTCTCAATTTATATCTGATTGATTCCTCAATCTTGTGCCCAAATTGGATCGAAGACTTATAAAAATTAATGAGTTGACTTGATACCATCTCATATTCCTTTAAGATCTTAAGAATAGTTTGACATTCTTCTCTTTGGGCTTTACAAAAGAAGAGACTATCGTCCACAAAGAGAATATGAAAAATCGATGGACATACTCTGGCTACCTTCATACCTATCAGTTGTCGCCCACTCTCCGATTTTTTAATATTTGCAATCAAAGCCTTATTACACAATATAAATATATAAGGGGATAAAGGATCTCCTTACCGTAACCCCGTATGTGGAATAATGAGACCATGTGGTTGGCCATTTAGTAGAACCCGATATTGAACCGATGATATACACTCCATCATTAGCTTAATCTATTGAAGATCAAAGCCCATATTTTCTAGTAAAGCCTTAATAAAATCTTATTCCACCCTATCATACACTTTACTCATGTCCGTTTTAATTTCCATATACTTTCTTTGACATGCTTTATTAGTCCGTAATCCATGAAACATCTCATGAGCTATAAGAATATTATCAGTTATCAACCTCCCAGCCACGAATGCCGATTGAGTTTCTGAAATGAGAGACGTACGACATAATTTCAACCGCTGACACAAAACCTTCGAGATAATTGTATACCCTACATTACATAGACTAATTGGCCTCAGCTCCGTCATCCTTGTTGGTCTCTTCGTTTTTGTAATCTTAAAGATATTAGTAATATTTAACTTTGGATTCATTTCTCCAGAAACCAAATTGTTTACCCTTTCTACCAAATCATTCTTAATAAATGCCAGGAATGTTGGAAAAAGAGAGTTGTCATGCCATCCGGTCATGGTGTCTTCTCTGGATGCATCATAAATAAAGCCTCTTTAACCTCACTCTCAGTTGCTATCCTCAACAAATGTTGGTTCATCTGAGGAGTGATACCCGTTGTTACCTATGTGAGAAAACTTTCAAACTCCAAAGGTGAAGTGATGCTGAGTAGATCTTCAAAATAGTCTACAGCCACTTTTTCCACCCCATTATCCTCAGTAATCCAATTTTCCGCATCATCATGTAATCCAACGATCCTATTACGAACTCATCGTTGTTTAGTTAAAGCGTGATAGAATTTTGTGTTAAGATACCCAGAAGAATACCACATATTCCTACTCTTCTGATGCCAATAATCTTCTTCATCCTTATATGCATCTTGTAACTTCCTGGAGACCTCCACAATATCCTCCTCAGATCTGGTATTATCTGTTTGTATTTCTTCGAGAGCTTTCTGTAAATCATTTATCTTTTCCTTTCCAAAAGGTGGATTGTTTTTCCGCCATTTTACAATTTCGTGTCGACAATTGCTAATTTTTGCCACTATATCATCCGCTCTTCCTACACTATGATCTGACCAGCCCATTGTAATGGATTCCATAAGACCCTCTTGTCCAACTCATCTCTTATCAAAACGAATTGCCCTTTCCTCTTGGGAACTTTATCATCTAGGTACGCCACCACTGGCCGATGATCAGATGCCATCATCCCTAAATATTCTGTATAAACAGAGAAATAGAGTGTGCCACTCCTCATTTGCTAGGGCGCGATCTAAACATCTGATCATCACTGCCCCTTTTCCTTTTACTCTTCTCCCTTGTCATGACATTTTGTTTCCCCGGGCCGGAAACTCCAACAAACCGATGTTTCTTATAATGTCATTAAAGGGAATAAACGAATCCGCACTTCTCAAAACTCCTCCATCTTTTTCATGATTTCCAGTAATTTCATTTAAATCGCCAATAATAAACCAGGGTTCGGATCTTGAAACTACATACCTAGTTAACCGTTTCCAGACTTGTTCCCTCATTTTCTGGACCAGATCTCCATAAACAAATCTTAGAAACACCTTTTTTCCAAAGCCACCGCTTCCACATCTGGATCCACTGTAACTAGATTATCGAATCCAGAGTGGAGTTGAAATCTCTGTACAAAGTCAAACTCTTGCTTTGTTTCTGATAAGAATAGAAAATCTGGTTTATGCTTGTGTCATATCTCTCTCAGATAACTCATAGTCCATTTGTTTCCCATTCCTCAACAATTCTAACTTAAAATTTTCATAAAAAAATAATTAAAGATTTGCACCCATGATATGAGCAGTCAGGTATAATAACTATGATCCAAGTGTATTCCACTATTTCATCCCAATCAACTCCACCTCCATCATCAAAAAGATCCAAGAGCAATCCTACAGAAACCACAAACCATAGCCTTCCATAATACGTAAACATCTCCTTTTTTTCCTTGGGTTTTGTATTAAACAAAGGCCTCGTTTATTCTCAGAAATTCCACTACCCAACCCACATATTTGTAAACCAAATAGCCTTTTCACTAGATTATTAGGCCTGGACCAATTATAATAAGAATAATAAGTTCTCCTATTGGGGACAGAAGACCCATTGGACGATATCATGAGGCAATTGATCCATCCTTGCTTCATATACTCAGTCTTCTGTGTATGTGTTTGGGTTAAGGAGACCAAACACATTATCTTGCTTGCTGTGTACACCACAGACACGAAGCCCTTGTATATACCACTTAACCACAATACACCAATGATCCAACGATCTACCAATGAAATAAGACATAACCGAACCAAATTGCTATTCCATGCTGTAGCACTGTCATCGAAACTATGAAGCATCCACACCAAAAACTATAGAGTTTAATTTTATTCCAAGTTATAATCTTAGAGAAAGGTCTAACCTGCAGCAAGTACCAGCTAGACATCCAATAAACCGCAAAGATAAAAACAAGATAACATGCTCTGAGAGCTTATTAAAGAGCTTAAAAAAAAAAAAAAACACAGACCCAACTCATGACCCCCAATGCATCCTTTGTAAAAAACACACAATATCATACCCAAGCTTTCCACAAGCCATGAGAGGAGAATCCACATTGATTCACTTCCTGATCCATTATACCCAGATCAAATTTCGGTTTAAAGAGACCGCAGATCGCACCTTTATATCCGTTGATTTACCAATCGAAGACTCAAAGATCCGTAAGATTATACGATCCCATATTGATTCCCCATAACTATCGATCCCACTCGAGCCTTTACACCTTTGATTTCTTCGAAGATCTGTGTGATCTTTTCTTGAAGTTACCTCCTTTCCTAGCTTTCCGAAATTGATCCAGTAATGATGTTCCGACCAATCCTTCCTATTCAAATCCCGTTCGTTTCCCGGATCCCACCGCTATAAGATCAAATCTATTAATGACCATGTTCATATAAGTTGTCCACGAGTTCGTTAAGACAATATAAGAAAGATAAAACTACAAAGCAAATCTGCTACAATGGGTCATTCAAAATACAAAGCAAACATGTTACAATCAAAATCTGCTACAATGGATCGACCAAATATTCAAAACATCATAATTCATAAGATTCAAAAGTTCAAAATTCAAAACATCTATTTTATCTATTTTATTAAAATTAAGTCACTATTGTTTTCGACTTTTGACAAGTTAAGATCATTTAATTAATTACTTAAAATAACATATTTGATTATTTACATTAATCAATCAAATATATAACATTTCTAAAAAATCCTAATAATCAATAAGGATATTAATAATAATCAATTTTAAATTTAAATTTAAATTTTCAAATATATTGAGAAAATATAATCGAACTAATTTTTTTAAATATTTTTATTAAATAATACATTAATTTATTTATAATTAGTAATATAATATTATTATAAATTAATATTAATTTAAATTATTATAAAATAAAATATTATATGCTAATTTTTATAAATTTCATAATTATAGTAGTATATTAAAGAGAAGTATATTATGAATTAAATAAAATTCGTATATCTAATGTTTTTATTTAGAAAAACTTAATTCACCGTTAAAACATGTTAAAATTTGTAAAAGATGTAATATTTTTATACAAAATAGAAATTTATTAACATATATTAAACTTTTATATCTATAACTATAAATTATATTTTTATTTGTTTTCACAACACATAACAATACATTATCTAAAAATTATTATATACCAAATATAATAGTATACTCCGATTTAGTTTTCAAAATCGACAGGATAATTTTCCTTTTATTTTATTTTAGCTATTATCGTCAAAAATAAATAAATATTATCTAAAAATGATTATATACAAATATAATAGTATATAACTTACATTTAGTTTATTTGTTATTTACAAAATATGCTATTAGAAAACTAGAAAATTTTAATAATATATTAAAGATATTAATGACAAATCAATTTTAACTATAAAATTAGTGTTTATTTTTATTTATAAAAAATATGTAGAGAAAATATAACAAATCTTACTAAAGTTTTCATTTTTTAAACAAATAATGCATTAGTTTAGTAACAAAATAAAAAGTCAAAAGTCATATAATTTTTCAAATTTCTCTCGACCAAATATGTAATTTTAAAAATATATATTTCAAATTCAATTGATAATATTCCAATTTTACAATATAAAATTATAGATGCTAAATTATAATTGTTTTAATGGAACACGAAAAAAAAATTATTTTGCGAAAATCAAAGTAATATAATATTTTGAAATTTTAAGTTAATAACAAAAACATTAATAACATAACATCCAAAAATATCATATATTAATAAAATTAACTAGAATAATATAATAGATGCTCTATGCACAAAATCTACTAAAATAATTGATCTAAATTACTTTAACTGAACAATGTATTTACTTATCTTTTTTTTTTGCAATATACTAAAATAACACATGTTAAAGTATAGTATTGTTTGAAAACACAACATAGAAATATAATTTATCCGAGAAGTATTT
The DNA here is from genome assembly GCF_000309985.2 of Brassica rapa. Taxonomy (NCBI): domain Eukaryota; kingdom Viridiplantae; phylum Streptophyta; class Magnoliopsida; order Brassicales; family Brassicaceae; genus Brassica; species Brassica rapa. The sequence continues at coordinate 12,452,752 of NC_024799.2, forward strand.
TTTCTATAGTATACTAAACACAATTTTATACATATCGTATTCAAACTGTAAAGATTTTTTTTTTTAAAAACATATTTTAAAAAAGATTCTCAATTTGATTATTTCATATTATGAATTTATTTTACCAAATTCGAAAATATATTATTTTCATATAAATAGATCTACTGGAGATGTGTTCCATAGGATTGAGATATGATCTAAGAGAAATATATTGAGAGCTTTATTTTGAGTAATTTTTAAAGCTAACTAGATCTTGACCCGCACGGAGTTCAATGTAAATTTATAAACTATTGATTTTATAAAATGTCCATTAATATTTTTATGTTTTGTAAAATACATTTAGATTAGAATATATTATATTATAATATAGATGTTTGATAATAATAATTTTTTTTTTTTTGATGAAATGTTAAATTTATTGATCAACTTTAAAAGAATATATGTACAAAGAATGAGTTTTTAGGCTACTAAAGGCTACTGCATAAACTCTAGACTATAGATGAGCACTAAACCATCTCTGCATCAGTCCATATAGCTTTTGATTCGAGCGGTAGTTTGCAGCAGTAATCCTATTCCTTATTGACTTATCAATTAGCCGAGCCAGCTGATCTACAGTCTTCCCCGTCCCGTTGTGTCGCCGGTCTTTCCGCTCCCTCCATATGAAGTAAACGGAGGTTTGCAGGGCCAGACGCAATAAGATAGAAGTAAGCCGATCATAAGAACCCAAAAGCATACTTTGCAGCGTGATTTCCCAGTCCGGGTCAGGGTCTGAACCAAACAGATTGCCTACAACCTGTAACCAGAGTGTGAAAGTATATGGACAAGCGAAAAAAAGATGGTCTCTTGTCTCATCCGGCTCACCACAGTAAACACACCATTGCACATGCCCCCATTGTCTAGTACGATGACCCGTAGCTAGTCTGTCTCTAATGGCCAACCAGGTTATAAATGCATAGCGGGGAACTCCTTGGGGAAACCAGACTAGCTTGCTCCACCTTACTTCCTTCTTTCGCCCACGTAGCTGTTGCCAGACCTCCGACGCTACAAACACATCCTTATAGTTATCTTCTCCATACTTCCACAACACACCATCAGGGACTGCTGATAGAGAGAGCGGAAAGCCGGAGACACTCAGAACTACATCTCTAATGTGTTGATCACGACAGCTTCGAAACCGCATACACCATCACGCAAGACCTCGCAGATTTTAGACTCCCTTGCTATACCAAGCTTTTGCGTACCGACCTCTCCTGTGATCTCAATCAGGCGGCCTAGTGGGTGCCATATATCAGTCCAGAACCTCACACTGCATCCATCCTTAATATCCATTCTTAGAAAGCCTTTCACCAAAGGTTTAAGCCGTAACAATTTCCTCCAAACCCATGATCCCAGCCCTGTATCCTTTGCATCCCAGAATGTCTCCCCTCTCAAAAGATATTTCTTCACCCAGTCTCCCCACAGAGAAGAGGTGCACGAGAACAGCCTCCATATAAGCTTTAGCATGAGCACAGTACTAACTTCACGCACCCGTCGAATACCCAAACCATCTTCTGCATACGGGTAACACACTTCTTCCCAGGCGATTTTGGCCTTGGAGGAATCATGGGGCGAGCCACTCCATAGGAAAGCCGAGCACATACTCTCTATTTCATCAATACATGCTTGAGGAAGACAGAAAGCAGCACACCAAAAGTTGGTCATACTCGCAATTACTGACTTAATGAGCTGAAGCCTACCTGCGTAGGAAAGAGCTTTACTTGTCCAGGAGAGAAAGCGTTTCCTAACCTTTGATATTAAAGGCTCATAATCATTCTTAGACATGATTTTAGAGGTGAGGGGAAGGCCCAAATACTTAATAGGCAACGCAGAGATCGACAGCCCCACCACTGCTGCTTCATTTTCCAAAGCATGTTTCTCCCGGCCAGCTGCAAACACCGTAGACTTTGCGATGTTGATTCTCAACCCTGATAAATCCCCGAACTGCTGGAAGACAGAGAGAGTGTGACGAAGTGATGAGGGTGAGCCATTTGTGAACACAACAATGTCGTCCGCAAAACTCAGATGGGATAATAATTTTTTATCTGTACGTAATATTATATTTATAATTTTATAACTTGATGCAATTTGATGTAATTGTAATATTCATATATTAACCTATTGATTTTTTTTGTTTATTTAATTAAAAATGATTTAATTTTTTACAGTAGGTTTTTATGAATTATTATTAATTTTATGATATTTGGTTTTCTTGAAAATTGTACAGTAGCAGATTAATATATATTATATATTACAGTTTGTGTTTTTATTTTCAGAAAAAAAAAATAACAATTCATTTTAATTAATTAATTTAAATTTTTGATTAAGTGAAGGGGCAGATTTGTAAATAAGGAAGAAATACAATGGCTAAATGTGTAAATAAAAAGAAATATTTAATCTGATATTTGTGTTTCCAAACAATTCTCATTTAATATGTTATCCAAGTTTCCAAACGATAGAATCTGTAAAAGAAAAAGAAATAAAGTGTCTAAATATGTAAATAAAAAAATATTTAATCTGCTATCTTTGTTTTCAAACGACTTTCATTTAATTTACAATTTAAGTTTCCAAACAGTCGCAAAAGGTACTTCAGTTCTAATAAAATAGATAAGAGAAGTTGTTTTTATAATTCTTGTGTTTCTAGAAATTTTCTTCAAAACTAAAAAAGACGAGATTTCTCGCTAAAATTGGAAAATCGATTTTTTCCGCCAAAATTGGAAAATCGAGTTTTCCCTCCAAAACCTAAAAATCGAGTTTTCCTGCCAAAACCGAGAAATCGAGTTTCCTGCCAAAATTGAAAAATCGAGTTTTCCCACCGAAACTGTAAAAGCGAGTTTTTCCCCCGAAACCGATAAATCGAATTTTCCTGCCAAAACCGGATAATCGATTTTTCACCCAAAACCGAGAAATCAAAATTTCCCGCCGAAACCGGAAAATTGAGTTTTCCCGCCAAAAACCGGAAAATCGAGTTTTTCCGCCAAAACCGGAAAATCAAGTTTTCCTGCCAAAATTGAAAAATCGAGTTTTCCCATCGAAACCGAAAAATTGAGTTTTCCCGCCGAAACCGAAAAATTGAGTTTTCCCATCGAAACCGGAAAATTGAGTTTTTCCGTCAAAGCTGAAAATTTGAGTTTTTCGCCAAAACCGTAAAATCAAGTTTTTCCATCAAAACAGTAAAAGCGAGATTCACGCCAAAATCGGAAAATCAAGTTTTTCCGCTAAAATGCATAATCATATTTTTTTGTTGAACTTGCAAATCTTATTTTTGGTCATAACCGCAACAATTTAATTTCCTGAACTTTTTTTGTTTCCGTATAAATTCCCAAAACCGCAAACATTGTGTGATTATATTATATATCTTTTGATGATATTACTATAATTATTACTATAATTATCTAAATCACATGTATTATTTGCTTGTGTTTTGAAAGATATTACAATATGGGCTAACCCTGATTCAACCCTGGCTCAGCCCTTCATACATATATTATTAGGGTTAAAGTATGATTAGGGCTAGAATAGGGCTGGATTTATATTTTATAGCGCTGGGTTGGGCTGGATAACCCAATATAACATCCCTACCCACGCCGAAGTCTGTGTCAATCTATACTATTAAAACAGAAGTCATGACTTCTTTCATGTGTGATTTTTTTTATTTCGACCATCCCTAGAAAACTTATTAAATTTACATAACTTAATAGACTTTATAAATTTTCTTAACAATCTTTTTTTTTTACCATATTCATTGGCGTGGTAACTCATGTGGGCTGATATAATCATGTTGCAAATAAAGTATCAGGAAACTGAAATGGTAAATTAATAATAAGATTAGGTTTTGCATCTAATTATTCTTTTTTCTTACTGTTACGATATATTATTATTATTATTTTATTTTTACTTTTATTTTTGAAGAAGTGATAACTTTATTTATTCTTATATTACAAATATATAATATATATATGAAAAGATAACAAACATAATTTCCGAAAAACAAATTGTTACATAAGCAAAAAATTGTTGCAGATAATCATCAAAGACCAGTCGTTATTGTTAGAAGAAGCCATATTAGTCGCAATATTGAAATGATACATGTGTATCATATTTATCTAATAATTATATTACACGTTTATGAGTAAATTTATAATGAAAAGATCAAAAGATACATTTGTAGACATTGCTTAGGATCCCTGTTATAGCTTTAAAATATTCGATCTTCTCCAATCTCCACTTCTGAATATATAAGTTCAGCAATTTCCTCCAACTCTAGGAATATATACACACTAGTTCTACCATGAATGCTGTTCATTTTTCCTCAACTATTTATTGTACCTTGCACTTATAATTTTTTTTGTTTTTTAAATTATATATTTATTTTCATATATATAATGTTTTGTTGGAGATTCAAATGAACTGTCGCAAGCATTTAAATGAAACATTTCAATTATTTGGATGACCATTTGTAACTGTTTAAATATACCATTGCAATCTTTTATATTTAACCATTGTAAGTTTTGGTGTTCAACCTTTGCAATATTTGGTGATCAACCATTGTAACTTTACTTCCATTGCAATATTTAGTGGTTAATCATTGCAATCTTTGGTATCTATATATATAGTAGTTGTGAGCAATGAAAAATGCAACAACAAGAAACATCGAAACAAATAAATAAATAGATAAAAAGGAGACTAAATAAAACATTAGCAACATGTGAATTTTAAAATTGAAAAGATAAAAGAAAATAAAAACACAACTATTTTTTTTTTTGTCATCAACAATACAGACTCATACTGACACAACTGTTATTAGAGATTTTTTTGGTATGTTGCAAACTTAATTATAATTTTTTTATTTGAAATTCTTAAAATTTATATTTTAGAATTACATCTTTAAATCAATTTTTTTTTTTGTATTAGACTGTTTGAGCAATTCTACATTACAAGATAATGTTTTGAAGAGTTATATAACTTTCTCAAACACTTTTCGCTTTCTATATATATATATATATATATTTATATATTCATACTCTATTGATAATATTAAACCAAAATAGATTTAAGAGATTGCATGTTTTTATCATAATTTTATATATTTTATTTATAATTATTTTAAATAACTTAAAACTATTTTAAAAATTGTATTTTAATTTTAACTACACAAACTATAGAAATATTTTTAAGTTTTCAATTCTTTATATTATTATCTTTTTCTTCTAAACATTTTTATATTTAATTGTTAATATAGATATCTCCGCAGAGGTTCCATTCCTAGTGATACTAATATCAAAGTTACACATTTGTAAAATGAAAAGTAATCAGCAATAATTTTGAACAAATGTTTTTAGAACTTAATAAATCGTGTGGTTAAACTTTAGTTATTAATTTATCTTGCGGAGGTTCCATTCGTAATGATAATAATATCAAAGTTATACATTTGTAAAATGAAAAATTATCCGCAATAATCTTGGACAAATGTTTTTAGAAGGTAATAAATCAGGTAGTTAAAATCTAGTTATTAATTTAAGTGTAAGTTTATGGAAACAATACAAGGTATAACAATAGGGGAAAAAGAAAGTGTCAAAAAAGAACCCCCAAGGCAAACCAAAAAAAAAAAAGAGAATCCTATAGTTTCCTGCGATCTTCTTCTCTCTCTCTCTGTTACGCACGATGTGTTGAAGATACCTCTCTCTCTCTCTTCTTCTGTACAGTCTCTCTCTGTCTCTGTGTTCCCAGTGTGATTGAAATCTAAAGGAGTCAGATTTAGGGTTTTTGCGAGATTTCTGAGTGGATCTTGGTCCATGTCTTCCTCGTCGCAATCGTTTTCGGCTGGACGGCCTTCACCCCTGGCTTCTCCGTCGCAATCTCACCGCTTTTGTGGGCCTTCAGCTACATCTTCTGGCGGCGGAAGCTTCGACACTTTGAACCGTGTCATCACTGACCTTTGCAGCCATGGTAATCCTAAGGTAACGAACGCAAAGATTCTTCGTTCCTTTGGATTATTGAAATTAGTAGAAACCCAGAAAAAACTCTCTGAGTTGAATGTATAGTTGGTTTTCTAGAGTATGTATCTGATTTTAGCAAATTTTTGATGCTTTTCGACTTGTTGTATCAGGAAGGAGCTTCTTTAGCTTTTAGGAAACATGTGGAGGAAGCAGTTCGTGATCTTAGCGGTGAAGCTTCCTCTAGGTTCATGGAACAGTTATATGACAGGATTGCTACTTTAATTGAGAGCTCGAATGAGGCTGAAAACATGGGTGGCCTTAGAGCCATCGATGAGTTGACAGAGATTGGTTTTGGTGAGAATGCTACAAATGTTTCTCGCTTTGCGGGTTTTATGAGGACTGTGTTGTCCAAGCGTGACCCTGAAATCTTGGTGCTTGCTAGTAGAGTTTTGGGCCACCTTGCTCGAGCTGGTGGAGTCATGACTTCTGATGAAGTCGAGTTTCAGGTACGACCTTTGTTTCTTTCTTCTCATTGGTCCACAAAGTGTATTGATTGATCTTCTTCTTTCTTTTCCCAGATGAAAACTGCTTTTGATTGGCTTCACGGAGACAGGGTGGAATATCGTCGTTTCGCCGCTGTTCTAATTTTGAAGGTATCCTGACATCGACTCTCTTTTCTCTTTTGGTTACTCACAATTAATATGGCTATGTTCTTGCAACGTCGCAGGAGATGGCAGAAAATGCATCCACTGTCTTTAATGTTCACGTCCCTCAATTTGTGGATGCGATCTGGGTTGCATTAAGGGATCCCCAGTTGCAAGTACGGGAGCGAGCTGTTGAAGCTTTACGTGCTTGCCTTCGCGTTATCGAGAAAAGGGAGACTCGATGGCGTGTACAATGGTTCGTATCCCTTTCCTCTAACTATGATTTAGTGTCCTAAAATACGCGATAGTGCTATACTTCGCATTTTTTTTATTGTGTAAATGCAACTTATATTGGCTTTTTACCATATATTCTCCCAATGGTGATACTTCTTGAGCATATATGGCATGATCGATGTAGTCTCCATTGGAAATATAGCGAACCTGTCTCTCTCTTGCGTTAATGTTGTACACAGTTTTTAAGCTTTTTCAAAATAAATATTGGCTTACCAGATTTTCTGCTGGATTTAGATATTTTGCCCATACAATGTCCCTAATTTAGCAATAGGGTTTTCCTTGTTAGTTATGATATAAAGTCAAGTTAACTCATCTTCTCTCCATCTGGCTTTTGCAGGTACTATCGAATGTTTGAAGCTACACAGGATGGGTTGGGCAGAAATGCTCCGGTCCATAGTATTCATGGTTCCTTACTTGCTGTGGGGGAGCTATTGAGGTAAATAACCAGTGAATTTGTATTCTTAAAGCATCCTTTACAATAGCCAGACGCCCAGATTTATAACAGGCCCTCAGAAGAACTTTTTGTTTCCAGTGATGCCTCTGTTTTCGTTGTCTTTGTATTTTAGTTTCCACTGTTAAATAAAATATATATATTTCATGCATCTTCTTCCACTCTGTTAATGACTTAATGCTAGAGTTCATTTACAGGAATACTGGTGAGTTCATGATGTCTAGGTACCGAGAAGTTGCTGACATTGTCCTTAGATACCTTGAACATCGTGATCGCCTTGTTCGCCTTAGCATCACCTCGTTGCTGCCTCGAATTGCTCATTTCCTCCGTGACCGCTTTGTTACAAACTATTTAACGGTAAGTGACTGATAGATTCTTTGAAGCGAAAGTATATCCGTAAAACGTGATTATCTGAGTTACTTTCTTGCAGATATGTATGAATCATATTCTTACTGTGTTAAAAATACCGGCTGAACGTGCTAGTGGATTCATCGCCCTTGGGGAAATGGCTGGTGCTTTGGATGGTGAGCTTATCCACTATTTGCCGACTATTATGTCTCATCTGCGGGAGGCGGTGGGTTAAATTGATTTCCTTGAACATATTATCTACTTTTGTGTGTTAGTAATTTTTTTTAGCTGAACTTGAAAGAGGTTTCCTTTGATTATCCTATGTAGATTGCTCCACGTAAAGGTAGACCTTTGCTTGAAGCTGTGGCTTGTGTTGGTAACATCGCGAAGGCAATGGGATCCACGGTGGAAAATTATGTTCGAGATCTTCTAGATGCTATGTTTTCTTCTGGTCTCTCTTCTACGCTTGTTGACGCTCTTGATCAGATAACCATTAGGTAATAGTTGCACGATAGAAGTTTGTTACTACTTGCATTGATGTGTATTTGATGCTTGACAATTCTATTGGGTCTCAGCATTCCTTCATTGCTGCCGACGGTACAAGATCGGCTTCTAGATTGCATTTCATTGGTTCTTTCAAGATCTCATTATTCTCAAACCAAGCCTCCTGTTACCCTGGTTCGAAGTAGTACAGTTAGCATGGCACCACAGTCTACTGATCTTAGTAGTTCAGCCCAAGTTCAACTAGCCCTGCAGACTCTGGCTCGTTTCAATTTCAAGGTCAATGCTCCTTGCTGATGATATTTCCAAAAAATATGTTATTTATGTTACTGAACTTCTGCTTTCTGGCAGGGGCATGATCTTCTTGAATTCGCTAGGGAGTCGGTTGTTATTTATTTGGATGATGGGGATGCAACCACAAGAAAAGATGCTGCTTTGTGCTGTTGTAGACTAATTGCAGATTCCTTATCGGGGATCACGCAGTTTGGCTCAAGCAGGTCAACTCGAGCTGGAGGAAGACGAATGCGCCTTGTGGAAGAGGTTATATATACATACCAAAAGCCCTGTACATTTTTATTTATTATTGCTCGTCTCCAAGTCATCACTTTTTCTCATTACAAAAGGCGTCTTTGTAACGTTTTTCAAGTTTGGCCTCCAGTATCCCATCTGCTTCCTGATGGCATTTATAACTGTAATATCATTCGCTGTTTCAATTTTTCTGCTTGCCTTCCTGAGAAATGATGTTTGGGTTTTGTAGATTGTGGAAAAGCTTCTCAGGACAGCTGTTGCAGATGCTGATGTAAATGTTCGCAAGTCTATATTCGTTGCTTTGTATGGCAACCAATGTTTCGATGATTATCTAGCACAGGCTGATAGTTTGACTGCCATTTTTGCTTCATTAAATGATGAGGTATGGATTTGTTAGTTGTTTGATTAAAGTAGGGATATGACATAAGACAATTCTGTTTTGTTAAATATCTTATATTTGCATCTCTTGGGTGTCAATTTCAAGCAGCTCCAAATTAGATTTTTGACGCCATGATATGTTTTAGAAAGTGATGATACTTCTGTTTCCTTATTACTTTATATGTTCGTTTCCGTTTATGATATTATTATATACCGTTTCGAACTCCATCATTACCATACTCCAATTAGACATCCACCTATCTCAGATTGATATATTACGTGGACATACCTGTGAATTACAGAAAACTTGCAATTGTATTGCTTTTTGACATCAGCTTTGGTGGGTTCGTGAAGTAGTTACCTAATTTAGTTTCCTTATTACTCCCTTATAACAAAACTTTGAATACCAAGGCTTAGCTGACTTTTGGTCGACTGATTATCTTCTATTCTGTCACAGATCAGTCGTAATTAATTAAGTGTGATGGAATGCATAACTTGCTCTGATTGATGCACGAAATGCTTTAGTGTGAAACCCATCTTAACTTGATAAAGATGCTTTGCTTATGTTTCACTCCGCCTTACAAATTGTCCGTTCATGTTACGTTTCAATTCATATATTTGAATATCTTTGTTCAACAGGACCTTGATGTACGAGAATATGCCATCTCAGTTGCTGGGAGGTTATCCGAAAAAAACCCAGCATACGTTCTTCCAGCACTTCGTCGCCATCTTATACAACTGTTAACCTATCTTGAGCAGAGGTAACTGCAAATTTCTTTAGTTCTTATATGAAGATTTGTTTCCTATTATCAGTATCTGTTGGATTAACTTCCCACTGTGACGTCAGCAGTGCGGATAACAAGTGCAGAGAAGAGAGTGCGAAGCTCCTCGGTTGTTTAGTTCGAAATTGTGAACGGCTCATTCTTCCATATGTAGCTCCTGTGCAAAAGGTTTTATTTGAATTCTATTAATTCCTCACGTAATATGATTATTAGGTAATTCACGGGGTTGTGATTCTTTTATTTTCTAGGCACTTGTTGCAAGACTTAGTGAAGGAACTGGAGTGAATGCTAACAATAATATTGTCACTGGAGTTCTCGTAACTGTTGGGGATCTTGCAAGAGTGGTAAGTTTTTAGTTTTGTATTGTTGAACAAATTTATAACTGTAGTAAACGTAGAATTTGCAATCTGATTTTGACTCGTCCCAGCTGTGCTGGCAAAGCATATTTCAAAATTATAATGGCCTAGCCTGTATCTAAGATGTTGTCCTTTATTGTCTTTAAGTGGACAGAGCGGTGGCAAATTTATTTTATTTGTAATTGTTGTTTTTTGGTCTGGCTAAGAAATCCCTCCCCTGTTTTTTTTTTCACCGTGTTCAGGGTGGCTTGGCAATGAGACAATATATTCCGGAGCTAATGCCTTTGATTGTTGAAGCTTTAATGGATGGAGCTGCTGTAGCAAAACGTGAGGTGGCTGTTTCCACCCTTGGTCAAGTCGTTCAAAGTACAGGGTAGGAGATAATACTTTTACCTTCTTTTAATAACTTAAACTATGTTTTTTTTTTGTTAATCTTACTAGATTATGAACATGCTGATTTTTCTGCAAAATAATAAAACGCTACTATCTTGATTGGTGAAAGCTTGGTTCGATTGGATGGACATACTGGCTTGCAAGTGAATATTTGACATGAATACAGGCTTGTAGTTCTTCTACTAGTACTAGCTAAAAGCCTGAGCTATCTTTAGGCAGTTGATGTATATCAATGTCAGGAATGAGGATTGGTTTTATGTTTTTCCTGTGACCTACTAGAAGTGAGGAAATTCTAGATGAAATGAAAGATTGTTATTCGTAGCCAGTTCTTCAATTGCCAATTTTTGTGTTGGAACTTGTAATGTCTTCTTATTCTCTCTGCATACAAAATTGATTGATTTGCCACGACCTAGTGTATTATGCTGCTTAGATTTAATCAACTGTATTGTTGACATTGACGAGGTTGTAGACATACTTATAGATAGTGGGGTGAACAACTCGCACGTTGCATTGAATAGCTTGGGGAGTGTTTGTCATGTGCTAATTGCTATATATTGTGCACATACCTAATACAATATCAAGGGAGTTCCAGAAAATTAAAGTCCTCCCTGCATGTCATTTCATTGTTAACGTAGGTATGTTGTGACTCCATACAAGGAATACCCGTTGTTGCTTGGCTTACTCTTGAAATTGCTTAAGGGTGACTTAGTGTGGTCTACCAGACGAGAAGTGCTCAAGGTAGTTTCTAGAGAAATAAAATTCTAAGCTAGAGTATTCTAGAACATAGTTTATGTGAAAATCATTGGTTATATCTACAGGTTCTTGGAATTATGGGCGCTTTGGATCCTCATGTGCATAAACGTAACCAGCAAAGTTTATCAGGATCACATGGTGAAGTTCCTCGGGGTACTGGTGATTCAGGTCAACCTATTCCATCGATTGATGAGTTACCTGTGGAACTCCGGCCATCATTTGCTACATCTGAGGATTATTACTCTACGGTTAGCTCTAAACCCGTGTGAACATTTTGCAAATTTTGGTCTAAGTCGTGCTCATATCACCTACCTCGTTGTTATAGGTTGCTATCAACTCGCTTATGCGAATTCTTAGAGATCCATCACTTCTTAGTTACCACAAAAGGGTTGTTAGATCTCTGATGATCATTTTTAAGGTAACTAGAACAATTTTGACAGTTCTTACGGCTGAACTTGTGAGGGGATTGATAAGAACACGTTACAATTCTATCCCATCTTTTTTCTTGCGAGGTTAGTCAATGGGATTGGGATGCGTGCCTTATTTGCCAAAGGTATATAAAGATTATATCTCCAGCAGCTTCTCAGTCACTACTATTTCAGTCACTGCCATAATATATGTATCCTCTGAAGTTTTGCTAATTTTCTAAGGTTTTACCTGAGCTTTTTCACACTGTCCGCACTTCTGATGAAAACTTAAAGGACTTCATTACATGGGGTCTTGGGACTCTTGTTTCCATCGTGCGCCAGGTATATCCATATTAACATTTGTAGTTATGGCCAAAGTGCGACTGACTTGTGTAAACTCCTAGCTTACGTTATCTGTCTACAGCACATACGAAAGTATCTGCCAGAGTTGCTCTCACTAGTCTCTGAACTATGGTCATCCTTCACCTTGCCAGGTCCCGTACGCCCCTCTCGTGGTCTTCCGGTAAGTTGTATGTAGCCTAGACCGAGATATGTTTCTTATTGCTTTCCGAGCATATATCTTATGGAGAGTACTTCGTCTCTCTTGCTGACCACCAGGTTCTGCATCTACTGGAACATCTTTGTTTGGCACTTAATGATGAATTCAGAACTTATCTTCCAGTCATCCTTCCATGTTTCATCCAAGTATTAGGTGATGCGGAGCGGTGTAATGATTATATCTATGTTCCTGATATTCTCCACACACTCGAAGTGTTTGGCGGTCAGTAAACTTTTCTTGTTTTGACATCCTCATACTCTTTTTGTACTACTAGGGCACACGAATTGTAGTGTTGTATAAACGTATTTAATTTTCTAACCGAAACGTAACTAGGTTCCACGGTATGATATCTTCTTTTTTGGTAATCAGTGAGAGATATCCAAACTCTTTTTTTGTATATATAGGATCTTTGAATAGTGAAATTATTAGCCAGAATTCACTCCGTTGGCTGACCCTTAGATTCCATATTTGCAGGTACACTTGATGAGCACATGCATTTACTCCTTCCTGCCCTTATCCGATTGTTTAAAGTAGATGCTCCTGTAGCTATAAGACGCGATGCCATCAAAACTTTGACAAGAGTTATCCCGTGTGTTCAGGTTGGTATATTTTTTATTTATTTATTACTATATTTCTGTATGTTGCGGATCCACTCCATGTTAAGCTTCTTCTAATACCTGTTCTAATTATTGGTATATCTTCAGGTTACTGGTCACATCTCCGCTCTTGTGCATCACTTGAAGCTAGTATTAGATGGGTGAGTTTCGTCTTCTTAAAAGTCCAACAATTGTGATATATCTTTATGACAACATCTGTACCTTTCTTGGTATGCTGATTGTCTTAATTAGAAAACATTGCAATGTTTACTTTTTCGTAAGGTCTTTCTTCAATGCATCATATCACTATTTGAGTTTCTCTTTATAATGACTGGGTTCATTCATACCATCCTAGAGTTGGCAAGGCATGATCAGAACATAGTTTAATTATTATAATTGTCTGTTGTTTGTCATTGTTTACTTATTATCATTATCTATCATTTGTCTTCAAATGTAAGTATAAAATTGCTTATATCATGGAATACTTTTTGGTGGGATTGACGTTTCATATTTCTCTTTTCTTACTCATAGTTTTACCTTCTCGTTTAAATTTTTTGATGCGGGTCTTTGGCTCTTTGTTGTTATCCAGGAAGAATGATGAGTTGCGGAAAGAGGCTGTCGATGCACTATGCTGTTTGGCTCATGCTCTTGGAGAGGACTTCACCATATTCATTGAATCAATTCACAAGCTTTTGTTGAAGCATCGCTTGCGGGTGCTCTTCTTACTATCTTCTACATATAATAGCACTAGAAATATGTCTGTCGCGTATTTTGTATTATAGCTTGCATGCAACATACACATTTTTTCTTTTATATATACTTTTGTCTGTAAAATTTAACTGTACAATTTTCTTACAGCATAAAGAGTTTGAGGAAATTTATGCTCGATCCCGGAGACGTGAACCATTGATTGTAGCTACAACAGCCACTCAACAGTTAAGTAGGCGACTGCCAGTCGAGGTTATCAGGGATCCTGTAATTGAGAATGAGATCGATCCTTTTGAAGAAGGAAACGACAAAAACCATCAGGTACTCTTTGTTGTGTCATATTAAATGAACATATCCTCGATTTGTTAAAATTTTGTTATCAAGTTTCATTGTTGAGCTCATTATGCAAGTGTAACATTGTACAACTTTCTAGTCGGTAGTTTTCTAGTTGATGGAATAGTAATTTGATAAGAATATTACAAAGGAAAGAACCCATGGGAATGATTGCCTTATGTAGAATTTGCTTAGTGAGAAGGCTGGTCTTTTAACCAGCTTGTTTCTTTTCGTTTTTCTTATTGGGTGCCTATGCTAGGCAGCTTATCTGTGTATAACAACGTACATACATTGAAGTTCAGTCTTGGTACTCGAGAGCCAACCTGAGCCATTTGCTTCAATAACTTTGTAAAATATGCCCCTCTTTTGCTCTTCTCAACCTACACATTCCTTCAGCTTATGTAGACTAATAAAACACTATATGTGTTCAATCTTACATTATCCTCTTGTAAAGTTTCAAAGTTTCTCTAGGCTTTCTTTGTTTTGAAAGAACGAAATTGTTACTTATGGCTTTTGATGATCTGTTGAACAGGTTAATGATGGTAGACTACGGACAGCTGGAGAAGCTTCTCAACGCAGTACCAAGGAAGACTGGGAAGAATGGATGAGACATTTTAGTATTGAATTACTTAAAGAGTCTCCCTCTCCAGCATTGAGAACTTGTGCAAAACTTGCTCAGTTGCAGGTGCTTCATCTATACTCTTTTCTTTTTATCTCTCATAAGGGTATGCATTTTAACGACTGTACATTTCAGCCTTTTGTCGGGAGAGAATTGTTTGCCGCTGGCTTTGTCAGTTGCTGGGCACAGCTGAATGAAGCTAGCCAAACGCAGTTAGTTAGGAGCTTGGAGATGGCTTTTTCATCTCCAAATATCCCTCCTGAGATTTTGGCGACACTACTTAATTTGGTACGTTCTTTGTTAAGCTATAAAAAAATTAAGTATGCTTTCCTTTAACTATGGTTATGCTCATCGAATGCTAGTGTTTTAAGCATAGGCAAATAGATACTGTTCAGTAATGAGTTAGCTACGTCTTGCTAGTTTGGAAACAAAAATCTGCTTAGGTCACCATTTCCTTAGTGATTGCACCTGTATTCTTTCTACTGGAAACACGTTTTTCGTTGCTAAAGCCATCAACTAAACAATATGTAAACGTTATTGGAAACATGACGAATATATTATGTTTTATCCAATATTAACACTGTCAAAATAAACCTCCTCTGTGTGATCCTGTTGCTTTGTCCTGTCACATGAGCTTGATTTCCTCAGTACTCTTTTTAGGCAGAGTTTATGGAACATGATGAAAAGCCTCTTCCCATTGATATTCGTCTCCTGGGGGCTCTTGCTGAAAAGGTCTGCGTCATGTATTTCTTAAGATGTGGCACTTCTGTCCTTTTTGAATCAAGCATTCATCTTATTTTTCTTGGTAATGGTGCGATTTTCAACTTTGCAGTGCCGTGTTTTTGCCAAAGCTTTGCACTATAAAGAGATGGAATTTGAGGGTCCACGGTCCAGGAGGATGGATGCCAACCCAGTTGCTATTGTTGAGGCACTTATACACATAAATAATCAATTACACCAGCATGAGGTACATTATCTTACTTCTACGACTTCCTCATCTCTGCTATGTGTCATTATCGATTGTTTGGGATTTGTTGTCATAGGCTGCTGTCGGCATACTGACCTATGCTCAACAACATCTTGATGTGCAATTAAAAGAATCATGGTAACATGACTTTTCTCATTGTTAATTTCATTTATTTCCGGTTGTGTGTGATAGCCTGATAGGCGCGCAGACAGAATTTGTTTGTTACTAGTAACAGTGTTTGTTTCTAGGTACGAGAAGCTGCAGCGATGGGACGATGCACTCAAGGCGTACACTTTGAAAGCATCTCAAACATCTAATCCCCATCTTGTATTAGAAGCCACATTAGGTAACCAAGTCTTATTTTGGGAAGATCCGTGTTCCCATTTCCATATAGTTTCTCGTGGAAGTGGAATCTAAGGTATTGTGAGTTTTTTGGGGGGTCGATATGTATCGCCAGCGTCTGAGCAGCTAGTATCGCATAAAGAATTATAGGTCTTAAATTCATAATATTCTCGCTCTGAGACTCTAGTTGGCAGAACAAAAAAGTCCATGCATCTGTTTTATGTGCATTAGTTCTAGACATGGAATCCATATGGCTTTTTATTCATTATCTGGATATATATTTTTCGTTGTTATTACTATTCATATGAAGGCTGAATTTGTCCTCTATGATTTTCTGAGATTTAACAGTATCTCGAGTGGCTTACACCTCCTAGAATCCATCCCCCTTAGATTCATAATCTTATGGCCGCTCTCTCTCTATTAATTTTGGGGATTTTTCCCAAAAGCTACATTTTTTGTGGTGCTTCTTCTTTCCCTAAATGAAATGTCCTGAATCTGTAGCTTTTTGACCATGCTGTAGGAAAAATGAGATGTCTCGCTGCACTTGCACGATGGGAAGAGCTAAATAATCTCTGCAAGGAGTACTGGAGTCCAGCTGAGCCATCTGCACGTCTGGAAATGGCACCAATGGTTGGTAATTAATGCTTATGCTAATTTCGGTTACATTAATTAAATGGATGTCTTTTTGCAACTATACTAGGCTGCCAATGCTGCGTGGAATATGGGAGAGTGGGATCAAATGGCGGAATATGTGTCTCGGTTAGATGATGGCGATGAAACAAAGCTTAGGGGTTTAGCAAGCCCTGCTTCAAGTGGCGATGGAAGCAGCAATGGCACATTCTTCAGGGCTGTTTTGTTAGTTCGGAGGGCGAAGGTACACTTGAATCTATGCTTTTTTGCTTTTGCCTCATAGCAGGCTTTCTTAAAATAATTGCGGACGCACTTATTTATGTGTATGTGTTCCTTTGTTGTTTGTCTCTAGTATGATGAGGCGCGGGAATATGTTGAAAGAGCTAGAAAATGTCTTGCGACAGAACTTGCAGCGCTGGTAGGTTTTCATATCTGGTAGCATATATAATTTCGGTTAGTCATTTGATGTGATTAAGGGATCAGAAGTAAAGCAGCAAGGATATTTGTAACTAGAGTCTCAGCCTTTTGCATTATGTCCATTAAACTATTTGAGTACGTCAGAGACTGTTGGAAGTAGGAAGATACATTCTCGACATCTTAGTTGCACTGTTGAGCTCTGTTAAACAACATTTTGTGCATGTTATTGTTTAGTTCCTGTCAGTAAAAGCATCATGAAATCACAATGGTTGCCTTCTTAGTTTCTCTTGAGTATTTCTCTCGTGGACTGAAAACTTGTAACTGTCTTTGTCCATTTTGTCTATATTTGCGCTTCTGCAGGTTTTGGAGAGTTACGAGCGTGCTTACAGCAATATGGTTCGAGTCCAGCAGCTGTCAGAACTAGAAGAGGTCAGATCTCATTCATTCAAAATCAATTGTCCTTGCGAGCCTCGCTAACCCCCTGAGTTGGAGGGAAAACAGGAGAAAGTATTAACAAATACATGATGAATCTTTCTTATTTCTTTGTATTTCTTCCTGTTCTATCGATAATAGGTAATTGAATATTATACGCTGCCTGTGGGAAATAATATTGCTGAAGAACGGAGAGCCCTAATTCGTAGTATGTGGACTCAGCGGATTCAGGGATCTAAGCGTAATGTAGAGGTACAATATTTCTTGTGTTTACATGTTAGTTGAGCTACTGAAATGAATGACAAGTCATATGGTATTGTAAGCATGAGATATTTGCTGTATCGTGACTTTAGTAAATTAACAGATTGAGGTTTTTCTTAATAAATCAAGGTTTGCTTTACTTATTTTTTTATCTTTTGATTTATAAAGAAAGTAGCGACTGTATCGTACACCTAAATAATAAGCAACAAGGAATTTCATTGACATTTTTTTGAAGTGATCTCAGTTGTTCCATATGACAGTCTTATTTTTAATACTTCGTATCCTCTGCTCAGGTGTGGCAATCACTTTTGGCTGTTCGGGCACTTGTGCTACCTCCTACAGAAGATGTTGAAACTTGGCTCAAGTTTGCCTCGCTTTGTCGAAAAAGTGGGAGGATCAGTCAGGCAAAGTCTACTCTACTCAAGCTCTTGCCGGTATTGACCTTTTGCCTTTTGATAAAATATTTCTGTGAGTGCAGCTTGATTCTGTTTTGTCTAACGTATGACATCCTAATTTTGTAGTTTGATCCAGAAGTATCACCAGAAGACATGCAATATCACGGACCTCCACAAGTGATGCTTGGATATTTAAAATACCAATGGTCACTTGGAGAGGAACGCAAGCGCAAAGAGGCGTTTGCCAAGCTGCAAGTATGTCATATTCGTATTAGCTACTTGCATTGTCTGGATTGATTCTCTTTCTCACATTTTCCCATTTTCTTATTTAAATGGCCATGTTTCTTCTCAATGTGAATTGAATGTTTTTAGATTCTGACGAGAGAACTCTCAAGTGTGCCACATTCTCAGTCTGACATGATGGCTAGTATGGTATCTAGCAAGGGAGCAAATGTTCCACTTCTTGCACGTGTAAATCTCAAATTGGGAACATGGCAGTGGGCACTTTCTCCCGGATTGAATGATGGGTCTATTCAAGGTGAATATTAGTTACTTTTAACAGTGTAAGTGTAGTCAAACTAGGTCTGACCATAACATTCTGGTGACAATCTAATACTCTTTTTTCAGAAATTCTTGATGCCTTTAGCAAATCTACCATCTATGCTCCTAAATGGGCTAAGGCATGGCACACATGGGCGTTATTCAATACGGCAGTGATGTCTCATTACATATCAAAAGGTCAAATTGCTTCTCAGTTTGTTGCTGCTGCAGTCACTGGATACTTCCATTCTATAGCATGTGCAGCGAATGCGAAAGGAGTTGATGATAGTTTACAGGTTAAGTGTGCATGCTTTCATTGATTCCATGTTTCACGTACCAAATGTCTTTTCTTCACCTTTTTATGCCACATAGATTAGGTTCCATCTCTGATATTTGTTGAGTTAGGAGTTTTTTTGCAACACTAGTCTTTCCTTATTTTCTGTCTTTTGTTTGCATATAAAAAAGAAATGTCTTTCTTCTTTTTTTCTGATAAATATTAATGGTTTCTGTATGAACCTACCCTTTGAAATCTCTAATATGCTAATAAGTAGCAAAAAGGTGATTGCTCTTAGGGAGTTTGATCGAAGCTTTGTTTGCTTCAGACTGACGTTTACTCTGGTGTTGAATCTACTTTAACAAACATTTTAAGGGCAAAACGTCGTTAGCCAACAGTGAAATTATTGACTTATGTCCTAAAAATGTCTGCATCAGGAGACATTTTTAATTATTTCATTTGTTTGCCTCAAGTTCTAAGTTGCTTTTGTTGAATTAGTTTTCCCTTCTGTCTCATTTCCTTAGGATATACTGCGTCTTCTCACGTTATGGTTCAACCATGGAGCTACGGCTGATGTCCAAACAGCATTGAAGAGAGGATTCAGTCATGTCAGCATTGACACATGGCTTGTTGTGTTGCCTCAAATAATTGCTAGGATACATTCAAATAACCGTGCTGTCAGGGAATTGATACAGTCTCTTCTCATCCGCATAGGAGAAAACCACCCACAGGTTTGTAGTTTTCCATTAATCTGAACTTTACAATCTTCATCTATCTTACGAATTTAAGAAGATATGAATAAGTTTTGCTCTACCATTTTGAATTTGATATTGCAGACGTTTGATCTCTTTATTATTAACGAAGTGTCATACTAACACAGAACTCATAATTTCTCCTTGAATGTTTTCAGGCTCTTATGTATCCCCTTCTCGTTGCATGTAAATCAATAAGCAATCTGCGGAGAGCTGCAGCTCAAGAGGTGGTTGATCAAGTTCGCCAGCACAGTGGCGCCCTTGTGGATCAGGCTAGTAGTCGTCTTATTGTGCTTAGCTTTGTCTATAACTTTGAAAGCATTTTCTTTCAACTGAGCTAATTGGTGACCCCTTTCCTTTACCCCCACAACAAAAAAAAAAAAACAGGCACAACTTGTATCACATGAACTTATCAGGGTTGCTATACTCTGGCATGAAATGTGGCATGAAGCACTAGAAGAAGCTAGTCGCTTGTATTTTGGAGAACATAACATTGAAGGAATGCTGAAAGTACTTGAGCCATTACATGAGATGCTTGAAGAAGGTGCAAGAAAGGACAATGTGACCATACAAGAGAGAGCATTTATAGAGGTATGTCCATTTTCATTCCTGGTTTTCCAAATTTGGTATAACATAGTATTTTTCTTACACGTACATGCCATTAGCTGTGTGTGTCTCCACGGTATCCTTGATTTTACTTTTCTCTAGCACAGAACTGCACAGCATTGCAGCATCTAGTTTTGCTTTTGCCATGTAACCTGTGGTCATTTGAAGTTTTAAGAATTTAAATCAACTAGCTGACCATGAGAGAATTTGAGGATTACGGTGTGGAGTATTTGTTTTCATATATTTCAGTAAAAGGCTATATGTCAAACTGGATGATGATTTTCGTATCAGCAACTGAAGCTAGTGTATTGTTGATGCAGGCATACCGTCACGAACTACTAGAGGCATATGAATGTTGTATCAATTACAAGAGAACTGGAAAAGATGCTGAACTTACACAGGTGACGAAAGTTTTAAAGCAAAATTTCAGATGTCTTCTTGCTCTTTATCTCAGGAAAGGGGCATAAATTGACATGTTTTTCTTTTCAATTGTTCATCTTCATTAGGCTTGGGATCTTTACTATCACGTATTCAAACGGATTGACAAACAGCTTGCCAGTCTCACAACATTGGATTTGGAAGTAATTAGATTCTCTATTTCTTATTGTTCTCTCTTCTCTTTTTTACTTTATAATCTAACTATCACGTTACATGTTGGATAGTCTGTATCTCCTGAATTGCTGCTGTGTCGTGACTTGGAGCTAGCTGTTCCTGGAACATACCGTGCGGGTAACATTTTGAACTACAGTTTGTCTGAGCTGATTTACGGTTTTAACCTAGGATTCGGTGCTTAGATCACTGCTTTGGTTTTATTTAAATAGATGCCCCCGTTGTGACGATAGCATCGTTTTCTCGTCAACTTCTTGTCATAACATCTAAACAACGACCACGGAAATTGACTATTCACGGAAATGACGGTGAGGACTATGCATTTTTGTTAAAGGGACATGAAGATTTAAGGCAAGATGAGCGTGTTATGCAGGTGATTTTCAAAAAAAAAAAAAAAAAACAGTTGTTCAGTTATTGTGTTAACTACAAGATAACACTTTGCTCTATTGTGTTCCAGCTTTTTGGTTTGGTGAACACTTTGCTCGAGAATTCCAGAAAAACAGCAGAAAAAGATTTGTCCATCCAACGGTATTCTGTAATACCATTATCTCCCAATAGTGGACTCATTGGATGGGTTCCCAACTGCGATACCCTTCACCATCTTATTCGAGAATACAGAGATGCACGAAAGGTTTGTCTTTTTATTCATGAAGGTTTTCACTCGTGAAGCTGTCTGCAGTTTCTGTTGATTCTTACACATGCCTTTCCTTATTTCCAGATCATTCTTAATCAAGAACACAAACATATGTTGAGTTTTGCTCCAAACTACGACAATCTACCGCTCATAGCAAAGATTGAAGTATTTGAGTACGCTCTTGAAAACACAGAGGGAAATGATCTGTCCAGGGTACTCAATCTCTTTAACTTCTAGTAGTTTTCTCTTGGCTAAAGTAACTAATCTGGAATACTAAATTGCTTTGTTTCTCCTTCTTGGTAGGTTCTCTGGTTAAAAAGTCGCTCGTCAGAGGTATGGCTGGAGAGAAGAACCAACTATACTAGAAGTTTAGCCGTTATGAGTATGGTATGTGGTTGCTTTCATCATTTGCTCACCACTTGTCTAGCCTCAAAGTAGAGTTTTACTCATGTTTAAATGAACTTCTCTCGCATTACTTTTTGTGTCAGGTTGGTTATATTCTTGGGTTAGGTGATCGACACCCAAGTAACCTTATGCTAGATAGATACAGGTACATAAAATTAACAAATTGTTTACATTACTTAAAAGATCCAACTATGGTTCTATTTCTTTATCAATGGTTTCAATTTTTCAGTGGGAAAATCTTGCATATTGATTTCGGAGATTGTTTTGAGGCGTCTATGAATAGAGAGAAGTTTCCTGAAAAGGTATTATCTATAATCTTTTCCTCGTAATAATATAGTTGTTTGCGACAATGATATGAAGAGAGAGCTTTATTGGCTAAACAACATTTTGTTAGGTTCCGTTCCGTCTGACAAGAATGCTTGTCAAAGCAATGGAAGTAAGTGGCATCGAAGGAAACTTCCGGTCGACATGCGAAAATGTTATGCAAGTTCTCAGAACCAACAAAGACAGTGTAATGGCAATGATGGAGGCGTTTGTGCATGATCCTTTAATCAATTGGCGTCTTTTTAATTTCAATGAAGTCCCTCAACTAGCCCTACTCGGTAACAACAATCCCAACGGTCCTGCTAATGTTGAACCTGAGGAAGTAGATGAAGATCCTGCTGATGTAGACCTTCCTCAGCCTCAAAGGAGTACTCGAGAGAAGGAAATTCTTCAGGTTTCTTTTTAAAATCTTTATCTTGCTATCATGTTTTCATCAAATATTATTTCTATTGTTGATTTGATTTGAGTATTGGATTGTGTTTCAGGCTGTGAATATGCTTGGAGATGCAAATGAGGTATTGAACGAGCGTGCAGTAGTTGTCATGGCTCGTATGAGTCATAAGCTTACAGGCCGTGATTTCTCTACGTCTGCGGTTCCAAGCAATCCCATTGCTGATCACAATAACTTGCTCGGAGGAGATTCTCATGAAGTCGAACATGGTTTGTCTGTGAAAGTTCAGGTTCAAAAGCTAATTGATCAAGCCACTTCCCATGAAAATCTATGTCAAAATTATGTTGGGTATGTTCTTCTCCACTGTTGTGCTTATCTATTTTCACTGGCATTTCCAATGGATCGATGCAAAAATGTGAACAAATTTTCTTGTTTTTGTTTGCAGGTGGTGCCCTTTCTGGTGAGAAGGATCATATGTTCTGTTTATTGTAAATAGGCGTTGTAAAATTTCAACTAAGTTGCATTTTTTTAAATTTAATTCGATGATAAACTATGGTATTTTTTGTATGTAAATAATGTGTGAAGTCGATTTGGAGTTTCGTTTTTGTTTATGTTGGCCGGCTTAGCTTCGGGGATATCAACGTCGTCTTTGTATCTTTCGCATGTTTCAATCAAAGTATTTTGAAGTGAAAAAAAAGATGTGCTAGGTCCCTAGTCATGTCTTATATAATTTTATTAAGTGTAGTAGCGTGGTTGAATAGATGAGCATGCTACATTCTCCTACATTTTTTCTTCCTTTTTGCATTTGGAATAATCATTGCTCACCAGTTACCTCCCAAGTTATTTTATGAATTTATCGATTTACTAGGTATCTTTCTGCACCATATGCTTTAAATATTTTTTAACAGATAAATATAAATTATATTTTAAAATAAAATTTTATTAATATTGTAAATTTTTCTTTTTCGTATCAATATTTTAATATAAATTTTATTTAATTAAACATAAAATTATATTTAAGAATATGCATGTATATATTTGAAATTATAATCTTAGATAAATTTTTTATCTATTTATTTTAATTAAATATATTAAATAAATTTGTAAAAGTTGCATAATTATCAAAAATTAAAATTAGACAATATTTACAAAATTTGTAGATATATAAGAAAATAATGATTTTATGATTAAGTTTTTTTTTTTTAATTGTATACATTTTTGAAAAATTTAGTAATAAAATTGCATGATTTAAAAATATATAATTAAATTATATTTCGAAATTTATAATGCCATATTTGAATATATTTATTTTAATAATGATTTATGAGTTATTCTCATATTCTAAAAAAATTTCCAAAAAAATAAATTGACATTAAATGTAATATATGAATTATTACCATATTATAAAAAGTTTACCAAAAATATAATAACATTAAATGCAATTTTCTATGTCATATTAAGCTATAAGACATGTCATCAATTTCAGTAGCTATGTCATATTTGTTTTGTGAAATTGATTGTAGAAAAGACATGTGGCAAAATCACTTCGCAAATATAGTCTAGGGAATGCATTTTTCACGAAAAAAACTTTGAAAGGAGATTTCCATAAAATTCATAACAGTAGTAATTAGAAAAAAGGGAAATTTGCCTCTATAACTACAAAAAAAATTCAAATTTGTTAAATAACCAAAAACACGCTCTCTCTCTCCAACTTCCTCTTCATATCTCTTTCTTCCTTCTCTCTAGAAAACCAATTTCCCTTCTTTTAATGGTTAGTACACAAATAAGCCCTAAACAAATCTCTATTTTGGCATATTTCTTTTCTGAAAACAAAATGTAGTTCTTTATAAAACAATAAATACTTTGTCTTTTTTTTTTTTGATGAAATTTCATATTTATTGATCAGAGGGAAATTTACAAAAGAATTGGCCTAATAAAGAATAAGAGGTCTAAAGTATCATAATTGCAAAAATAAACTTAGAGTCAAGGTGACACTTCAAACCATCTGCAAAGAAGGCCTTCCAACTTGTGCCCCCGGCGATACTTAAGAGAGCTAATGCGATTGCGCATTGTCTTATCAATAAGACGCGTCATCTGCGATGTCGTAGACCACGGCTTCTGGTGTCGTCGCCCATTCCGTTCCCTCCATATACTATAAATGGTCAGTTGAAATACCAGTCTGACCAGCACCGAGTCAAGAGCAGGAGTACGAGTTCGCTGAATAGACAACAGAGTTGCAGACCAGTCTGGATTCATCCTTCGACCAAGTAAACGTCCTGCCACATTATCCCAGACCGTGTAACTGTAGGGGCACGCAAAAAATAAATGATCCCTAGTCTCATCGGGTTCTCCACACAGAGTACAAGGTTGAGTGATTCCCCATGTACGCATTCGATTTCCGGTGGACAACCTATTTTTAACAGCCAACCAAGTCATGAAACTGTAACGAGGAATCCCTTGCGTAAACCACACAACCTTACACCAAGGTACAATCTCACGCTTATCTCTGATCTGCTGCCAAGTTTCTGAAGTGGAAAACATACCCTTGAACTGATCATCAGACTGCCTCCAAACCACGATATCCTTACCATTGTCTGAGCAAGGAACTGGCGCTTCTTTTATCCGATGGCAGAGGGAAGGAAATAGTCTCCCACGGCGCTCCCTAATATTCCAGCCTCCATTAGTAACGACCTCTCCAACTCGAGCATTGCGTGGAACACCTAAGTGCATTGGACCGGCGTCGCCAGTAATATCTATGAGCTTCCCCTGATCAAGCCAATTGTCAAACCAGAAGAAAGCATCATTTCCATTCTGAACAGCCACCTTCAGAAAAGGATATGCAGTGTCTCTAAGCTTTAGGAGTTTACGCCAAATCCAAGAACCCTTTTGGTTATCTTTCACATCCCAAAAAGAGCTGTCTCGGAGTAGATAATGCTGTACCCAAGACACCCACAGCGATCCTGCTAGAGTAAACAGCCGCCAGATCAATTGAAGGGAGAACACCACTTGAGAATCTCTAAGTCTCCGCAGACCCAAACCACCTTCATCTTTCGGATAGCAAAGCTCTGCCCAAGCAACTTTTGCCTTATGTGATTGGTGTGGTGAGCCAGACCAAAGAAAAGCACTACACAAACTTTCAATCTCATTCAGACAAGCAGCAGGAAGGATAAATGCGGAACTCCAGAAGTTGACAATGCTTGTAATGATAGACTTGATCAGCTGAAGCCTGCCTGCAAAGGAGAGACTTTTGTTTGACCAAGTGAGCATCCTACTCCGAACTTTGTCAATCAGAGGCTCGTAGTCATGCTTAGTAAGTGTCTTAGTAGTCAAGGGAAAACCCAGATAGCGAATAGGCAAAGTCCCTGTGCTAATACCTTTTCCTGTTGCAGCAACACTGAGAGCTCCAGATGCATCACCAGAGATAAAGATAGTAGACTTGGAAGCATTAATATAAAGACCAGAGACATTTGCAAACTGATTCATGACCTCCATAACTCCATCTAAAGAGCTAGTTTTCCCATCTGAGAAGACGAGTATGTCATCAGCAAAGCTCAGATGAGTGAGCTTAACCCCAAGGCAATGCGGATGATACCCAAACTTCCCTTCCTCAGCTGCTTGATTCAACATCTTGGAAAGAACATTATTGAGGATGACGTATAAATACGGCGACAAGGAGCAGCCTTGACGGATTCCCCGAGCACTAGTGAAAAACCCCTCCAGACTACCGTTAACAGCTACCGAGAAAGACGCAGTTGAGATGCAAGCTTTGATCCACATAATGAACTGATCTGGCAGATTCATGGCCTTAAGGACTGAAACAATGAACGTCCACTTAACTGTATCAAAAGCCTTCGCAATATCGAACTTGATAGCGCATCTAGGGGAGGAGGTAGTCTTATGATAGCCATTAACCAGTTCAGATGCTAATAACACGTTCTCCAGTAGAAGACGACCCTTGATGAAAGCGCTTTGGTTTGGTTCTATAGCATCAGGAAGTATCTCCCTAAGGCGGCGAGCAAGAATCTTCGAGATAACCTTATATAGGAGGTTACAACAGGCTATGGGACGGTAATCCTTCATAGTCAGAGCAGCTTCAGTCTTCGGAATCAGTGAGAGAATGGTTGCATTGATTCCAGAGGGAAGGAATCCAAATAAGAAGAAAGACTGCACGGCAGTGACAAAATCTTTCCCAAGAACCGGCCAAGCAGCTACATAAAACTCCTTAGTGTAACCATCAGGGCCAGAGACTTTATCATTTGGCAGCGCGTCCAGAGCAGATTTGATCTCTTCTCCACTTACGGGAGCAACCAAGTGAGAAGATTGGGGGAGAGGACAGCGGTAAGTAAGCAAATTCTGTAGAGATTCCACAGAGATCTCCTCACCCTCCTGATGAGTCTGTAAAAAACGCTGGAAATGAGAGACAGCTTCTCTCCGGATATCCCCAGGAGCAGTTAGAATCTCTCCCGACGTGGTGGTCAAGGACCGAATGGCATTTCTAGATGCACGAGATTGAGCAGCACGGTGAAAGACTGAAGTGTTCTGATCCCCAGCATGAAGCCAACGCAGACATGACTTCTGTCTAAAAAACTTCTCCTCAATACTAGCCAGCAAGTTCCATCGCTTCGAAGCTTCTGCTTCAGCAGCTAAGGTCTGAGGGTTGGGGTCTAAGAGAACCTGATTCTGACAGTGGCATAGCTGCTCATACGCCTGCTTTGTTCGGGCGGGGAGGTCACCATAGTGATTTCTATTCAGGGCTCTGAGGTCGTTCTTCAGAAGCTTCAGTTTCCGGTGAAACATAGTCAGAGAGCAGCGTGAGTGATATAACACAGGGGAGGAGTCCCAAATATTTTTAACTGTAGGCAGAAAGTCCTCATGATCCGTGAGATAATTAAAAAATTTAAAAGGCTTCCTCGTGCTGTCAATGGAGGCAGACGTACGTATCAAACATCTAGCATGGTCAGAGACTCCTCCTGCATCAAAGCTAGCATAAGACTGAGGGAAGAAGCGTAACCAAGCTCCGTTGATTAAAGCTCTGTCTAGTTTTTTCCCTATCGGATTGCCTTCTCTCTTGTTCCACCATGTAAAGAGAGCTCCCACGTAAGCTAAATCCGTAAGCTCACAATCTCCACATACTTCTTGAAACTCCCTCATACCTCGCTGATCCGTTAGATAGTCCAATGACCGAGAATGCTCCCCAGAAGCAAGCGTTTCATTAAAATCACCAATTAGGATCCAAGGCAAAGCAAGATGAGAATAAGCAGCTTGAGTTCCCTTAATCTCTTCCCATAACCTCCTTCTCTCCACCATACAAGTAGACGCATAGATGGCAGAACAGATAAATTGCTCTCTTGTCTCTGGGATTTGTATTGCACATGTTATGACTTGTGCACTTGCGTGTAGTCTAGTGACCACAGCCCTACTAGACCAGCAAAACCAGATCCGACCTAATCTGTGGTGATCGTAGTTTGTAATAGAGCTCCATCCAGGCAAAGCAGCAGTCATACAATCCGCATGTTTATCCTGTTGGACTCTCGTTTCAATAAGGCATCCGAAAGAGGGCTTTTCTAGCTGTATCCATTTCCTTACTGCATCATGCTTGCGCGACATATTGAAGCCGCGCATGTTCCATGCGAAAAAAGACGTCATAACTTCCTAACGGAAGCTTTCTTTGATGAGGCATGAACCTGCGCAAACTTCAGGTCCCTTGTGCGGACAATCTTCTTCTTACTCGTTTTCACCGTGCTGGCAGCATTATGAGACGCCCGCAACTGCACCGTAGAGTTCTTACGTTGCCGTTGAGAGTGATCAGCTATACTTTGACCAGTGGTATCAGCAACAATCTCCCCTTCCTCTGTGTCAGTTTGCACCTCGTTATCAGATTCGCCCTCCTCAGCAATATCTGCGAGAACATGGAACCGCGATGGAGACACCGTAATAGCACCACTGTCTACCTTTCCACCGCCTGATACTTGAGAAACCAAAGACTTCCCAAGTTCAACCACAATACCATCACCACCTTCGAGTAACCGCGACTCAGCCACAGGAGTTTTCCCTGACTGGCCAACTTCCACCATTCCAGCACCCAGGACAATAGAGTTGAGCATGTTGTTAACTTCCACTCCATTTCCCAAAGGAGCATACGGTACAAACTCCTCCAACTCCTGGATGAGATCAGAGACAGGGTTTTTCTGCACCCCTTGGTCCTCAGTCACTACCACCAGTTGTAGATCGGCTTCCTTGTTATGCTGCAGGATAGTAACATTTTTTGCGGAGCATTCAGAGCCTTTATGCCCCCATTTCCGACACACTTCACATTTTGGAGGCAGCCACGGGTAGCTAACCTCAAGAACAACCAAAGCCCCGACGTTATCTGAGTAAGATATCCTCTCAACAAGTGGTTTATTGAGATCCACCTCAACAAGGATTCGCGCGACATCCAAACGCGTACATTTCTCTGTGTTGGGATGAAGCTTCACAAACGTTCCCGCTGCACGGGCCAAACACTTGAGACCCTTGTGCGAGAAAAGAGAGTTCGGAACTCCCTTGAGATCCACCCACATTGGCATCGCCGACAAATCTGGGGGATTCATCGCAGTTTCTGGTGACCATTCGTGCACGACCAAAGGAACGTCCGCGACGTGCCAATACTTGCGCTGGATGACTCGGGCACGCATCTGAGGATTCTCAATACGAAACAATACCGTTTTCTTCTCAATGAACTGGACATCGATCTTAGACCCATTACGAGGAGAAGACCAGATTCGGTTCACAGTCGCGTGAATGGATCCCACATGAGGAGCATCCCCGATGAAATAACCAACAACGAAGCTTTTCCAGAGAGGATTAGGGTCCTCAAAGATCTCATCAGGTATCGTCATAGTAGCAACTCCATCGACTACATCAATCACCGGGAGAGCCCCATCTCCTTGCTTTTTCGTCCAAGCCGATTTAGCAGGAGGAGAGCCATGAACGGAAACAGAACGGAGAACGGGAGGAGAGGCGGGAGGTGGGAGATCGGAGGAGGAAGAGCCCGGCGGCTCGTCGCCAGAAACCCTAGGAGTCATGATGGTTGATCAATAAATACTTTGTCTTACAATAAAAACATCAAATGTTTCACCAAGATATTTAAACGAAAAAAAGAGTTAAAGAATCTTGGAAAATAAGTTATTGTAACTTCAACTTCCTGCGATCTCCGCAGAATCCCGAATCCCTCCTAATGTGACCACGTTCTACAATCGTTCCGAAGTTCTTTTCGTCATCTCTTTAAATATCAGTCTCTTTTCATTCTTCTTCGATCTTTTACATCAAGACACCAACACTAAAAAACTTCTTGGCTGTTATTGGTTTATATATTTTGATTGATTTAGAAATCCCTATAGTATTTATAAATCCAAGTAAAATATGCAAATCTGGAGGTTTTTCTCGGATCTGAGTCTTTGTATTTTTAACTAAAAAATCTAAACAAATCCATTCAAATCCATTATAAAATCAAATATATTAGTAAATCCGTACGATTGAATAATACTTGATTTAATATAGAATTTATGAATCATTAAACCAATAACACAAGATTTTAATACATATTTTAAAATCACAGAACCAATAACACTAGATGTAGTTCGGATTTTCAGATCCATTAAAATACAACAACCAATAGTTTATTAGTTGAGACTGTTTCGTAGGTATGTAGTTCATAGGGACAATCCACGATTGCCGCGTAACTATCTTTTGTGGTTTTATATGGGACTCTTATTTGTATAAGATTTGTCGCACTTACGGAGTTAATATAAAGTGTTAAGAAAATAAATCTATCTACATTCAACAGTCATGTTTTCGAAAGCATTTTCCAACATACCATCTTTCAATTCGTCTATTTTCTTAACATCGTTTTTTATTTTATTGTTTCTTTTCAATTCGGATTTGGGCTCCTACATGTCGAAGATTTTTTTAACTCTCCCAAACATCTAACTAGTCAAAGATCCGACTTCTATTAATTATATATACTTTTTTATGCTTATTAGTATTCTTCTCATACATTGTGTCGCCATAAGTGTTTCAAAATGAGTATGGAATGAGTTGTTGAGGTTTCTTTCGTTGATAAGGTTGTTCTCTGATTGGGTTGTGTTGTTTTGTTTTTGCTTGAGAAATGTAAGTAATTTGGAGCAGACTTCGTGTTCATGATGGAAGCAGACCCTACATTGATCCTTATGCTCCGTTGGGGGATGAGAGGATATCAGGGTTCGATTCTTGTCTAAATTAGCATTAACAACGTCTTATTTTCTCCTCTAAACAAGTATTAGTTATTGTTGCACTAAATATATATATTTACTCCATTTGTTCTTTTATCTTATTACGCTTGTAAAAAAATGTTGCTTCTCTATTTCTTGCATCTTCAACAAAAAGGTTCACTAAAAAGGTAGAAAGGTGTCGAAACCTTCACTTAGGTTAGACTTAGAATTAGATAGGTTTATTCGGTTTCTGTTAGTTTGGTTTGTACAAAATTCTGCTGAACTGAACCGAAGTTTGATCTTAAGATAGTTCATTTTTGCAAGTTCCGCGTAACAATCAATATTTCTCGTTAAAATTTAGATAACTTTGGTTTGTCTGAAATAGATTGTTGGATAATTGGTTTTTACTTTTTAGTAGTATGATTTAGATAAGAATAACAAATCAAAACTGATAACCTAAGTTGAACCAACATTTTTGATTGGGCAATTTTAATTGACTTCACGTTACCAAGTTCAAGTTCTCTTTAAACTAAACTAGCATGAGTAGATCCTTTCTAAAAAGATAGTTAAGATGAAACGAGAAGCAACACAATAATAACACAAGGTTCTTTCCAGAAAATGACACATCATATTTTTAAGAGCATAAGAGATTGACATGTCAATAAATGAAAAAAGTTGAAAACCCAATAAAAACATTTTATTTATACACCTAAGTTTACACGTTGGCAAAATTGAAATACTATATTCAATACTTGAGTAAAAACCCAATAAAAACGTGAGTGTTTCACGGTTCAAGTTCGAGTATACTAACCAATCTGATT
Source organism: Brassica rapa (assembly GCF_000309985.2). Lineage (NCBI taxonomy): Eukaryota > Viridiplantae > Streptophyta > Magnoliopsida > Brassicales > Brassicaceae > Brassica > Brassica rapa. The sequence goes on from NC_024799.2 coordinate 12,484,405, forward strand.
GTTTTTGTCATTAAACTTCAGCTTTTCATAACTGTTGCAGCTTGCAAGATTTAACTTTAAGAAACTGAAACAGTTGCAACTTTAATAGTGGGGGGAGGAGGACGTGAGCCTCTCCGGGTGGCTAGCCGTGAATGGGATCATCCCATTTGTTGCACATTTAATATAGAGAAGGATCCTATGTTACCTTCTATCCAACAATTAGCCGATGTTTGTCTCATCTATATTTTATTTGCTTCATTGGATCATAACAAGTTTTCTTTTTTCTTTTTACTTGATGTTATGCTTCTTGTTGTCTCTTCTTCCACAGTTTGAACTTTAACTTGTCTTCTTCGTTACAGGAATCACATTTGGCTGACTATATTTTGACAAGAATGACTATATTTTAATTCAGTTTTTAGTTTTTACAGTATCTAGAGTAGTACTACATCTTTTTTACAAATAGATCTCTATGTCCCTGATTGTGCAAACACAATTGAATATAAAGATAATTAATAACGTTAGAAATGTTTGACAATGGAATTTACAATATCTAAGAATCACTGCCAAAAAGCATAAAATAACAATTTGGAAAATGGTGGAAGAAAGTTGGAGGCTAGGGTGACAACGTCTTGAAAACCAAACAAAAATAAAATAAAAGGTCTAAGTATGAGGTAAGATGAATTGTCTTGTCTTAGAACTAGAGAGAACATTTATAAATAAATAATAAAAGGAAAATAGTTCTAAGAAGGTCTAAGTATGGCTGGATCCAAAGTTGAGAAGCAAAATGTGAGAAGGTACCCAAACTCACTTGTACGCAATGTCAGTCCAATAAAATAGATAGTAGATGAACTGTGCTACTGCTGATTAATTATAGGGAGACTTGGAGACCAGAAAAAGAGATACATTTGAATGAGTACTAAGAACAAAAATGAAGTTGTTTACTGGTATGACGTGGATGAAATTTCAAAGAATGGTAGTAACTAAGAGAACAGAGCTGGAACAACTTCAAAAACATTGCTTTTTTTTTTGTCACAGCTTCAAAAACATTGATAACATAGTAAATTCAGGTGAAAGTCATTAGTTGTCTATAACAAATATAGAAATGTTAAGTAAAAATGACAAATTAAAATCGTAAAATTTAACAAAAAAATATATAGAAAAGTTAACATTGACTTTCTCTTATTTTATAAAATAGAAAGGTTTAATGGGATAATGCAAACTGGACTAGACATAAGATTTAAGAAAATATACAAATTACCAAAATTGTGTTATAAAAACACATATTTATCTTCTTATTTAATCCATTTTCAAGTAGTTATACCTGAAATTTTATCACATATACTGATATTTCACTGAAAATGTTTATTCAATAAAAATATGATCGGAATTTGAAAGAATTCATAAGGAAAAGCTTTTGCAGTATTTTTAAAGATTTGATGAGATTTTAATGCATTTATCTAATTCTTATGCTTACTTCAATTATGGATTTTAAAAGAATATACATAAATTTGAGAGAATACTAATTCCTCTAAATTCTATAAATTTTTGAATCCTTGTGTATTTAAAAAGGTAACAAAATTTATTTTATTCTTAAAACTGAAAGAAAATAGTAATTAGTACTACATAGTTTATGGATTGTAGCAAATTTATTAAAATCATAATACTAATAAATAAAATATATGGATCATCTAAACCATAACATCTCTCCACATATCTTCTAAGTTCTGCCATAGTTTTTCTCCAAGTATTTGCATTTTTTATCTTGCTCTTGTGTTCGTAATGGCTCTTAACAACGATGTGCGAAAGCACACAATCGAAAGTCTCAGAAGGCATCTTGATTTGGTTAACAGACACTGGGTTTCTTCAGCAACAAGGCAACATTGACTTTATATTTGTTAATTGTTGTTCTTTATATATGCCGGTAACTCGTTAATTATCATCCACAAAGGTCTCTTCATTCTTCACGTACTTCTGGAAAAATGAGAAGTAGAGAAATGCTACTGTTTGTGTTTTCTTACGATTCATTACAAATCTCTGCATAAGAGCAAAGAATTGACCCTTTACATTTATACATGACATTTTCCATTAAATTCTTATCAAATACCATTACTACAAAATCTATCAAATATTGAATAACAACAGAATTTAAAGTAATTAAAAGAATGATTCCAAATGCTTAATCCAATAACAAAAGAATTTAAAAGAATTGATGAAATCCATAATTGAATAACAGTGGAATTTAATGGAAACTATAATTCCTTCTGATTCTATCAAATTTCTAAATCCAATACCCCCACCTAAGAGAACAGAGCTGGAACAACTTCAAAAACATTGCTTTTTTTTTTGTCACAGCTTCAAAAACATTGATAACATAGTAAATTCAGGTGAAAGTCATTAGTTGTCTATAACAAATATAGAAATGTTAAGTAAAAATGACAAATTAAAATCGTAAAATTTAACAAAAAAATATATAGAAAAGTTAACATTGACTTTCTCTTATTTTATAAAATAGAAAGGTTTAATGGGATAATGCAAACTGGACTACACATAAGATTTAAGAAAATATACAAATTACCAAAATTGTGTTATAAAAACACATATTTATCTTCTTATTTAATCCATTTTCAAGTAGTTATACCTGAAATTTTATCACATATACTGATATTTCACTGAAAATGTTTATTCAATAAAAATATGATCGGCTCTCCTAGGGTTCCTCGTCTGGGATTGATCGAAATTTCCAAACAAAATATAAACCCAAATAGAGAGAGTACCACAATAGAAATTCAAAAAGAAATAAATCGGATAAGTAGTTTGAAAAAAACAAAGGGCTCGTCACAAGAGTGTTTCGAACCCATTCACGCAAACACAAAGGATAACAGAATTTAACATTTCGAAACTTTATTCTTCTCAGTACTCCTCGCCTTCGTCATCCTCATCATCGCCACCTTCAGCACCAACCTCCTCATAATCCTTCTCAAGAGCTGCAAGATCCTCACGAGCCTCAGAGAATTCTCCTTCCTCCATACCCTCACCCACATACCAGTGAACGAAAGCACGCTTGGCGTACATGAGATCGAACTTGTGGTCAATCCTCGAGAACACCTCAGCAACACTCGTGGAGTTGGAGATCATACACACAGCTCTCTGCACTTTAGCAAGGTCACCTCCTGGAACAACAGTTGGTGGCTGGTAGTTTATACCGCACTTGAATCCAGTAGGACACCAGTCAACAAACTGGATGGTACGCTTGGTCTTGATGGTTCCAACAGCTGCGTTGACGTCCTTGGGGACAACATCACCACGGTACATCAAACAGCAAGCCATGTATTTCCCGTGACGAGGGTCACACTTGGCCATCATGGAAGCTGGCTCGAAAGCACTGTTTGTGATCTCAGCAACAGAGAGTTGCTCGTGGAAGGCCTTCTCAGCAGAGATGACTGGGGCGTAGGATGAAAGCATGAAGTGGATTCTTGGGTATGGAACCAAGTTGGTCTGGAACTCAGTGACATCCACGTTCAGGGCACCATCGAACCTTAGAGAAGCAGTCAAGGAAGAGATAACCTGAAACCAAAAAAAAAAAAAACACACACATGAGTAATGAAACAACTTCAAGATTTGAGTTGTTTGCGAATGAATGGCTTGATTGATACCTGAGAGACGAGACGGTTGAGGTTGGTGTAGGTAGGCCTCTCAATGTTAAGGGAACGTCTGCAGATGTCGTAGATAGCTTCATTGTCGAGGAGGATAGAGACATCAGTGTGTTCCAAGAGGGAGTGAGTGGAGAGGACACTGTTGTAAGGCTCAACGACAGAGGTAGAGACCTGTGGAGATGGGTAAACAGTGAACCCGAGCTTGGACTTTTTCCCGTAGTCGACAGAGAGCCTCTCGAGAAGAAGTGATCCAAGACCAGATCCAGTACCTCCTCCAACGGCGTTGAAGACAAGGAACCCTTGGAGACCAGTGCAGTTATCAGCAAGCTTCCTGATACGGTCCAAACACAGATCAACAATTTCCTTCCCAACTGAAAACAGATTTCAAATGCAATTTCAGTTAATATAGAGTGATGATATTATTTATAAAAGGGATGAGTGAGAGAATTACTGGTGTAATGTCCACGGGCGAAGTTGTTGGCAGCGTCTTCTTTACCGCTGATGAGCTGTTCAGGGTGGAAAAGCTGACGGTAAGTACCGGTCCTGACCTCGTCGATCACAGTGGGCTCAAGGTCGACAAAGACGGCACGTGGGACGTGCTTGCCCGCACCGGTCTCACTGAAGAAGGTGTTGAAAGCATCGTCACCTCCGCCAACAGTCTTGTCACTTGGCATCTGTCCATCAGGCTGCACAATTCCAGATCCAACCAGTACGTTAATACAAAACGAAACAGTGAAAAAGTGAGGATACAAATCAGGACTAAATCAATCGACACCTTCTATATAATAATAAAGCCTACAAGAGTTCTAGTTCATCGAACAAACATTGTTGAATCAACCATAGCAAGCAAACACAGATCTAAACGGATCTCAAATCAACTATAACAAACGTGCACACACGTATTAACGGATCTCGCATCAAGCCACGTACATTTCTTCTACAATAGATCTAAAATCAAACACAGATCTACACAACTATATCTACAATGGAAATGTAGGAACGAATACATTAGATCTGATGTAAAACGCACAGATCTATACGAAGGGGGAGACGAACCTGAATGCCATGTTCAAGGCAGTAAAGCTCCCAACAGGCGTTTCCGACCTGGATACCAGCTTGACCAATGTGGATCGAGATGCACTCCCTCATTTTCCTTTCAGATTCCTAGCCGAAGAAGACGAAGGAAGGTGGGCGTGTATGAAGACGCTCTCCTGGGAAAAATAAATCTAGATCTGGTGTGGTGGTTTAATCGATGCTGCTCTTGTTTGTTTTATAAGCGAAACCATCCATCTTTAGGTTAACGGCTCCTCTAGGACACGTGTGATGATAAGATTGGGTAACTGCAAACCATGGTTAATGATAGGGTTGTTGTTCTCCTGAGCTGTATATTACTATTTTCTTATTTTAAAATTTGCCGCTTTGCTTCTCTTTGGGATATTTTCGTTTCAAAATCCCTTGAGATACGCTTAACCGGAATATAACCGGACCTGATCAATATCGAGTAAACCGAATCGAAGCCTCACGGCCATAGCTTTCCGATTTGCCGAGTCTTGTTTGCTTTATGGCTTCCGCCTTCAAGCCTCGAGAGGTTCGCGTCTTCGTCATCGTCTCCTCCGTTGGCCTCCCTCGCTTCGTCTCATGTAGTTATTGTTATATGTGAATCTGTGCAACAATCCAATCAGAATCAGATGGAGAGTAATCACTTAGGACTTGAGCTAATTAACTGTAATTCTATCAGATGAGAGTTCTAAGTAAGCGGCAGTGATTCTCATTTTGTTACTTATTGTTGCGCCAAGTGATGATACTAAGCTTCTCTCTTTTGTGCAAATATCAATTTTTATAAAAAAGGGTGGAATGGTTCGTGTTCAATGCCCTGACTGAGTTTTGGCATATGGCTAAAGTTCTAAGATTGAAAGCAGAAGACAGGTTAAAAAATTACACTCATTTTTGTTTTATGGAAGTATTAGATAGAGATTCACGAGACCATTTGTAAAAGTTGACTTCTTTGTCTTTGACTCAATCTAAAGCTCTTCTTAGTTTGTTTTCTTGCTTCTATGTATTTAGAATATTTCTTTCAGTTAAATTACTCGTGTGTCATGTGTGTGGATAGTAAATTAAGGGGCAATCATTTTGTGGCTGTAAGTAACTGCTTGCACCTTTTTTTCTATGCAAGGGTAGAACTCTTTAATGGCAAAAGAGGTTTGGTACAAGGTTGTATACAAAGCATAGACAAATCTAGAGTTGATTTTTTCGCACAAGAAGATCAGGAGGTGATTCTTCCTCATGGCATCATGCAGTGGCAGGTGTTTGCAGCTTTGGGTATGTATGTAAATAGATTGCTATTGATTTTACAACCTCGGCAGTTTTTTTATTCCATGTTTAGCTCTCGGGTCATGATAACTTTTAAAATGTGCAATCTCAGGCTTATTGAGAAATGTACAGTAAGTGTTTTGCTTCTTCTACTATGTCTGGTCTAAACCACATGTGAATGTTGTGCCACTGAATTTGTGTATATGTTCATTGTAGGAACTCGGAGCGAGAAGTGTCACACCACTTTTAACAGAAAGATCTTCCATAATTTGTGATAACCGGGTTGACAGGTTGGAACGTGATAGTTTTGCTGCAGGTGAGCAATGTAAGTAACCATATTGTAAGGAAACACTTGATTGGTCGAAATCTTGCTCTTTTTTTAATTTTCTTGGCATGTACAAGCTATTTGCCTTTATCTGTTAATGTCACAGGCCAAAGGCTACATCAAATGGTGCTGAACCATCCGATTAAATTTAATGCCTTCTTGGGTCATGTAAGTTGCAACATCCCTCTAAGCAATTCTAAAATCCTCCGTTTACAGAACTCGTAACTCTCTTTTTCTTTTTTTTTTTTTAACACCTTTTGGAGTTTTCTAGAAAGAGTCAAAGTTATGTTTGGTTGCTCAGCCGAAGGTACACCTCTTCTCAGTGCAGTAAAATCCTCAGCAAAAGATCCTACGGACTGTTAATCGTTGGCCCGGAAGGCGTTAAGAAATCCTTTCTCCAATACATTGTCTGATGCAGATCTCAAACCTTCTGCTGATGTGCTACGCTTCCACATTGTCGAAATGATTGGTTAGTGCTCTACTAGACACAAATTAGATATTCTTGTTTATGACTCGTCTCAATTAGAACAATCTAACAGTCAACACTGACAATGGATCATACTTCACGAGGAAATTGGTGGGGCTGATGCTGGAAGCTGGCGGTATAGCTGTTGGACTGGGGCCACACCAGTAACGAGTTGAGACGACAACTATTGATCTTCTAGCCACTCTAGTGATGTGGTGTGACTCTCAGGAGACGGTCTAAATGGTGACTGGGCTTTAAGTGTGTGTTGCCCGTCTTGTGTTCTGTGATTTTAGTTAGATAAGTCTGGATTTTATTGCATCACAAAAAACAAGACCTGATATTGATAAAAGCGCTAGTTGTAACGAAGACAAAACAAAATACATTAAACACCAAAATAAGCTTTCGCAAGAAGCAACAGAAAAGTTACAAACTCAACATGGTGGATGAGGTTTTGAATACATCCATTGTGGGAGCCACTTGGGATAACCTTACCTGACAATCCAACCATATACTACTACTTAGAAGGGATATGCTTATGCCCCAAAAGACCTTCACTATTACTCCAATTCTCTGATTCTTGATGGACAATAAACTCTCAAGAGTCCTTAAGTTACAGGATCCACAAAAAGGAAGTTCAATTTGGCAGACAGGGTACAGGATCCATCCATTGTGGGAGAACAAACTAAGATAACATGAGTACCGTAGTTATGTTGTGATTATCTTCTATATACCCTTTAGAATGGTATGTATTTATGCTATAACAACCTTCACTATTCCTCCAACTCTCTAACTCTTGATGAACAACAAACTCTTGTGTCCGCAAGTTACCTGACACCAAACAACTGTCTTGAACACTCCACATATAGACGATATCCGCATTAAACGGATTCACTGCCATGGGAAAACAATCAAAATCAGATCCCACCACAGAGACCAAGTTGATTTCTTCCCCTGACAAGTGCCCAGAATCGTTTTTGTTGTTATTCAGCTTCCAAACTTTCAATCTTCCATACAGTATCTCAATGTAGATAACATCTCCTCCCGAGGTAGTCAAGCATCTCCTAACGTCTTCGTGATACGGAAGAGGGAGAGGTATAACCTGACAGTGATCATGGTCTTCAGGGCCGAAGAAGTCATAAGCTAAAAGGCTTCCGGGTCCACTATCCTCTCCCACCGATAAAGCATCCCATTGACATTGACAGGAGGGTAATAGGCAGTGTATTGAACGGGAATAGAGGAGAGAAGCCGCTTGAAACTCCATGCCCCTGTCTCGGAAGAATACACACACACTCTCCATTCATACATTCCCATGTCGTTTGGTACAAGACTCTGATCATAAGGGTCAGGGTCACATGTCCTGACCACTTTGAAGCTCAAAACGACGCCGTCTTCGTCCACACGCGTTACCAAAGCAGTAGCTTTACATTCATGAGGAGGCGGAGGGATCTCAACCCACTGCTGTGAAACTGGGTTACCGACAAAGGTCTTGTAATAGAAAGTCATGCCGACAGTGCGAGTAGGGAACAGATCGATCCAGATCAAGCCGTTGGAAGAAGATGTATAGAAGTAGCTACGGGTGGGGAGATTAGGGTAACGTTGAAAAGGCATGATGTAAGAGCCTAGAGATCTGGGAAGATCCCATGTGCTGCATCCGTGGAAGCCCATAGCTTCTGCGATGGGGTAAGGATAATCGGTTCCGAACATGAGAGACCATGAGGATGAGGAGGAAAACGATTGTTTTTGTAGAGAGACGAAGACACGACGGAGATATGACGATTCTATCAGCGCTTTCCACTGTTTGCAGACCGATTTCAATCTGGCAATGCTTCTTAACGGCAGTCTTACAATAATCTCCACTAAGATCGCCTCTGGGATAGTTGTTGTAGCAGCAGCCTCCATAGAAATTTGATAAACTGTGGTCAATGGATTAGGGTTTCCTTCTCTTTCTTGCTACAAGAAGTCTTTTGGGTGAAAGCTCGAGTTTATGCGGAAGAAGAAAAAATACATAACACAAGGTCAACGCAGTCAACAGTGGATGATGAGGTGGCAGTTGCAATTGCTGGCTGAGCTAGCAAGTGTCACCTTTCTTAAAAAGTTGATATGGACATTGTATCTTGAGTCAAAAGACTCAAATCTTGAGTTGTTTATAGTTAGAATACTTGCACTGAGGTAGTTAAATTTTGGTTTCAATGGCTGTTGAGTGTTGAGCGTTGAGTGTTGAATGTTAAGAAAAAATTGTGTGATTGGTGAACGCAAAAAAAAATATAGGGGATATCATGACAGGTGGCAACATGTGAATAGAGAGATGCTTTTAAAACCGAACCGGAAAAGTTTTGGATAATGGGTCCCTATAGTTTGACTGGATTCAATTGGTTTCAACCAAATTCAGTTTAATGATATTTTGTAAATAATATACATATTATTTAGAAAACAGATCCTGTCAAATAAATTTTTTAGTAACCAAAATGGTTTAAAAAACTTTAAAATAAAAAAAAACAAATAAAATAAAAACTTATAGAATTATTTAATAGTTAAAATTTAAAATATATGAAAAACACATTTAAACTTTGTTCTTCAAGTCTTCATCACTCCAAATACTTTCACTTTAAAAAAAATCATGAAAACTAAGTTCTTATTTGCTCGTATAATGTGAAGCAAGAATAATTATAATGTTTTATTCATTTATGTAAATTTGGAATTTCATAATGTTAATGTTTTAATTATTAACACAAGTGGTCATAAAATAATAATTAGACAAAGTGAGACATAGACATAAATAATACCTTGACGTGAAAATCTATGGTTGTGAGTCTTCTTGTGATTTGTGATTTGCAGAGATGGTAAAATTCTAAAAAATGAATTACGGCGTTGCTTTATTAATCTTTTACAAAATATATATTTACTTAAAATAAGAAAACTAGAAAGGGTAATTATTTTACTAATAAAATTTTGGCTTACATATAAATCATATCCGGGTTTGGTCGGTTCATTGGGTCGCTGGTTTCTAGATTTTTATGGTTTAATACAAGTTTTTAACCGGTTCAACTTTTAGTTGGGTTTTGCTATTAACCTAACCGGAACTGGTCTCTGGTTGGCGGATTAACCCGGTCCAACCGTCGGTTCGGTCTGGGTTTAAAAAAATTGGTTGAGAGTGAAACACACCAACTTAATATCCTCTTAAAATGTGTAACTATATTTTTATTGGTTGGCAAAATTTTTGTGAGATTCTTATCCCCTCAAATTATTGAAATTCAATTATTTTATAGTAATCATATTTAAGAAAAATATATATATCAAAACTAATGATTTTTATGATCTATAAATAGAGCCTAGTCTCACTTTATTTGGATACAAAAAAAAATCAATTTTTACGATATTTTTTGTATCAGCTTTCAATAAAAAAAATGTGTGTTTAATTTTTTTTTGTTAAATGGATCACAATAATAATCCATAACACTCAAAATTCAGAATGTACCATGATTAAAAAGACTTTAAAATTTATGGATGTGATTTAAAAGTTTGTTGTTTGAATTTAGCCTATTGTACTATTAAATTATGTGTTTTATTTGCGGTTTTGTATGTTTGTATTGTGTGTATTTGAAGTTTCGTAATGTTATTTTTATGATATTTTTAGTATTATTTTTTGAAAATTAGTTATGAACTTACTAAAAAATTATTAAAGCTATGTTATTTTAATTATTTAAGTTAATTACAATCAAAATTATTATTAATATGTAATTATTAAATTATAAAATATAAAAAGATGAAACAAAAATGGTGGAGGTAAGGTGTTGAATTTATTAAACAAAACTATTGTATAGGTTAAAAATGAAATGGTGTTAAACAATTAGGTGGAAGACATAAAAAATGATGGTGTTGAATAAATTTACGTCCTCAAATGAATTTAGTTTTATGTAATTATAGCATTTTGTTTCAAAAACAAAGAAATGTAATCATAGCATCAAAAGTAAACCACTTGTTCTTAGATTTTATAGAAAAAAAAATATTATATTTGTTTTTTTGAATAAAAAACAAAAAAAAACGCAATATTCTATTGGTTCTGTATGCTATGAGATCAGTAAATCAAGGACACCATCCCATTGATATTCAAGAGAGGTTAAGAACCAGTGTAGTTGACCGGATGAGAGGAGAGAAATCGCTTTAAAGTCCATAAACTGTATCAAACGAATAAACATACACTCACCATTCATGCATTCCCATGTAATGTCTATATACGCTTACTCATTGGACAAGTGTCACAAGTCCTTACTCACCATTTTAAACCCTTTGACGATACCATTCTCCACACAGCAAACCAGTGGCGGTAAGTCCTTACTCACCATTTTAAACCCTTTGACGATACCATTCTCCACACAGCAAACCAGTGGCGGTACATTAATCTGGAGGTGGAGGGGTTTCAACCAGTGGCGGAACCAGAAATTTTTTTGTACCGGAATCGGAAAAAAAATCAAAACATAATGTTTAAATGACCAAAAAACTACAAATATATTATACCAAAAAAAAACTACAAATATATTATACCAAAAAAAAACTACAAATGTACTATACGCTCACTCATAGCTTGAAACCTTTTTATAACAGTTTCATTGGCTACATCTTCAAATATATTTTTTCCAATAAAACAAATAAGACAAGCACTTAGAAACTGATCACCGATACGATTTCGTAATACTGTCTTGACGATCTTCATTCCTGAAAAACATCTCTCAACGGTTGCGGTTGCAACGGGCAAAGTCAAAGATAACTTCAAGAGCCTATACACCAAAGGTTTAGAAAGATGATTTTGGTTTCTACCATTAACCGCGATAGATCTCCAAGATGTTTCAAATCAGCAAACCTTTCATCTCCTCGTACATTATCAATATAAATGTCAAGTTGCTGCTTAAGTGATATGCACTCCATAACACTAAAATCCTCAGGATAGAATTTAGCCAGTCTCAATAACTTTTCTTTATCAAACTCACGGAATGAAGCAGTAGGACTTAAAGCTGATGTGCAAACGAGTAACTCAGAGTTTACCTCGTTAAAGCGACCATTAAACTCTTGAAGCTCCATATCCAATATTGTATAAAAACAGTTAACTTGATAATGATGCAAGTTGGTAATGTTGGTCTTTTTGTGTGGCTTTCTTGGATCGATGAAATCGTCCTCCATGTTGAGAATACCAGTGTCATGTTTCTTACAAAAAGCTAAAACATCATTCACAAAAGAATTCCAGCCATCATCTCTGAACTTCTGTAGTTGCCGCTTAGTGGATTCTACTAGTGAGACAACATTTAGGATGTCTTGATCTTTTAGTTGAAGGCCAGTGACAAGTTCTCTGTGAGTCCCAAAATGTGCAACATCAAATGTAGGTAGAACACACAATCAAAAGTATGGATATATTTGAGAAGACCATTTGCTTGACTTCGCTGGGTAAGATCAGCACTTTCATCCTCGACGTACATAAGCATCTCATCCACAGAAGAAAACATCTCAACTAACCGCATCAACGTTTTATAATGAGAACCCCAATGTGTACTCCCTGGTCTTGGAAGAGAAGACTCTTGATTCAATCCTTTTCCAGTCTTGATTTCACCACTGCTTATTCCCTTTTCAATTATATCCCGCTGAATTTCTCGCATTTTATATTTCCTTTTACAAGAAGCTGCAACCACATTCACTAACAAAGAAATCTTATCAAAGAAATCTCTAATTTCAAAATGTTTCTTCGCGACAGCAACAACTACCAATTGTAGTTGGTGAGCAAAACAGTGTACATAGTATGCCGAACTGTTTTCTTTTGAAATCAGTGCTCTCAGACCATTAAATTCACCTCTCATATTTCCTGCTCCATCATAGCCTTGTCCTCTCACCATTTTCAGACTCAGACTATATTTAGCAAGCAATGAATCAATTCCAGATTTCAAAGATAAAGAACATGTATCTTTCACATGGATAAGACCAACAAATCTCTCTTTGACCATACCGTGTTTATCGACAAAGCGAAAAACTATAGCCATTTGCTCTTTCATAGAACAATCAGCTGAATTCATCCACCAATAAAGCAAACACATAATTATCCATCTCTTGAACTATGAAATTAATTACTTCTTCTAAAAAGCAATTAACAATGTCTTTTTGAATAGGATGAGACACCATTTGATTATTTCCAGGAGCATTCTTCAGCACAACCTTGCTCACATCTTCATTCTGTGCAGCAGTATATTTCACTAACTCCAAAAAATTTCCTTTGCTGCTAGAATCGACTGTCTCATCATGAGCACGAAACGGTAATCCTTTTTTCAGTAAGTATCTAGCAGCATCGACTGAAGCATTTAGTCGGATACGATACTCTTTTTTTACAACATCGGTTTGCTTTTGGAAAGCATGTTTGATTGACTGACCTTGTCTCATCAAATCTTCACACTTCTTTTTGGCTATGTTGTGAAAGCTATTTACCGCACCTACATGGCCAGCCAATTTGTCAGACTTATTCCAACTATCAAATTCCTCTGTGACAAATCCAACACTTCCACTTTTCTTCTCGTTGCTGAATAAATAACAAAAGAAACAATATGCCTTCTCTTTCTTGACACTGTATTCCAACCAATCACCATACTGATCAAACCAAGAAGGATTAAACCGCCTTAATGCACCTGAGATAACTCTTTGGTTAAAACTATGCCCACGAGGTTGACAAGGTCCTCTAGTCAAGTACTTGCGTCTCACCTCATCTATTTGATTATGATCATATTCATGAATCCCTTTTCTTTCTCCGGGATCATGCGGCATGTCGTCTAGATGAATATCATCGGTTGATGGAGATTTTCTTTTCAGATTTAGAAATTTATCCATTAGCTTACTGTTAAATAAGATAGATTAGTTTTTTTGAGATATAAAACTAATCATTAAAAATATTCAGATCATGACATAAAGTAACAAAATAAACAAAAGAGTAGAATATAACAAAAAAAGTATATAAAAAACGAACCTGAATGTGGAGAGCACGAGTTGGAACAGGTCGCCGTCGTCTTGTGTTTGCAGAGGAAGAGAAAGGTTTTTTTTTCCTATTTTCAATGTTTTTGTATTATAATTTATTTGGGCTTAATATAAGCTGGGCTTAAACTAAAATAACACTAAAGTTTAAATACCCAAAATATGTTTAATGATTTTAAATTGTTTTTGCAACTATAGAAATAAAATAAGATTAAAACTAATATAATTAAATTTTGCCTTTAATGTCTTGTAATTATTTTTGTGGGGTCAAATTTATTTTTTAAGTGGAATCAATACAAAATTTATCTTAATTTTTTTTTATGGGGTCAGCTGACCCCCCTACCCCTTAGCTGCCTCCGCCCCTGGTTTCAACCCATTGTTCTAAAACCGGATCGCTCACGAAAAGATTTGTAACTATAAACCATGTTATCAATGCTAGTAACGAATACATTGATCCAAATCAATGCATTTGAAAAAGCTACATAAATATATATATATATATATATATATATATGTAGGGAGGTCCGGATGCCGTTGAAAAGCGTGTGATATAAGAGCATATATATATATATATATATATATATATATATAGAAGCCTATAGCTTCTGTTTTGGGAATGAGGATAGTCACCTCCGACCATGATATCAGTGGAGGCTTGAAGGGATTAAAGCTCCGGCGAAACGAGGGTTTCAGCGGTTGGGTACGGCGGCTTGGTGAGGCGCAGACGGCTGGGTCGAGGCAGAGCGACGCGTGGCGCACTGACGGTCAGGATCTCCACACGTGTTTCGCTTCAGCCTCCTCGACGCATGCGTACCAGAGCCTGTCGGTGCTGGGTTTGAGGGTTTGGGCTTTGGGCAGTTGTAGCTAATTTGGGCTTCTGCTTTTGTTTGTTTTTTGGTTGCCCGTTAGTAGTGTGGGCCTTTGTACTTGGGCTTCGGTCGTTGGGCTTAGCCCGTTTCTTTTTATTAAAACAAAATTTGATGGAAAAAAAAGATCAATCTAGGTAGCGTGTTATTTTTGTGGCCCTTATCCTCAATCACGCAACTTGAATTTTTTTTTTTTTAAGAAAATCAATTTTGTTTTGATTTTCGACATTTTTGAAATAAGGCCCAACAAAATAAAATTATTCTATTCACCAAAGTCCACCAAATATAAACTAACAATTTTAAAAATTAAGGTGTATTACATAAAGTCCACTATATTTAGTGCTGACATTATATTTCCTTTTTATAAAATATATACTTTTAAATTTTATATAATTCACTTTATATTATACAAACCATGCAAAATACAATTTTATAATTTTAATATATCATTTTTATACTTATCTCACCCGTGCAGGGCGCAGATCTTATCCTAGTTGGATGTGATTATGTTGTGAAATTAGGTATCAGTATGTAGTGATTTCGATTTTAGCCTCTCTTTTTTTTTGTCAACATTTCGTTTTATAAAACGAAACCCGAAAGGACACATTTACAAGCAGTTCAAAACTTTCATAAAATACATTCAGCTGAACTTGAGCCCAAACCTACAGATAAACATGATGCACATGAGTACCACGTATACAACACGTGTCCTCTTTTGAAACTCCACCGCTTCCTGAATCGAAGAAAGAGAAACGTCGCCTTAACTCTGGCCGGCCGATCACGCTCACCATCTCCGACTCTCTTGAAACTGCTTGCTCGCTCCAATCTCCTTCGATCGCCTCCCGTTCAACAAGGACTTCTTTTCCATCCATTAGAATTAAATCCAGCGAAGAACTTCAAAAGACCCGAGACAGAACATTGTTGGAACACTAGCCTGAACGGCAGCTCCGACTTTTCTATTCCTGCTTCGAAATCTCTCTAGTATCTTCTAACCCTCTAATCTTGACTTTCATGGATACTTCACTTTCTCATATGCGAAGATTGATTCCAATTCCAAATCAAGAGTTGAGCTTTTCTAATAAAGGGAACATCAATCCTTTGGACAGATGGATTGAAGGTGGAAACAGAAGGAGAAGAGCTTTACACACAACAAAATCGGACAAAACCGAATCAAAATCCGCAACGGAAAATTTTAATTGGACAAAGCCGAAACAGAGGATCTGATCGCATGATCAGAACATTAAAAACCATATTATACACCAAAAAGTCTCCGTTTCTTTCCCTCTGAAAGATGGGTGTGTGGTAAGAGGAAGTGTTTAAGGTGAGTTTGGTCTCGGGTGAAGTAAACAATACTAAAAATGGGTCGAACAGAGGCGTTTATTAGATTTCGAGATGATGTTACAAAGGTGGAGAAAGTAAAAGCAAGCCGGAGCTCGTGAGAGGTTAAACCGGAAAAGTACAAATAGTAGAGAGATGATTGTACGGATGATAAACCCTAATCTCGCCGCTAAGTTTGTATAGCTCAGTGTCGATGCCTTTCTCCTTTGCTTTCCTCTCCTTTTATACTCTGTTCGATTACCTTAACCTAATCTCTTTTTACTGATTGGGCTTTGTCGGTCCTTCGGGCCTGATTATGAGATGCTCGCTTCGAGCCGTTGAGTCGATCAACCTCGCTTCGCTTGCTCTCCGCTTCGACTAACGGCGCTTCCTGGTTAAGTTGAAGCCTCGAGAATCGGCTTCTGCGCCGACGTCGACTCGGTTTGCTGGACTGGGCCTTTTGTTCGATGGGCTTTGTGGATGGGTTAAATCCATCCCCAACAGTAAGTCCCCCCCCCAGTTTATTGATGGTCGAGCAATCGATCTTCGATGAATTTGGTGTCTGTAGTTCGGAGAACAAAAGGTTCAATCCGAGCAAGCGACTGATCGTTGAGGAGTCGACCCGTTCAATCGATACTTCTCAATCGAGAGAATGGATTGACGCGTCCGTTTCTCACGCGTTGCGATCGCGAGATAAACGCTTACGGGTCGAGAAGACGGACCGGCGCATCTGTCGATCACGCGCCTAATTGGGTTTAGGCCCACTTAGGCCTTATTAGGCGTAATGATGATGCCTTGATCTCCGCGCTTATCTCTCCCTATAAATAGCTCCCCCCCTCTCCACTTCTTTTCATTTTTCTCCGCAGCGCTAAAGGTACTTTCTCTCTCTACGCTCCTTCTCTCTCTTTATCTTTGTTTTTAGATCTGCGATTATCCGAGATGTCGTCATCTCATCGTTTGACGCGAGAACAAAAGGGAAAGGGGGTGGTATCTGCTCGGGATTCTGACGGTATCCATCACGAAGCGATGATGGATACGGGAAATATGGACTTATCGCAGCGTCTCTTGGTCTCGGAAGCGAGAGAACAGTTCCGGGGTGATGACGACGGTCAGGAAGCGGTTGACACCTCGATTGTTCCGATCAGCTATTATCCCGGGAACATCTTCGCCGAGGAGAGTCCACTGGAGGTTTGGAGAATTCGACCTTCGGTCGTCGACGAACAAGATTGGTCCAACGTCGAGAGGACGAAGTCCACCGTGGAGTCGGTGGAAGCTATCCTCCGAGATCTCAATGCACACGGGGTCTCGTTCATCATTCCAAAGCGGGATCAGAGGCCTTGGTCGCCTCCGAAGGGGTATCAGTGCATCTACGAGTCGTATTTCAGGAACGACACGAAGTTATGGTTCCCAATTCCCCGAATCGTCACGGCTTACGCGTTCCGCAGAGGAGTCGCTTTAAGCCAGTTGATGAACGGTTCTCTCCGGTTGATGGTCGTTTTATCGGTGATCGCGGCTGAGGCAGGGACATCGATGAGTGTGAGGTCGTTTGAAGAATTGACTTCAGTTTCGATTTCCGACGATGGGCTCGTCTCGACGAGGATGCGCCCAAACTATAACGTGGTCACGGGGTATCCGACCAAAACTTCAGACTGGCAGCGCTCGTACTTCTACGTGAAGTCGAACAGATCAGCGTTCGAAGAGCCTCCGAAGTCTGGTTACCGCGTTCTCTGGAATGCAGAGATGGGTACTGCACGCTATCTTATGTAACGATTGTGGCGTGTGCTCGTCTAACGCGTATATGTTTTTTTTTTGTAGTTGGTCACCCGAATCTTGCTACGTACCCCGAGGATTGGAAGGAGAGTGCTCGGATTGTCGCGTTGCAGAAGCAAGATCACTGGGAGGATTTTACTCGGGAGAGAATTCAAAGATCTGTAGAACGGATTGCGAGTCGTAAGTTCTCACTCCCCCTTTATGTTTCCTATCAAGCGAATAACATCTTATTAGGAATTTTCTTTTGCAGAGCATTGGATTTCGGATTCGCTTCCTCTCATCAATCGATCGACTTCGAAGCGGTTATCTCTTTTTACACGAGCCGAGCAAAAGGCAATCAATCAGGCCCGAACAATGAAGCAACTGCCCGATCTTAGCCTTATTGCGGCGGGGAAGATAGGTGCCAAAAAGGGTACTGACGGCTCTGCAGGAGTCGAGATTACGGACGCTGTCCCCGTTACCCCCAAGCGGGCGCCTACTGGTGGTTCTTCTCAGGGAAAGGCCTCGAAGAAGAAGAGAAGCAAGGAGACTCGGAAGGAGTCCAATGAGATAGGTCAAACCGATCCGGATAACCCCTCTAAGAAGGGTAGTAAGAAGAGGAAAGCCGCGGAACCACCTGCGGAAGACGTTCCCAGGAAGAAGAAAACGAAGAAGCAAGATTTCTCCGTGCCCCGACCATCCTCGGTTTGCGAGGAGGAACTCCAAGCTTTGGTCCCTGACGCTACTCCCGAGGTTGGGACCTCGGATGATGATGAAAACGAGACCATCGCTTTGCGTCGGAGAAGACGGGAGGGCCCTCAGCAGAATCGCGGAGCCTTAGTGGGTGATCAGGGCCTCTCGGAGACTCCGAAAGAGTTGCCAGCCTCTGAAAGATCGCGAGTCCCTCTGAGGGGCGACTCTTCGGCTCATATCACGGAAGGTTCTGAGACCCGTGTGTCCGGCCGTCCCAAGGAAACCCCGGAGGATGGGTTCAAGTTCGAGTTCAACCGAGAGCTCCCGCTGGCCTGTTACCCGGAGGATTGCGCTCGTTTGCTACGGCTAGTCAAAGGCGGTCCCGATCTGCTTCCTTCAGTGGGGGACCTCATCTTCAAAGATGAATATGAACATGCTTCTTGCTCGTCGGTAAAGGTAAGTGGTTGCTCGTTTCCTTCTTCTCCGAACCTTAAATTATTTTGGCTAAGTCTTTTTTTGTGTTTTGATCAGAGTCACGGCGACTGGAATGTTCTGGTCGGGAAGTATGACTCAGCCCTTAGGCGGGCTAGAGAGCAGATCCGCGAGAGCGAAGAAGCCAAGAAGAGAGTGGAGGAGGCTCTTCGGGTGTCTTCGCGGGAAAAGACTGAAGCCATTGCTCGGGAGAGGTCTCTCAGGAAAGCGTTTGACGAGACGCGAACATCTGACGCGGCTGAATTGCAGATGTGTAAGGAGGCGATGAACAACCTTGAAGTTGTGGTAGACAAGCAGCGGAAGGAAAAGGTCGATCTAGAGAGAAGGATAGCCGCGGAATCACTTAGGCATTCCGAGGAGATGGCCAGGCTTCGGAAATCTCGTAGGTACGAGGTTACGCACGAGAGGATTCGCGTGTTGATCGCCATGATTGCTAAGGCCGAGAAACGCTTCCATAGGATTTCTCTTCGTGAGGACCAAAGGGACAAGTATGACGATGCTAGATGTCTCTACAGCCAAGCCTTTGGAACAAGGAAATGTCTCGAGCAGATTAAGGCCTCAGGTGTCGAGATCCCGCAGGAAACCATCGATTTCTTCGCTGGGCAAGAGAGGCATTATGAAGAGGAAGCAGAACGCTTGGAAGTAAAGGAAATTCCAGCAGAAGATCTTCGCCTCTCCCCGTTAGTGTTGGAGTCTCGGTTCCTGATCGAAGAGATTTGGCGTCAGCTCGACCCATTTGGGTCGAACATTGGTTTGATCGATTCAGAGGCTGCCATTGCTCTTCGCACTCCCCTCGCCGACCGAGATCCCCGATCTGCAGATCCGACGGAGAAGCCCGCTCAGACGGCCGTATCTTCCAATCAGCACACCGACCAAGGTGTCGACCCGACGGAGCGAACATCAGTGGGACCGGTTGTTCAGAAGGACGGGGCCGTGCCTACCATCGTGCTGACCGATTCCTCTGCGAAGGCATCGAAGAATGCCAGCTCGTCGGCTTCCTCGTCGGAAGACCCGGGGAAGGGAGACGACCTTCCAACTGAGACGCCAGCTGCGAATGTTACTGAGTCAATCCCAACAAAGTTTGGCCGCGTCTCGGGTCCCGGAGAGGGTGACGGCAGTGGCGACAAGGATCCTCCTGTGGTCGACTAATAATCAATGTTGTTTGTTGTAACTTCTTTCGCTCTTTTTTTGTAGCCTTGGTTCCTCGGAATCTATGAACTCAGCATTCTGTAAAAACTTTGAAATTTCTATTAAGTGTTTGTTTTGCTTTGAATCGTAATCCGTTTCTCGTTAAGTCGTTCCTGCTAACCTTGTCTGTAATTAAATAACAAACAAAAACAAGGCGAGGAGTTTTAACGAGTTTCCGAGGAAAAGGTATCTGGATGCTCCGCGGTAATCGAGAGAAATTTGGTCGGCCAACTCATTATTCTTCGATTTGCAATAAGATCCAGAAATTTCGCTCATGAGCCGGTCAATGCCTCGAGCATCGGTGACGCGGGACTCTGTTTTTCCCTTCGTTTGATATCTGATCAGGATATCTTCGATTAAGTGGGATGAGTGCTCGTGCGCCGCTTTCGAATTAAGGGGCTAGCATCATTTGATGGGGCTTTTACTCTCGTCGTTTTACTCGAGAGAGTGAGACGAGATGTATTTTTGTTAGGTTGGGGCTGGACCCCGTAGAGGGGATGCCTACGTACCTCCGAGGAGGATCAAGCCTTTCGTAGTTCGTTTTGGTCCAAGTAAAAGTGGCTTGGTAATCATTTTTACTTGGTAGAGTAGAAGTGACCGTAGGGTGCATCTACTCGGTTTTTTTTTTTTTTTTTTTTTTTTTTTGCGAGTAAAACGGTGATGTAGATCATTTTACTCGTTCTGATAGGTTACTCGTTTTACGAGTAAAAACGACGAAGATGCATGGAGTTCCAAGCTCGTGGGACTGCTTCTCCGCGGAAAGTCTCGAGTCGGTATACTCCTGGTTTGACGACTCGAGTGATCTTATACGGTCCTTCCCAATTCGCGCCGAGTTTTCCAGCGTTGGGTTCTTTGGTGTTCTCAAAGACTTTTCTCATAACCAGATCGCCGAGCTCGAGTGGACGCGAGCGGACCTTTTTGTTGTAGTAGCTCTCGATTTGGTTTTGGTAGTTCTGGATTCGAAGTAAGGCTTGGTCGCGCTTCTCCTCTAGTCCGTCGAGGGCATCTAGCAGCATCTCTTGATTGAGCTCAACATGCTGAGGCATCTTGGACCGGCGGAGACTTGTTACATTGACCTCGGCTGGAGCCATTGCCTCCATCCCGTAAGCGAGTGAGAAAGGGGTAGATTTTGTTGCTCCTCGGGGGGTTGTCCGGTGCGACCAGAGCACGCCGTCGAGTTCATCGGCCCAATGTCCTTTTTTGAGGTCAAGGCGCTTCTTGATTCCGTCGATGATGATCTTGTTCGAGGATTCTGCTTGTCCGTTTCCTTGAGGATATCTCGGCGTCGAAGGGCTTAGTCGGATGTTCCACTTGTTGCAGAAATCTTTAAAATTTCCGGCCATAAACTGTGATCCGTTGTCTGTCACGATCTCGTATGGTAGACCGTGGCGACAGATGATGTTCTTCCAGACAAAGCCGCGAACTTCCTTCTCTGTAACCTGCACGAAGGCTTCTGCTTCGATCCATTTGGTGAAGTAGTCGGTTAATACCAGCACGAAGCGACGTTGGCGAGAATTCGGCATTGGTCCGATGATATCCATCCCCCATCGCATAAATGGGTAAGGGGCTGAGGACGTTCGTAGTAGCTCGGTTGGACTATGGATACTCGGAGCGTGTCGTTGGCATTTGTCGCATCGCCGGGCGTATGCTTCGCAGTCGGTATTCATAGTTGGCCAAAAAAATCCTAAGTTCCGAATCTTCAGGGCTAGTGACCGTCCTCCAGAATGGTTTCCACCTGCTCCTTCGTGAGTTTCCGCCATTACTAGCTGCGTTTGCTCGGCAAAAATGCACTTCAGGAGGACCTTGTTAGCCGTTACTCGGTGGAGTTCTTCTTCCATGACGACGTAGTGCGCGCTGCGCCTCTTTAATCGTCTTGCGGCCCATTTATCCGTTGGGAGTGTGCCCGCGGTGAGATATTGGATGAATTCAGTCCTCCAGTCTGGTAGTAGCTGATCTTGGTCTGTCATCTCGGAGTCGTCGTTGGTCTCAGATAAGGGCGTCGTTTCGGGCTCTGTGGTGATGAAGTTAGCTGATTCCGCTGAGATGTCGATGCTTGGTTTCTCGATTCGGTGGATTGGAATGGTCCTTTTGACTTGATCGCGTAGCTTGCTTCCGAGTGCTGCTAGCGCATCCGCACAGACATTTTCTCCACGAGGAACCTTTGTGAGCTCGAAGAATTCGAACTCTTTAGCCAATGCTTGTACGACTCGGAGGTAAGCATCCATTCTATCGTTGCGCGCATCGTAATCACCGCTGAACTGACTGGCGACGAGCTGTGAGTCGCAGTACGCACTGAGTCGCTTAGCCTTGACTGCTTTGGCGAGGCGAAGGCCGGCGATGAGTGACTCATACTCTGCTTCGTTGTTTGATGCTGAGAAACCGAAACTGAACGACTGTCGAATGAGTTCTCCCGATGGGGATTGAAGCTGAACTCCTGCTCCAGAGCCTTTGTTTGTCGAGGAACCGTCGACATGCAGGATCCATGTTGAATCCGAGGTTTCCAAATCTTGAGCGAGTTCCGGAGATAACTCCACGAGGAAATCGACGAGGACTTGAGCCTTAGCGGCGGTTCTACACTTGTAAGTGATGTCGAGCTCTCCGAGTTCGATCGCCCATTTGGTAAGACGGCCAGCTCTGTTCGTGTTTTGCAGGACAGTTCTGAGCGGCTGGTCGGTGAGAACTTCTACCGAATGTGACTGAAAATATGGGCGGAGTTTCCTCGCTGATTCGACGACGGCCAGGGCCATCTTTTCAAGTGTCGGGTACCGGGTTTCTGGTCCGGTCATCCTCCTGCTCATGTAGAAAACAGGTCGTTGTTCTCCTCGGTCCTCCTTGATTAGCACGCTGCTGACTGCGGCGGATGAGACCGCAATGTAGAGAGATAAAACGTTGCCTATGTCTGGCTTTGCCAGGATAGGGGGCGTCGTCAGGTAATGTTTGAGCTGACTAAAAGCCTCCTCACATTTATCGCCCCAAATGAATTTTTTGTTTCCTCGGAGGAGATCGTAGAAAGGGAGACATTTATCGGTTGACCGGGAGATGAAACGATTAAGTGCTGCGATTCGGCCTGTTAGTCGCTGGACTTCTCGGCAGTTTCTCGGACTGGGTAGATCGAGCACAGCTGATATTTGCTTTGGGTTCGCTTCGATTCCTCGCTGCGTCACTATGTAGCCGAGGAATTCTCCGGACGATACACCGAAGGTGCATTTGGCCGGGTTTAGCTTCATCTTGTACGCATTTAGGATGTCGAAACACTCCCGTAAATGTGCCAGGTGGTCGTCTGCTCGGACTGATTTGACGAGCATGTCATCAATGTAGACTTCCATCGTTGTACCGAGCTGTTTGGCGAACATACGATTGACAAGTCGTTGGTAGGTCGCACCAGCATTCTTCAGCCCGAAGGGCATTACTTTGTAGCAGTAAGTTCCTCGATCAGTTATGAACGACGTCTTCTCTCGATCATCAGGATGCATCATGATCTGGTTGTATCCCGAGAAAGCGTCCATAAACGTGAGCATTTCATTGCCGGCAGTTGATTCGACAAGCCTGTCGATGTTTGGAAGCGGATAGCTGTCTTTTGGGCAAGCCTTGTTGAGGTCGGTAAAATCGACGCACATGCGCCACTTGCCGTTTTTCTTCTTGACAACCACCGGGTTAGCGAGCCACTCCGGGTAACGAACTTCTGCTATCGAGCCCGCGCTTAATAAGCGCTCGACTTCCTCAACAACTGCTTTGGATCTTTCGGGACCCAACTTTCGTCTCTTCTGTCGAATGGGCTTGATATTTGGGTCTACGTTTAACTCGTGAGTCGTGATGGATGGGTCGATTCCCTTCATGTCAGTCATCGACCAAGCAAAGGTAGACAAGTTTTTCCTCAGGAAATCCGTGATATCGCGCTGCATCTCGTCCGATAAATAAGCGCCTACTCGTAGCACTTTACTTGGATCTGATTCGAAAACTGGGACTTCGAGCACCTCTTCTTTTGGTGGGCAGATCTTGCTTACAGGAGGGGAGATCGAGTTGACTAGCGATTGAGATCGCTGCAGTTTGACCGTGGCAATCAAGAGATCTCGCGCGGCCCGTTGATCTCCTCTCACTGTCTTAACCGTACCATCCATTCCCGGAAATTTGACGCATTGATGGTACGTTGATGCGATCGCTCGCATGGAGTATAACCATGGAGTGCCTAGTATCACGTGGTAGGGAGCCTTGGTGCTGATTACCGAAAACTTGACCATTCGAGCTACTCCCTCAGCTTGTACCGAGAGACGGATAGTTCCCATGATCACTTCAGAGGAGCCGTTAAAGCCGGTGAGAGTCCTAGAAGACGGTTTCACGTCTTTTAGGTCGATTCCCATTTTTACGAGAGTTTCGCGAAAAATGATATCGACCGAGCTGCCGGTATCGATCAGCACTTTGGTGACGTCGTACTTATCGATAGCCAAAACGACGAGAAGAGGGTCGTTATGAGGAAAGTTTACTCCGAGAAGGTCTTCGGTTGAGAAGGAAATCGGAGGATCAGCTGGGGACTTCTGCGGCCAGCGCTGCGAGGTGTCCACCATTCGTCGGTGATCCTTTACCGCTCGTACGGAGTCCCCGCAAGGTGGAGATCCTCCCATGATCACGTTGATCCGTGGCCTGACATTTGATTGCTTCCTGGTGAGAAGAGCTCGGAGGTCTTCGCTTTCTTTCGGCGACCCGGCTTTTTTGTGGTCTAGCTTTGCACGCAGATCACCGACTCGCGCGTTAAGCTGATCTCGTAGATCG
Source organism: Brassica rapa (assembly GCF_000309985.2). Lineage (NCBI taxonomy): Eukaryota > Viridiplantae > Streptophyta > Magnoliopsida > Brassicales > Brassicaceae > Brassica > Brassica rapa. The sequence goes on from NC_024799.2 coordinate 12,509,209, forward strand.
ACGATAAGATTTCCATCAGGAGTTGCCAGTGAAGGTCCTGGGCTCAGCGAATGCTTAGCTCTTTTAGCGTTGAGCTCGACTCGGAGATCGGAAGATCCGGGAGTCTTGTCATTCGTCGACGTGGTCTTTCGTTTGAGGAGTACGCGTAAGTCCGACGGATCGAGGGCTTCCTCGAGGTCACTCTCTTCGTCTGATGAGGACTCCGGTTGGGCGCGAATAACTTCAATCCTTTGTCTGGCTGCTGGCGGATCTTCGTCAGCTGAGGCGTCACCATCGTCGTCTGGATGTGGGATTTGCTCGGGGACCTTTGGCTTTTGGTCGTCTTGACGCGGTTTTGCTTGATTTTTTCGCTGATTTTTCCTGTCCTTGTTTCCGCTCCAGCTGTTCTCGCTTTTTGGCTTCGGAGGAGGGATCTTGATCTCACCGCTTTCGAGTGAGGAGAGGAATTGCGCAAAAAGTGTTTTGCACTCTGAAGTGTCGTGACCTTTTACACCGTGGAGTTTGCACGATTTAGTAAGCCCTGGTGGAGTCCGGGAAGATCCCGCTGCCGAATCGACCTGGGCGACCGTGGCTGGCGCCGTTGCTCGGGGGGATTCGCTTGGACGGTCGGTTTCCCGATGAAAGGTGTTCCACTTCTTCCCGTTTTCGTCGACGACGTAAAGGAGACCGTTCTTACGGTTGTTTTTATCGCTTGGGGCATGTTGACGAGGTTCGACGTGAGCTGCGGCGGCGCTTTTAGGCGCTGATTGCTTCGCCGAGTTATGCTTGCTCAAGATGGCTTTGGTGTCCTCTTCCATACGAATGAAGTTATGAGAACGAGCAACGGCATCTTGCAACGACGTGGTGGGGCACCGATAGAGATCTTCTCGGAACCTACAGTCCACAAGGAGATTGTTCCTTAAGGCGTCGACGGCGATGTGGTCTGGAATGTTGATTCTTGACACGACCGACTTAAACCGTTCCATATAGTCACGAAGATTCTGGTCCTTCGTTTGCTTGAGGTTCCAGAGCGTTGAAGCCGTTGCTTCACGTTTGGCGAACATGATGTAAGTCTTGAGAAACGCCGAGGAGAGCTCTTTGAAGCTTCTAATTGAATTCTCTTCGAGTTCCGAGAACCAGGTTAAGGCTTGCTCGTTGAGTGTTTCAATAAAAAGTTGGCAGTATCCCGCATCTCTTTCATCGGGAGCAAGTCTGGCTCTCGCTACCGCAATATTAAAAGCTGTCAAATGCTCGACGGGATCTCCTCCTGGTTTGTATTCCGGGAGACGCAACTTGTCCATCTTTCGGAGTTTAACCTCCGTCAGTTCCTCGGTGAAAGGAGTACGCGAGGTTGATGCGATGACACTGTCGATCTCGGGAACTGCGCTCGTTGCTTGGTGAATTCTCGAACTCATTTGTTGGAAATTTAGTTTAAGTTCAGCGATTTCTCGGACAGTCGATGGGTCTGACGCCGTAGGAAGAGCGTCGGCGACGAGGGTTTCCGCGATTTGAAGAGTAGGATCGACTGGGTTCGTCGTTCGTCCTTCTGCCGGAGTAGGGGGGTTTGTATTGAAGAGGTAACGACGGAGCGGTTGTGAGTCGCCGGCGGAGGTGCTAAGAGCAGCGACAATGGCGGCAAGCTGGTCATTCGTCGTCTTCTGAACTTCTTCTTGATGAGCAAGTCGGGCTATGACTGAACTCATGAACTCCGACGAGAGGATGGGAGGAGGCGGAGGGGGAGTGAGCGCCGGCTCCTCTCCCGAGGTATCTGGGTTCGTACCTCCGGTGGTCATATCGGTCTAGAAACGCTGGGTCTGTTCGGCCCCACGGTGGGCGCCAATTGTTTAAGGTGAGTTTGGTCTCGGGTGAAGTAAACAATACTAAAAATGGGTCGAACAGAGGCGTTTATTAGATATCGACACTGAGCTATACAAACTTAGCGGCGAGATTAGGGTTTATCATCCGTACAATCATCTCTCTACTATTTGTACTTTTCCGGTTTAAGCTCTCACGAGCTCCGGCTTGCTTTTACTTTCTCCACCTTTGTAACATCATCTCGAAATCTAATAAACGCCTCTGTTCGACCCATTTTTAGTATTGTTTACTTCACCCGAGACCAAACTCACCTTAAACAGGAAGGAAGAAACGAGAGAAAATTGTCTCTCTAGGAGAAAAGAGAGAGAACTTGAGCACAGGTTTTTAGCCTCTCTCTGGTGAGGAGGTGATTATATTTTACTTATAGGTGACTGAGTTTTTTTTTTTTTGACGTCAGCTGACTGAGTTTGTGTACACACATGTAAAATTTATTGGTCCTTTTAGCCGTTTCCCTTATGGAGTTTTATAATCCTAGTCTCGTGTTTTCAATGTTTTGAATGCATGCATGGTGCTAGTAGTTATTTGGTTATGTGGTCGGCTGGTCGCCTTGGTCTTTCGTTTATTTAAGCTACTGTTGGAACAATAAAGATTTTTAGTAATTTGGATATTTATCCCACGTAAACGCTCAACCTAACGAAAACAGAATATACTTTGGGCAGATGCACAGGTGCTGATATACAGCGGGCAGCATAACAGGTAGAGGTTCAGACTTTACCATCAATTTCAGGACGATGGTGCTTTACATATGGTTTAAAAAAAAAAAAAAACCTTATTCAGGACAAGGTTGGTATAACACTCTGGAGGGGTTTGATGAACTGATGGGACAAGAACCGTTAGGGAGAGTTTCAACCTCTTCACTCAGAGGTGGATTTTGAAAAGAAAATCACAGTTTAAACTAGGGGTAGGCGTTCGGGTACCCGTTCGGGTACTTCGGATTTTTGGGTATTTCGATATAGAGGTATAGAACCCGTTCGGGTATTTCTATACTTTGGGTCGGATTCGGGTATTTTTAGTTTGAGTTTGGTTATTTCGGATCGGGTTCGGATATTTAGATTTTGAAAAAAAAAATATTTTTCATTTCTCAAATTTCTTGTATTTAAAAATATAACTTTTACTTAATTAATTTTTTATTTTTAATAGATTGAATGGTTAATAGATTTGGACATAACATTTTGAAACTAAAAGAGAATTAATTTGGTCATTGTTTTTAAATTCTGGATGTAGCTTTTTGTAAATTCTTGAAATAAAAAGTTTGCCATATATTTTAAGTGAGTATCAAATCATTTTTCTGTAATTCTATATGTATCATATGAACTTAAAATATGTGTAGTATCAATATAAATATTTTATATAAAACGAGAGATGTAAACTAGAAATATATGGTTAATTATGCATATGTTCGGTTATCTTCAGATATCCATTCGGGTTCGGATATTACTCGTTCAGCTTCGGATATCCAATCTCTTCTAATTCAATACCCGCTTTGCTACTTCGGTTCAGATTCGGTTTGGGTTTTTCGGATCGGATTCAGGTGCGGCTTCAGATATCCGGTAAAGTGTCCATCCCTAGTTTAAACCTTAGAATTGGCACTTATATACACTTGTAAAATTTATTTTCTTTTTCACTAGCATTTCTGATTTTCAAACTAAGAACTATAACATATCGAATGACTTCAAAAATTTATGGTGTGGCAAAATTGTTGATGCATAAAGATAACAAGATAAATCATGATAACATATATAGTTTTTTAAATAATAATGAAATTACTATTAATAATATATTTTGTAATTAAAATATTAAATATTAAAGTTAAGAAAATTTTAGTTTATAAAAACTATATTTTATATAATTTCTATTAGAAATTAAATAACAAAAAAAATTCTTACGGAACAATTTGACATTTGTCATCACGACATTGATTTTGAAAGAAAACTGATAACAAAGCATAAACGATGACATGACTTGAAACTAATTGTGACATGAACATTTACATTTAATGTTAGTCTCTATTGTTGGTAAATTTTTTAGAATATGGTAATAACTCATAAATCATCATTAATATAATAATAAATAATATAATAGTAGAAACAGAACTATAATAATATTTAAAATTTTCAAAATATCATTTAATTATATCCTATTATATAAAAGGAACTAAATCCTAATTTTTTTAAAGGTACCACATGGACAAAATATTATGAACCAACCAAGATGCCATGTCATCCGGTGGGCTTAAGTTAAAAAAAATAAGCTATTTTCAGAGTCCATTCGACCCATCTCGAAGCCCATTCCCGAACCACTCTCTCATAAGCATAATCCCGTGTTCTAAACATCATGTGTTAAATTTTTTAAAAAACTCATATCTTAGAAATAATTTAGAAAATATCTTTACATAAATATTTTTTCTTGAATAATATTTAATCATAATTTTTTGTATCTTTTTAACTTTTATAATAAAAATATTTTTTTCAGATAGCAACAAAATATAGATAAGAATTATCTTATTTTAAAATTTTTTGATAATTTTATTATATTATTTTAGAATCAATTATTTAATATTAATATAACATATAAATTTTATATGATTAAAATAAAATTCGTTTTTAATTATATATAAAATTCATTAAGAGTATTATTTTAATTAACACATTAGCGAATCAGTTAGAAATTAATAATAAATCAATAACGTATCTAAAAGTCTAAAACCTAATAAAATATGACAAATAAGAAAAACTAACTAAATTTTAATATAAAATAGAAATTTAATATTACTAAAATAAATTTTAATATATACATATAATATTAATTAAGGGTATTTTTTAAATTAATAAATTAGTGACTTAGCTAAAAATAAATAATAAATCAATGATTTAACTAAAACCTAATAAAAACATGACAAATAAGCAAATTTACTAAAATTATGGATAATATAAAATATGATTGATTATTTAATACAAAATTAAAATAAGAGTTTTGCTAAATCAAACATAAGTTTGCCGTATCGGTGTTACAAAAAAAACAATCATTAATAGTGTCGTAGGAATTATGTATTTCCCACTAGCGAATAAAATTGAAGCAGAGTGTTGGAGGATAGCTCAACATATAGACGAGATTATGGAGATTGATATGGGAGTTGAGGTAACTGACACAACTGTTCCTCCGCAAAAAAACGCTTCTGCTAGACATCCTGGATAAATGAAAGAGACATATCTGGACTTCGCTTTGTGTTAATGGATGGTGACTGTCCAATGCTGTTTGGAGCAATGGCTGATATACACGCACCAAATCTCCACTGCAGGCAGAAGCTGAAGGTTTGCTATGGGCAATGCAAGTGATACTGAAGTTTGGACACAGAAAGATGGTCTTTCAATCGACTGTGAACAACTGGTTATACTCATTCAAAAGGAAGAAGATTGGTCTGCGTTGGACTCGGAGCTCGACGAAATACAAGCTCTATCCAAAGAATTTTTTGAACTTTCTATTGCTTATATTCCTAGATCTTTAAAATTCCGTACGAATAGTCTAGCAAAAGGTGTCCGATCATGCGCATCTCGATCAGCTTTTGTAAACCCTTTTGCACCAAGTTGGCTAGCCCCACAAGGTAGCATGAAAGTGCCAAAAAGGAAAATAAAGTTGAAAGTGAACCTAAATATCCCAATGAACAAATTTATCAGAAGTCCATATTTATGTGGATGTCTATATGGGACAAATAATTTTTTTTAGATAATTATAGAATATAGTCACAAAAATCAATCCTAAAATATATAATTTAAAAAAACCATTTAAACAAACTATCAAAATTTTCAGTATTACACCAAATAAGAATATAAAGACCAACTATATTCTCTTCATGTATAATGTGTTGTGGTAAGATTCAAAAAAATTAACTTACTTTACAGTAAGGGAAAATTAGATTTTTAATTCTAAATTTACAGTAAAAACATAACATTTATAAAACTAAAAAATTAATAGTACAAAAATATGAAAAAAAATCAAAATACTATCCGCGCGTAGCGCGGACAAGGACCTAGTACTTATAATTTTATAAAAAAATCTTCAAAAATTTGTGCGATTTTTTTTTAAAATTGCTATTTTCTAACCCCATTAGTTTCTTTTTAATATCTACAAATTTTAGAATTATTATTTAGTTTACATTTGATAATTATATACCTAACCCCATTTGATATGTATAAATTTTATTTAGTATATTTTAACCAAAAGAAATAGATAAAAAATATTTCCAAGATTATAATTTTAAATATATACATATCTATTATTAAATATAAATTTCAATACAAATTTCTTATAACTTTAACATATAATTAAATTAAAATTTAATATTGTAAGCATATAAGAAAATCTAAAAAAATAAAAAAAAATAATTTTAAAAAATAATTTAAATTATACATTTTTATTTCTGATATATTCAAATAGCTTCAAAAGATATTAAAATAAATGAAAATTTTAAAATCATTTCTAGAATCATAATTATCTAAATATATGACTAGATTTTTATAGACAGCAAATACAATCATAACATGACATTTTACGTTGTTTCATAAAAAAAAAATTTCTTGAAAAAATGTTTGTTAACTTTGTAGTTTTTACAAACTCAATAAATTATAAAAAAATAATGTTTTTAATTTTTATGAAGTTTCATTTTTAGAATATACTATTACTGTAATTTGTATTTTCCTCCTTTCTGTGCATTTGGTTTGGTTTGGCTGTAATAAAATGGACGGAGGTCCGTTAGGTTGAATCTACTGTCTTTAACCTAATTTCATTTTCAAAAGCCTCTCGAAATCTGAGAAAAAAACCAACAAGAGAAGCTGGAGCTGGTCTCGCGAAGATCAAACTCGGTGAATTCATCTGTTCCCTCTGTCGATTGTTCAATCAAAACGAGGATTCTTTTCTAGGATTTTGCTATTTTACCTGTTAGGACTTCCGCAGGAAAAAGATCTAGAGATTCTCTAGGAAATGGATGCTTGTTTTGATTTTGCCTTGTGACGTGTGATTTGGTTCTGTGGTTGCAGAACAGGCTTAGCGTTTGATGGGTGCTCCAAAGCAGAAATGGACTCAGGAAGAAGAGTCAGCTCTAAGGTCTGGCGTTATCAAGCATGGACCTGGTAAATGGCGCACCATTCTCAAAGACCCTGACTTTAGTGAAGTCTTGTTCCTGCGTTCCAATGTTGATCTTAAGGTCTGATCCTTCCTTCTCATCCTCTGTTGAAGCCCTTTTTGAATCTGATTTGGATTGGGTTTGTTTCATTGTGTTGAGACAGGACAAATGGAGGAACATGAGTGTCATTGCGAATGGGTGGGGTTCGCGCGAGAAGTCTAGGTTAGCTGTTAAGAGGACGCACTCTCTTCCTAAACAGGAAGCTACCTCACTTGCCAACACTAGCCCATTGCAGAGTGATGAGGAAATGGCAGATGCCACTGGCACTTCTGCACCTAATGTAAGGTCAGAAAATGATCATCTACGTCTGTTTCTCTTGTCTTAGATAGGAAGGAGATGCTTTGTTGCATATCTGTCCAGATGGTATGTCTGAAGTTTATAACATGCATTGTTGTATACATATCAAAACGAAACGGTTTGCCATCACTTTTTGGCTGTGAATTTATAATTTGTTAGATTACATTAATGTGAACTCTGTATGTAAACATTGTTGAAATGTCTTAACTGCATTTAGTGTATGTTATATACTTTTGCATGATTGTCATGATAGCTTGTAAGCTGTTTGCTCCATCTTTTAATGTGAAATTATGATAAGGCTTTAAGTGGTAAAAGTCATACATAATACATTTACGTAGGTGTTTATATCGTTTGGATCTATTGTGTTATATGGTTTGTAACTTATTTATAAATATTGCAGGCTGGATAGCCTTATAATGGAAGCAATATCTACCATAAAAGAGCCTGGTGGCTCTAACAAAACATCAATTGGTACCTACATTGAGGTATTCAGTTTTAGTTCTCACTTCCTTTTTTTTCAATAGACCCTGATGATCCTCTCTGAATTGATATGTTGTCATTGACTGTACCTTTGTTCCTTTTATTTTGGTTGTATAGGAACAATATCACGCTCCTCCAGACTTCAAACGGTTGCTGTCGGCCAAACTAAAGTACTTGACAGCTTGTAGGAAACTTATCAAGGTAAGAGTCAATACAATCATTTGACCGTAGGTATCATGTGTATATATAGTCTTTGTGAATCAACTTGATTCATGGTTGTTAGTAGAAAAGGGACATGCTTCAGTCACCATAACTTGATTTTCTCTTTAACAGGTTAAACGCAAGTATAGGATTCCAAACTCCACTCCTTTGTCTTCCCACAGGAAAAGACAATTGGGGACATCTTCTGGAAAACAGAGAAGTCTCTCTTCGCCTTCCCCTAAAACAGACGGAGATGAAGTCAGTGTTGAGACAAACGCACAGATTGATCCGGAGTTAGCCAGAATGAAGACTATGAACGTACATGAAGCTGCAGCGGTTGCAGCACAGGCAGTTGCAGAGGCAGAAGCTGCCATGGCAGCAGCTGAAGAAGCTGCAAGGGATGCAGAGTTAGCAGAAGCGGAAGCAGAAGTAGCTCAAGCTTTTGCAGAAGAAGCTTTAAAGACACTGAAAGGAAAATACAACAACTGCAAAGTGGTAAAACACACACACACTCCTTTTATAACACAAGTACATGAAATGATTGACAAAGAACATGCTTATTAATGGTTGTATTGAAAATCTTGATTCAACAGATGATCCGTGCCTAAGATGATGGAGAGAGAAGCTAAATGTGTTGAGAGAGAAGTAGTGTTTGTGTGTTTGATGATGTTTTCTCTACTTGGGAACTTTTTTTAGTTGTAAGCAGTAATTGTATGTGTGTCTATTACTTGTTTACTTGTTCATTGCAGTTTTATATAATCCCTTTTCTTTGGATTTGTAAACTTTTGAGTTTTTCAATCAAGTGTGAGGACTTTCCATGTACATATTTGCCTACTGAACTAAAGGCAAGTGTATTATTTATTATATCTAGGGATTTATAGAATTACATATTTTAATACATTTTATTGGTTGTATTGAAAATTTTGATTCAACAGAAGATCTGTGCTTCTGGTGGAGACAGAAGAAGAAGAACAAGCTACATGTCTTGCAGGTGGAGGGAGAGAGAGAGATAAGCGTAGAGTAGTAGTGTTTGTGTGTTGATGAATCTCTACAAGGGAGAAAAGACAACAACGCGTTGATGTACGGAAACAAGAAACGACAAGACATCTCAGCATACAGAAAGAACGGCTACAAGTCTACAATTCAAAAAAAAAATAAAATCAGTGATTGATTTATACAATTACTACATCTGTATATATGTAAACAAGCCAAAGAACTATTAGAAAAAACCTTTTGTATACAAAACTAAGCTTAGCGGGATGACGATAATATAACCTGTGAATCCCACCTTGATCTTTGGTTTGAAAACGATAAGGAAAAGGCACTGTGTTAGCAAATCTGTTCTTGGTGAAGAATAGTTGTTATGAAGTCAAGCTGCTTGTGATTGGTATCCGACTTAGTTGTATTATGTGCATCTTCATGCTACAATATGTAACCTGTTTGTTTGCGTTTACCCCAAATTAATATAAGAATAGTGTAGATAACACATCGAATCTCCAAACCCGAATAAAAAAAAGCAGATAGTGAAAAAGTTTCCTTACCTGCATAGCTGCTACTCTTGATAAGAAACCTTGACATCTTTCAAGAAAAACATTTTCCTTTGCAGTTACATTCAGACCACTACATAATTCATTTCATCAACCTAGCCATGATATTAGCATCCTTGACATAAATGAGCTTAATCCATATAACACAAGGGTTACTAGAATAGCCCAAGACAAATTACATTTTCAGACCCAAAAAGGTTCAATAGACTCAAGACATGTTGTTTTAACATTCAAAAATTGGTTTAAAGCTAATCACTGGGAGAAAGAGAGAGCATTTTCAACCTAAAATCAGAATATTTTGGATACCATAAAATATATGAATCACAATTATATTTTAAATATATTATTTTTTTTAGATGTAATATCCAAAATATATTCAAAATTATCTAAAATGCCTGAAAAATCAAATTTATTCAAATACCCAAAAGTAATATCTAAAATAGCCAAAATACTTAAATCAATGGAAAATCCAAAATACCTACCGGTTTTCCATCCAAATATCCAAACTAAAGTAATTTTCATGTTAGTTTTAGATATTTGATCGTATATTTTTAAAATTTATATGTTATAAATTATTTATCTTTAGATTTTTAATATTTATGGTTTAATTAGATCTTAGATTTTTTTTTTACATAATTTAAACCTTTATCTGTGTCCGAACTAAACCCACAAAATTTCTGAACCAAATCCAAACAAAATTTATAACTACCGGATTGGATTTAAATCTTTAACCCAAAAAAATTCAGAACCCGAATATGAACCTGAATCCAACCAAAATGTATACCCCTATACCCTCTCCTCTCTCTCTCTAACTGGAAATATCTAGTTGTTTCCCTCCCTTCCATTTTGTTTAGCAAGCACATTTGACAGAGCTCCTCTAGAGTAAAATTAGTCTTTCCTTGCGAGCCCTACCGACAGTGTCAAGAAATGCTGAGAAAATTCAGGCACATTTGAGCAGACACCAAACCTAGCTCTGTAAGTATCTCAAGTGATAATCCTGGAATCAGGAAGGAGAGATCGCAATCCTCGAAATACGTGGTGTAAGCCCCACAGTATTCTTCCCTAGTGTCCTCAGGAGTCTTGTTCCCCGACACACGATCGATTCCAACAGCGTGATCGATCTTGAAGTTGATTGAGCTCTTGAAGTTTTCGTAGAGGTTGTCTAGGTCAGAACTCTTAGTGACGGGGACATGGAAGGGACTGAACTTTTTCCTAGAAGAAAGTCTTTCAAAAAGAAAATAGAGAACAAGTAGGAGTTTCGAGAAAATAAAAATAAACAAGAAGGAAACAAAAAGAAGAAAGTGAAAGAAAGGTCTCCCCGAGTATTTATGGAGGGAAACCAAGGCGGTGCATCCTCAATTCATGAGAAAAGTAATGATTATTGTTATGCCTTATAATCCATCTCAGCCGCACGATGAAGGAGTAACCATTATCGTGATTTAAGTCGTAGGCGGCGGGTTCCAACACCTGTAAAAAAAAACCCACAACTGGCGGATTCTATCTCAATTAAAACAATCGTGTCGAGCAGGAATCATGACTGAAGTACTCACACCTTTTTTGTTCTAGTACTTCACTAAAATGGCTGGGGACAATTGATCGGCCTGATTTAACCCATCCATCGGAACGAGTAACGAAAGATGAATATCCATCCAAAACAAGCTAGAGAGAAGAGCAAAAGAGCGACCTTGAGAACAAAGACCGGGCCACCAGAATTTACCGAAGGAAGTCCAATATCAAGAAGATAGGCGAGCTCGACTCGGTCAAGAGAACCCCTATGATCCCCGGTGACTGTTAGACGACCAAGGAAGAAGACTATAAAAGAGGAGGATGTCAAGAGAGAAGGGACACACATTCTTAACCCTATATACACTACACTCGACCTCAACCTTGATCTCATACTCTCTATTTTTTTTTCTTAGATACTAGCCATTGTCATTCATTGTAACCTCCAGTGTATTCCAATCAATATTCATTAATAAAGTCCATTTTGTCAACCGGAATCTGATTTCATCGCTGTCCATGTTGTTTTCTTCTCTAATCTTTACAAATAATCACTATCAAATACTTAGTGTAGATTTTAGGATCCACAATAACCGAAGATCAAGTTAACATATCAGTTTTCTACATAAGCTATTGCATGTTTTACTTGACCTATATCTACCCAAATCCACTATCTTTCCTTCCTGCCTTTGTCATGTGATCAAGCAATGTCTTTACCATGACATGTTTGATCCTTTCATGTATCCACAAAGCAGGCATAAGCAAAAAAGATTCTTAGTGAGAGCGGTCATCCTGCCCCACTTAGCTGCTGTATATCAATAACATCAAAACAGAAAATTCAATCAGACTTATATAATTATATGCTTATCAATATTCAAGGCGAAAATAACCGTTACAAGTCATGAGCCATCATGCCTAAGTGCATACACTGATCCAGATGAATCACAAGAAGGAAATGACTACTCGGTCTAAGCTAGCAATATAGTGAATCGAGATAAGTAATTAGTCAAAACAATATCTTACCATCCAAAGACTAAGTGGATTCAAGCAAGAGTACGGTTCAAGACATATAGCCGCACACTCACCTTTGTCTTTCGGATTTGATTTGATTTGATTTCTCTGACACCTCTTGTGCATGTTTTCACAGATCTCTTGTCAAGACAATTACACTTGTTTGAATCCGATCATTCTTGTCTGAATCGGAAAATTATTGTCTGAAAATTCTGCATTGTCTAACTAACCATCTGAACATTTTTGAAATTACAAATTGGATTAGCTCGACATGATATGAACGTAAGACCGACTGAATGACTAAGAAAAATTTGATCCTGGTTTTATTCAAAATCATTAGCTCACCCATTATGATAAATCTGACTCATCTTCCAGTTACAGTCGATCCATTCAACTTTGGCCATCTCTTCTCAGCATCATTCAATCTTAATTGCTAGCTTGGTCTGCGTAACACATGCGCTACACCGACCTTCATATGTGCATATTACATACAAAGTGTCGTGTCATTTCTGTATTAGTATAGAGAACACTCGCTCTGTCACTATTGGGTTTCGTTTGTACATGCCCAAACTGAATTGGGCTTATTATCTCAGCAGTTATTACACGACAAGGTTTTGTAGATGTCTTCCACATCAGACACCCCGACAACAGCGAGTGGGATGATGTCACCGCGCAGATCAAGTTTTTCACTGCAGCTTCCTTTTACTTTTTTTTTCTCGCACTCTCTCTCTCTCCTTAATCCTTATCTTCATTTCTTTGAGAGTTAACAAGAATTAGGTGATCGGTGCATGACGAGCGCATCGGAACTCTTCTCTACTCGAAGATCGCGTCCGGGTAGATCCGACCCGGATTCAGAATCCGACTCTTCTCTTTATCGACAACACTCACATCGACGTCACGGGATCCATCATCTTAATCACCGTCATGATTCCAACGGCTGTGATCCTCCCCGACGAGCCCCGCCGCGTCTCCGACGCTTCTGCCACCATCTTGCTCTCTCGGTTAGTGAAAATCTTGCTTAATTTGTTAGTTTGAAACTTGAATTCAAACCCTTCTGGTTCTTGTCTTCACAGGAACGTAGACCTGTTCATGATGTTCAAGGCACTTCACAGTATTTGAATACCAACGGTGCTGATTTGGAAACTGAAGGTAACAGCTTTGGAAGCCTAGAGAGGCTTCCCGGAGCTGTTCTTCTCGCGAGGGAAAGACTTTTCGAAAGATTGAGAGGCGTTTCTTTGTCTAGTAACAGGTTTGTCTCTACCTTAATCAAGTGTAGTGTGATTTAAGATAATTGCTTTTGTCTAATCAGAGATTTTTTTTTTTTCTTTTGAATCAGTCGAACTAATAGAGTTACACTGAGTGAGAATCAGAGAGAGTCCTCGTTCTATGGAGAACCAGAAGGGATTCAAGTGTCCTATGAATGCAACAAGAAACCATTAGGTCTCACACAAGGTGCCATTAATGGTTTACACAGGCTAACTTTTAGCTCAGCGGAGGTTAAAACCGAGAGGAGTGATTGTAGCATATGTTTAGAGAGTTTCACTAACGGCGACATGCTTATATCCTTACCATGTACTCATAGTTTCCATTCCTCGTGCTTAAACCCTTGGCTTAAAGCTTGTGGAGATTGCCCTTATTGCCGTAGAGCCATAGCTAAGGATATAGAAACATGTAAATAGGAACCTTTCCCCCTAACCATACCCACACGCATCTTCTGTTCTTTCTCTACACAGGTCTTTCAGTTTTGTTGTGTTTTTTTTCTGTCACATGTTTGTTCTTGTAACGGTTTTTGTGTGCAATTATGAGTCTTTTTAGTTTCCTTCACTGTGATCTCTCTTTTTAATGTCTTGTTGGTTATCAAAGACTTTTTCCAAATCTTGATCCGACATTTTGGTTAAGCTTTGAGGTTAAAGCTCAACAACTTTAGATATCTTTACTGTCTCAAATCTCAATCCGGAAACGTTTAAGCTCCGTTGCCTCCATAAAGATGTCGTTATGTCATACATGAAGATGTGATTATACAAAGAAGCAATCAATATATGCAACTGTAAAGGAAAGTTATAGAAGACAATTGCGCAAAATGCACAAAAAAAAAAAATTTGCGCAAAATGCACAATGCACACTATTTTGTACTTTCTGCTACGAGAGTAGAGAGATAGACCCCTTTTCCTCATCTTTTTTCCTAACTATCCCTTTCTCGAGTGGTATCTGACACGACTCACTCTCCACTAATTCTCTGATTGGTAAAAAGTTAGCTTAAATAGGTGGAAGCAAAAAGTAAAAAAAAAAATTAGTTGGACTCACCTTAACATTTCTCACCTTAACATTTTTGAACATTTTTATATGGAAGTAAGTTTTCCGCAGAGAAAAAAAAAACAAATCACTTGATTAAAAAAATATTTACTCCAGTGTACTTTATTTGTATTATTCTCACATTTACTCTTTTTTTTTTTTTAACTTTGTTTTATTGAAGTGATTTGAAACATATTACATCATAGAAGAATACGACAAAACGATAATGAGAAACTAATGATTCTTCTGCAACAGAAGCTCGTGAGGATAATCATCATTGATGACACATTAGCCATATCAAACTAGTCTTATTATAGAATAAGGTAGATTAGGTGTTCCCGTTCCAGCAGTAGCAGACGGACTTCTAATACCTTATCAAAAACATGACAATCTCATCGTCTAGATAGGTCTTCATCTTCAATTGCTTTTATCAATTTTGTTTCGAATGAAATCGCTTCAGATAAGCTACCATCAAAACATTTTGAATGCAAATATAAATCAAATAAATGATGAAGATTGATGGTTCACACCAATATCACCAATAGTAGCAGACTAAGATAAAGAGAGCGCATAAGAACAAGCTCTCCAAAAACCAGCGACAACCATCACTACCTCCACTAGAAAGGCTAACTTCCACCATCACATTTACTCTATTTTGTTTACCAATTACACTCTAAGATTAACAAAACACACACGGTAAGAATATATGACTATTTTCTATAATATTGATTTCATGTGTCAACAACACTTAAACCAAATATGATTCAAATTCAAAACAAGTGGGGCCGGTTTAATTCAGTTTAGAACACTGTTTCATAAACTAACAATGAACTTTCCATCGCAAGCAGCAATTCTCCTTCTCTTGACAATGCTCGGTTAAAGAACTACACCTAAGCCGGTGGGACAAAGCAGTCTAAATACATTATAATTCCTTCGACTTGTTTGTAATCATTGGTCTTGGTCACCCAGCAATCAACATCATCACTCTTAAATTGGATCCGAGTCAACTGAGAATCCTCTATTTGAGCTAAAAGCCCTGTTCTTTGGCTGAACTAACCAAAAATAGTGTTTCATACGATCTCTGCTGGTCCTTTACTCCTCGCCTTTAATGTTCCAGGGTCAGTACATAGCTTCAGAACGAAACAATCCTCACAATTCACTTTCTTCTCTGTCATGCACGTTGATTTATAGTAAACCTAGTGGCAGTAGTTCTCGGATCAAAATGAAACAGAAATATGCATAACAAAAAAGGGAAGATTACTAAAATAACACACATTTTATGAGTAATGAATAGAATAACATACTTTTTTTTTAATTTTAGACTATTTTTTTATGCCCATAATGTCCTTATTTTCTTTGTTAACAAAAAAAAAATTTACAAAAAAAATTTTACAAAAAATAATTTACAGAAAATAAATATTTTCAGAATATATAAATAAGTCTACTGTTAAAAATCTGCGACATTTAATGGCAGTTTTATTAGTACTTGACAGATTAATATTTTTCAACAAACTTATTGTGGTAGATTTTATATCGTTAAAGACTTTTTGAAAAAGTCTACCACACATTATGGTAGATTTAATCTCAATAGCAAATTTGTTTTTAATTGGCAGGTTTTTATAGCAGATTTTTGTCTTTTGATGGCAGCTTTATAATATTTCGAAGACTTTCATAATCACACACATATTTTTCTCACATACTTTTTATAATTTGGCAGATTTTTGTGTTCATGAGATCACAGACTTATATTTTATGTATGCTAAGCTGCAGACTAATAAACTAACAAAACTAACTTTTATGTGATAGCAGACTTTAACATACGTTATGGCAGACTTTGAAGGAGTTATATGTTGTAGCAGACTTATTCGCGAAAATCAGTTTACTAATTAGATTTAGATCAATTCTGGGTTACTAATTAAACCAAAAAATTCGACCACTAACCGGAACAGTTATTGGTGTCTCAACTACACACATAGTGAATTTGTCTGAGCGGAGATGTTCATGCCGCAGATTTGACATAGAAAATTTACGATGCACGCATGCAATAGCAGCAGCAGAGGCGACAAAGTTATCAACGATTTCTCTATGTCATCCATACTACCATGCAAACTATATACACAATGCTTACTCCCCTGCAGTACTGCCGAGAGATGTTGATATACATCAGTTCCTGAAAATATCGCAGGAATCATTTGTTTACCTCCGGTGGTTGGCCAACCACCAGGGAGACGTAAAAAATCAAGAATGAAATCTTGCCTTGAGAAAGGTGAAAATAAAAAACACCCAAGGAAAGAGCATAAATGTTTTATTTGTAATCAGGTTGGTCACAATTGCAAAACATGTCCTGTTCTTTAGATAGTTTGACTCTTATGTTTTTTTTTGTTTCTTGTTTCGATTTGTACTTGTTTCTTGTTTCTGGTTAGACAGTTTGAATCTTTTGTTTTTTATTTTGATTTGGACTTTTTTCTTGTTTCTGGTGACAATTTGACATGCTTGTTTCTGGTTGCACAATTTATTTACTGGTTATACAGTGTGTCATCTGTCCTGTTGTACTCATAATAAACAAAGACAAGATGGGCAATGATGTCTGTAGATATAAGTCCGCTTGATTCCAACGATTTCTACTAAAAATTCACAATGATAGTACACAACTTCAAGGCAGCAAGTAGATAATGATTCCAAAACATGAAATACTACATAGCAGTCAATAAGTTTGTTTCTAAAACGTGAAATACTACAGACCCAAGACCTCATCATAGATCTCAGCAGCTAACTTAATACACATTGCCGGAATGCACTGGTCAGAAAGTCCTTCAAAACCACAGCAATTTGCCTTACAGTTATGATTCATTGATCTATATTGCAGTGGACATTTTCCCTCTTCATAAAGTCTTGCTGGATATTTTTTGTGGGTGCTTGATGTAGTCATATCTCTGTAAATAATGAACAATGAAGTAAGGAACACACGAATTTTATATTTCCAGAAATCCAATTCAAAAATACCCAAAAAATAAGAAAGAGACTAAACCTTGATGCCACGATTTCTTGGTCAACTGAATAGCTTCAAGAGGAGATGAGGTTGTATCTGAAGAAATAACTGAGAAAACGTAAATATCCACGACCTTCGACGAAACTTTGAATTTTAAAAAGGGGATTTAGGGTTCGTCGGCCGAGTGGATGAGGAATCAAAGGCTTTTATTGGTAGAGTATAGTGTCGACATGACCCAATCGATGAGGACTCATCTTAATAAGAAAGAGAATCGAAAGTTTGAGGATTACACAATTTGGGGATTTAGGGTTCTTGGGGAGGGTCACGGGAAAGAGAAAGTGTCGTGGGGGAGAAAATGTTTTTTTTTTTTACCTTTTTTGTTCAACCAAAGCTTTTACTTTATCTAGAGTCTTTCATTTTCTGTATTAAAAAGTTATATTATATTTAAATCTATTTATTGATTGGGTATTTTGGACTTTAACTCACTTTTTTCTTCTTTCTTTGTTTTGGTATGTTATTCTAGTCATTACTCATAAAATATGTATTATTCTAAGTAATTTCCCTAACAAGATATTAATAAAGTAAAATTGAAAATAGAAAATTGAGTGATTTCAAAGATTTATTTATTATTAGTGAATGTTTTGGAGATATTTATAATACGTGTTAATCTCCAAGAACTTTAACGCAATAAATTATTAATGAGTATATATATATGTTCTTATGAAGTATTTTGTTATATACAAATAATTTTATATTCGGTTTAAACTTTTTGTTATTATCCTTAATGAAGTATTAGATGTATTTATTAGATTAGAGTATCAATTAAAAATTAATATAATAAAATTGGTCAAAAACATTAAAAAAAGATTTTAAAAATTTAAAGATATTTTCTATATATATTGCGTCGTTATCCGAAAAGAATAGATTTCAATCATAAAAAATCAGAAATTAAGAAACATAAAGATGCATAATTAAGTATTAATTAAGTTAACTGAATTTTATATAACTGAGAAGAGAATATTAAGTGATTTATTTATTTATTTATTATTATTAATAAATGTAGTGTGTTAAAGATATTTTCAAAATATTATACTATTGAGAGTGTCTAAACAAAATTCTAATAGAATACTGATCATATTTTGATGAATTTTTTTGTCATATATAAATAATTTAATGTCCGTTCTAAGCATTTTAGGAACATAAAAAATAATTTATCATGATAATTTTTAAATTAGTAATACATATATTAAAGGTAATTGCAAAATAAATGCCCACATGCCCTCAGACCAAACACCTAGTTTAAAATTTAAATATTACATACATATTTAATTTTCAAATTTGAGATAATATGAAAATATATAAGGATAAAAGTTATTACAGAATGAAAATCTTAATAAAATAGTACATGAAAAATTGTTTAAAATACCCTAAGTTGGTTATCCCTTTTCAAAAATACACACAATCAAAAATACCTTAACATTTAGGTTTAGGGTTAGTGATTATTGTTTAGAGTTTAGTATTTATGGGATGGAATTGGACATATAAACTTCTATAAATTTTATATAAATTATTCTTAAACATTTATAAATGATTTAGGTGAACAAATTTATTTTTATCACAAATTTAAGGTATTTATAAAAAAAAAAGTTATTCTTTAAAGGTGTAAATTTGAAAGTGATATCAGACTTGTGGTAAATTGAAATTCTCCCTTTATTTCACTATTATTTAGTTTAAGATATAATAAATTTAAGAGATATTTCTTAAAATACTCTAAGATATCTAAGTTGAATATTATATTTCAAGAATACACTTAATCAAAAACACTTTAACATTTGAGTTTAAGGTTTAATGATTAATAAACTTTATAAACTTTTCAATTACTTGTTGACTATCATATTTCAGAGGGCGGGGTTGGATTTATAAACTTTTATAAATTATTCTTAAATATTTATAAATGATTTCGGAGAATTAATTTAATATTTCTAATCACAAATTTTAGGTATTTATGAAAAATAGTAATCTTCAAAGTAAATTTAAAAATTGATATCAAACTTGTGGTTAAATTGCAATCCCCCCCCCCCCCCCCCCCCCCCCCCACCCCAAAATTTAATAGCATTAACAAATTTGGTCGTGGAGTATTAATACTACTACATTTGTTAGACATTATCTGAGAAGATACTCCATGATGTTAATGCTCTAAGATCAGAGCAACATAATTTCAGGAATTCTTTGTTTTAGCAGAAGAAAAGAAAAACGTCTTAGTTTTGCTGTTGAATTGCTGAAACATCTTCACTGATACAGTTGAACTTTCTCCCTTCCGAGAAGATCTTGGAAAGAGATAGTTTCTTATCTTATTTAGATCGATGATTCGAAGTCATTATCATGTTAACATGATTGGGATTGCAAATGAATGCCAGTTTGTTATATCATTCTCTCAGCTGATCATTTTGCACCTTTGAATCCAAGTGAGTCATGCAACAAATTCCTCATGCAGTTTTCTTGAACAATCTGCAACTACAACCTCGGATTCTTATAGATATCTGCAAGAGTATGCTTCGCCTGATCCGTCTTTGTTTTGATTCCAGGGAGCACAACCTTTTTGTTAAACTGATTGCTTGTATTCATGCATTGTTGAATTATTGCTCAATGACTGTGAGCAAGTGATTCAGTTTCAGAAAGAGCTTCAAGCTGTGTTATGTCTGTGAAGTAAGTTTTAACTGGGTCACTTAGCTTTTCTACTGCCTCCTTATATTAAACACATACATGACAAAAAACCGGAGGACTTCCAACAAACCAGGTCCATAAAGTTATCAAGTGATTCAGTTTCAGAAAGAGCTTCAAGCTGTGTTATGTCTGTGAAGTAAGTTTTAACTGGGTCACTTAGCTTTTCTACTGCCTCCTTATATTTAACACATACATGACAAAACCGGAGGACTTCACAAAACCAGGTCCATAAAGTTATCAAAAGTAAGAATTTGAATTCAAAGAAACTTGACAACATCAACAACTTCATATCTATTAATTAGAATCACAGAAGCTGCGGGTACATACGCTCGGGCCATTTGGGATAAGCACGCTTGTATAAGTTCATGCACACAACGTCATGTTGCTGAACCACTCCATTGAATATGCATTTCATTGCCCCTGTGGCAAAGTCCACATGAATAAGCAAAGATTCTAGAAAAAGACAAACTCAACCCGTCCACATTTTGTCCACACTTCTACAGGCTGCAGACAAGAAATACGTTGTTTCATCCCCAGCTTTGAGCCCTCACTCTTATAATAAGTAACACATCGATTTAATTACTTTTGACTTCTTACCTTAAACCATCTAACGTCTTCAGGTTTATGGAACATATATCTTACTGATGCTTTCATTTTTGATACTCTCTGAGGATACCTGAACCCAAGCCACATTCAAAGCTTGGTTAGAATTACAGAGCTTAAGCATGTATGCAGACTAGAAATATGCGACTGTACTTGGTAAGAGAAAGGTAATAAGTAAGATTACCCAGTTAATATTATCTTCTTTAAAACTATTTTGCTGGGTTCAATGCTTTTCAAGGAACCAAAGGCAGCAAAAGCAGGAGCATCAGCGTCAGAAATCTTCAGAACAACCAAAGGAAGGGATGGGAAGGATATTGGGCCGTATACTGAAGCCAATGAGAAACGGCCTGGATGCAGAAACCTCTCCATCACTTGTTTGTCTAAACTGATATTGTCGGTTGAAAATACTGGCCTGGAAAATTTTCACCGACCATTGTTATAAGAGATTGCAAACAAGAAAAGCTATTGCAGTAAATGAAACATGAACAAATTTTACCAACCTTGCAACGAACTGACGGAAACCAACATGGAACATTAGCTCCTCTTTTGTTTTAATAGGATCTTCGTAACCATCATACTTCTTTAAGCTGTGGAGCATAGTTAGAGAAGTTAGCTGGGCAAACAAGGTCTCATCAACAGAAAAATATAAACAGTAAGATCGTGAGTTACCTAAAGCGCAGAACCGACATCTTGGATTCATGTTGCAAAAGCCCAAATGCTATAATGGGTTTCGTGCTAACAATGGAGGATAGTTTAGAGGCAGCAACAAGAGGCACTTCCTTAATATGCAGCCGTACATATGACCCAGTTGGTACACAATCATCTCTGCTTTCTTCTTCTTCTTCTTCCATCTTCAGGGCTTGCTTGAGCACAAGCTTTTGAGTCCTAGCGACGTTATCAAAAGCAAAGATTCTGGCATAGTCCTGAGGTAGAGACTCCTGCATTTTTGCCAACAAATAATAAAAATCAGTATCAGTTTCCAGTAGAAGGAACATAATGAGCTTCAGATCAAGATCAGTGTTTACTACATTTGGATCCCACGGGGAGGTTCTGAAGGATTTGAGACCCCTGTACTTTGCAAAACGTTTTCTTGCAGGCTGATCAATGGGAGTCTCCACCTCATCTGGAAATTCTGAGGACACAACAATTGAAAGTCTTAATTCACTTTGATGTAATCTTAATAAGAAAAATACAAGGAAGACAAAATCAAGAGCACTTGACACTCTAATGTAGAAAATAACTCTACAAAAGTAAGAACAAAGCACCAACCCTCATCCTCAGCATGTGCCTCTTTGATTTTCTTGATTTGATCCTCATATTGTTCTCTTGTCAAGGTTTCATCGTCCTGAACAATCAGCAGATTGGGTTATAACTTAATCAAGATACGCATTCATAACAAAAAAAAATGTATTGAAGCTACAAATAGTGTTTGTAAGTCGCTACGTAAATGGAGAGAAAGCTTTTACCATCATCTCCGAGTCATTATGAGTTTCATTATCCATATCCTGCACGTACAGTGTTTCTTTATCATCCTCAAAATCTTGGTCTTGATTGGAATAGTGATCCTCTCCTCTATCCAACACCATACGATCGTCATAGGAATCACCATTATCAGAATCCTCTTCATCTATCTCATCAATAATCCAAGCAGCCTGTGAACCAAAAATAAGAACACCAGAGACAGGAATAGCGAAAAAAAGATCATCAAGAAACCTGATATTCTGAAGTCCCTCGTGGCAAACTCCTCTTCTTTGGCTTTCCCTGTTTCTGATTTCTGTCAGCCTCAGCCATCTCTGCCTCAGTTGGCCATGTCTACACAATAACAAGTGAATTTCCACAACAGATAACAAGACAAGCAAATGGCCCCTTCATCTGTTAAATTACTAATCAGACTTACCTGTTCCCCTTCTAATGGATCTGGAGTGTTTTCAGTTACTAAAGGCTCTTGTTTCATGGGATCAGGAACCAGAGACCTCAATACCTGATCAATCCCAAAACAGAACGAAGTGAACTGACAAAGAGATGAAGGCACAATAAAAGCACAATAAACACTTCACTTCTTATTAAGAAAACAACTTTAAGAGCTTCAGAGCACCATTAACCCTCAAGTTGCTTAATTGGGGTGCTTAAAAAACTTTTTAATTTTTTGTTTGTGTGAAAAAAGAAATTAAAAAAAAAAAAAAATACCAATCGCGGGCCACTACGTGTCCGTGGATCCGCGAATAGTGCAAGCAATAACTGTTTGTGATGTTTAATTAAGCATTCCTTCTTTTTCTTCTTCTCTTTCCTTTTTTTTTAATTAAAAAATGCTAAGCAACCTTTAAGCACCCAGGGTTAATGGTGCTCTCAGGAGGAGTATTATACGTTCAATCATTATACATTTATCATGACAGACAATTCCTGTTATATATAGGCTGTTCTAGCATTCAGCAATATGTGTTCTTTAAGGTAAAAGACTAAGAGATTATCGATGGTTGATGAAAATATCAGATACCTCTTCATCATGTGAATCATCCAATTCCATGGAATTCTGTTTTCTCCTTTCATTTAATAATGGAAATGGGTCCTTCAGGACTTCAACTTTTGAGAGCTGAAAATCACCAACGCCAGTAACATGGACCTATTGTAAAGAAAACAGTTCTCAGATATGGTTATATAGCATAAGGCATTACAGAGAGAGTAGAATTGCCTGATTACCAGCTGATTTACTGATAGTTTACGAGCACGCAAGTAACCGGAGAGAAGTAGAGTGCACTTTCCTGGGGTTGTATCATCCACCAGCATCCCAACCTAGATGCACCATTCAAAAGTATGCAGATATTTTACTTTTTTACTCACAGCTAAATTAGATGTTATGAATAACAGCATAAAACAAGCACCTTCTGAGCCATAACATAAGGTCGTTGCTTCCGCCAGTGAGGTACAGAAAGCCTTTGTGCCTTCAATAATCCCATGAACTGCGAGCACACCAAAAAGTATGGATTTGCATCATTTAAACTTGGCTAATTATAGACATAAAATCTATTGAAGACCACTCAGTAAAATGACATAAGAGTCTCTGAGTAATTCACCTGATGCAACTCATCTGTGGTGTCTGCTGGATCAAAATTACAATCCTTAGGAAATTCAGAAGCAAGCCGAGAGGCACACATCTTTTTCAGCTTATTTTTCTTTTTCAACTCACTGGGTAAGTCCTGCAATCAAGCAACACGAGCTAAATTTCAAGCAAAGTTTGAGAGATGGGAGACCAACAGAAGCAAAGAGAACATACACGTATCAACACAGCGGTACTTGGCAGACCAATTGATCTAAGCACAGAAAGACACTGACTTCCGAATGAATCTATCAAGCTAGAGATATCCTCGTTTGCAGATGCAACAAAAGCGATCAGATCAGCAACCTATATATACCACCAGTAAGAAATAATAATTCAGTTTAGCAACTAACTATGACAAACTCTGCTCACTAAAATTGAAAATCAACATGCCTTGGCCATTTCCATGCATGTCAGAAGATCCCCATGAGGCGCCTTCAACACCTAAGATACGTATGTATTCTACTTAAAATATGTATAAATAACCAATCTGTTGCTCTTAAGGGAATGGACATACTGTTGTTCGTAGCTTATGCTCAGATGATGCAACTGTTGAAGAAGAAGTGACATCACCATCAGTAGATAACAGCTTTAAAACATCTTCACCAAGTGAATTCAAATCCACGGAAGCAGAGAGAGGAAACAAGACCTATCGCCAAAAACAGAGTTTTTAAAACTGCAAGGGCTGTAACTTTCTGACTACAAAAGTTCCAACAAACTCACGATAACTCGAGGAGCACTGGATAAGCCTCCTGATTCCCTCTTCTCCTTCAAAACCGCTGCTCTTTTCTGCTCTCTAACCTAAAGAGACAGAGAGAGAGAGCTAAACAAGATTCATTGTGTTGCAAGAGTCGCAGATTAATTAAAAAAAAATGTAGGAAGGAGAATCATTACCATCTTGGCACGCTGAAGACGAGCAGCTTTAGCGCCTTTAACATGGTTACCCTCCGGTTTACCAATCCGGCCTCTATCTGATTCAATTGCAATATTTTTTTTAGTTATGTGAAGATCGAAAGAGATCAAATCGTTGAGGGGATTACCTTGGAGGGAGGTTTTGTGGAGATTGCGAGAAGACTTAGAGGAGACACGAGTCTTGTGAGCCTTATTGACTTGAACTCCAGAGCGCCCCATGGTGACTGCAACGAGAGGAGGAGGAGAGTGTTCTGTAACTTCTGTTTAACGTTTAAACCCTAATAATAAATAATAAAATCTTCTGTTTCTTGTTCCTCAGGGTTTTTGTTATCGGGTCCTCTTTTTGGCCCAAAAAGGGATTACATGAAACCCATTGAGGATTACACTAACCCATTGGACATTTGTCTTTCAAAAGAGCTTAACCTATGATATGGAACTAAATGAGTCAACATCTCTGCCCAAGCAAATGAAATCTTACATTTTATGTCCTTCTGAATTATTGTAAGATTTTGTGGTGTTTCACAAATGAATAAAAAATGGGGATATATTTTTGCGTTTATTTTATTAAAAGTGAGATTTTTCTTGACAATGGCAAATACACAAATCCAATGAATTTGTGTTAGCTTAAGAACAAAAAAAAGGCAGGTCTCAGATTTGTTGTTGAATTGCTGGAAAAAAATCCCAGTAATCTGTAAACTCTATTAGTCTTTCCATAGATTTGTGAAACTTGTTAAACGGGAATCAAATCACCATGTCCACAAGGGAAGACAATATCAAAAAGTCATTTTTGTAATCTTTCGCATAAAATTATAGTTTCGAAAACGAAGCTACAAAAATCGTTATCTAATTTTTTTTTTAAAAAGAATTAATTTTATTAATGATAAAGGAAAAACCGGTACAAGCATAATCCCAAACCGGATTTACCGGTTCTGTCCTAACCGAGTAGTACAAACTGACACGAAACGGCCGGAGAAGACCACACGCCAGAGCAGAACCTTGATCCCGACAGCCACATCGCAAGACAGCTGGTTCGTCATCGGCGCAGCCCTAATCCACCGGAGTAGGGAGGGATACGTCATGTGTAATGTGTTGTCAGCAAAAGACGAACCTGGACAGCAGCATCTCACCAGAACCCTGAAAGCTAAAACCTGAAAAAGAAAAGAAGAAACTCCAACGGCCAAGATCCAAGAAGACAAGCTGGAGCTGCGTGATGCAGCTATAATTGAAGCTGGTCATGGACCAGAACCAAACCGGAGGATGTCATCACGTACCAAGATTCCCAATCGAAAGTATTTGGAGTAAACCACTCCAACATTTTATTTCAGTATTTTGTCTAATTATCTTAAGCACAATAAGAAGAGAATTGGTCATCCTTATGTTTAGGAACCACCTCTTCCACATTTCCCATTTCCAAGTTTGTAGGAGTTGAACTCCACGTTAGTTGTTTCTTTCTTTATTTAAGCTAATGGAAAAACCAAAAAGAGGTAGTCTTTTCTACCCAAAAACAAAGTGTTCTTAAGTTTTCTTTTATTGCTTTGACTGGGACCAACATTTGGTATCAGAGCAACTTTTTGCTGTAACCTGAAGCTATATTAGGGTTATGGCAAGCAACAAAGAGAGATTGACAGACCTGGAAACAAGTATCGGAATGGTACAAGATGAGGTTGCCAAGATCAACGTGAAAGTCGATTGAAGAGATGGCTGCAAAGTTTCGTGGCATGGAAGACTCTTTCAAGAGGATGCTGACTGATGCAGTGTCAAGTCTTCGTGAAGAGGGGTCCATTGCACCGAAGGGAGGAGTTCCAACAGAGACGATGGCGGGTCATCATGAAGAGGGAACGAGTGCGGCTGGAGGGGTCAGACGATCGGAGATACCATCACTCTCTGCCTCCGCTCAGAGAGGAGAAACTCCTAATCTTTTTCACAACGAACCTAACCGCCGGCATGTGAAAATGGAATTTCCCAAGTTTCGAGAAGAAGATCCAACATCATGGGTGAGCAAGGCGAAACAATACTTCGCTTACCAAGAGATGCCACTAGAGCAAAGAGTCAGCTTTGCTTCGTATCACCTCGAGGATGAAGCAAATGAATGTTTCGAGAAGAAGATGGGTGAGCAAGGCTACTTCGCTTACCAAGAGATGCCACTAGAGCAAAGAGTCAGCTTTGCTTCGTATCACCTCGAGGATGAAGCAAATGAATGGTGGCAGGCTACTTCAAAAGCCCTCGATGAAGATGGAGTCTCGGTGTCTATTCGAGGAAGAACTTTGGGCCCGATTTGGACCAACTGCTGCTGAAGACTTTGATGGGGCTCTCTCCAAGTTTCAACAAACCGGTACCTTGAGAGAGTATCACCGAGAGTTCGAAAAGCTCCAGAACAAGGTGTCAGGCTAGACACAGAAGGCGCTTATTGGGACATACATCGGTTGACTTAGATATTCCATATCCGACAACATCAAGATGTTTCAACCGAAAAGGTTGAAAGCAACGGTGGAACTCGCACGGATGTGTGATGAACAGCTCCAGCGCAACCGACGCTATACTCCAACCAACAACAGGAACTTTCACAGTTCTCAGGCACCGCCACCACCACCCAATGCAAACAACAACTCAACAGCCAACGAGGACCAGACATCAAAACCTAAGCGGTTGATTTGGGAGGAACTCAAGCGGAAACGAAGTCTCGGAATCTGCTTTAGCTGCGATGAGAGGTACACACCGGGGCATAAATGTCAAAAATCTCAGCTACTTCTTATGGTTGCGGCGGAAGATGAAACCGACGAGGACGAGGAAACCTCTGAAACCGACGAAGCAGAAATAACGCTACAAGCTCTCACCGGCTGGGATACACCACAAACACTAAGAACACCAATGAAGATCAGTGGCCAGAATCTCGTGGCATTGATAGATAGTGGATCAACCCACAATTTTATCAGTGAGAAGGTTGCTAATCGATTGAATCTCCAGGTCTCACCGACAAAGGAGTTCAACGTACGAGTCGCTGATGGTCACCCGCTTCGGTGTGATGGTGTCTATCGAGCAGTAACCACGGTACTTTCCGTTGGCCATGTCCACAAACACCCATCTTTTATTAGGTGAACAACAAGGTGACATTATAAAAAATCCCAGAATTCAAGAACTTAAGAAAAAGCAGGAAGAGTTATATGTTTAGCTTTTTGAAACTGAGTCATTGTTTATTATTCACTATAATGTCAGACACCAATCTTTTCCTTCTCGCTGTTAAAAAACATAGCAGAAATAACTACTGTGAAATAGACCTGAAGAAACATCACAAGCTCTAACACCGCAATCCTTCCGTTAAGCCGTTCAGTGTAAGGTAGGTATAAAACCTAACTCCACTTTCAAAACCACCTGAAACCGGATCCTTTGCACTCCCAGTGGGAAATAAAGTCCCGAGATTTTTGATGCAGACTCGACTGACTCTTTCATAGAGTTTCTCAGCTCTGCTTTCTTCCATTTCACACTTTGGTATATGAGTCAGATCTATTGAGAGATGGGAATCGAATTTGTCGGAGTCTTTGGTCTCTATTTAGTTTCTGAATCCGGTTGAGTATCCTCTGTTGATTTGATATCGGTGGTGAGGATGGTGAAGAGATTTAAAGTGTGTGGCTATCCGGTTGGAAGAAATCTCAGAGATGGGAAATGGGTCGTAATTTGTAGAGATGTTATCGCCATTATGTTTTTTTAAGAGCTTTGTGTCTCTTAATTGGAGTTTTTATAGCTTCGGCTAAGAGACGTAGTTTTTCTTTGATTTTAACTAAGAAAATCTAAGAACCGTCTCTTAAATAAAAGATATAAGACTGTTTTTTAGCCAAAAAGTGTAAAAAAAAAATAAAAAAAAATGTCAAATCATGAGTTAAGAACCCCGGCTAAGAGACCGGGGTTAATCATGCCCTTACGCCTCCTGTGCTTTCTATCTGAAATTTAATTTTCGATTTTTGTCTTTAGAAAAGTGATGTAGCAGAAACTTCTAAGTTTAGTGAATACTCTTCGCAGTGCTTAATCAAAAGCTCTTAAAATCGAGTATACTCTTCTCAGTGGTTTATAGAAACATCTTTAGCGTTTGGAAATACTCTTTCCCGTGCTATAAAGCTTGTATAAAATCTCTTTCTTATTAAATCATCATAAAACTGAATACAACTTTAGGCGTAAATGCTATCTTATAATAAATCACTAATCTTAGAAAACCCTAATCTAATTTAATATTAGAAAACCATTAAAACAATAAAAGTAATTATCCTATTAATAAATAATAATAATATTTGGAATATATCCAAATATCCAAATAATAAAAGTAATTAAACTTAGAAAATTCTAAGTTTAGTAAATACTCTTCGCAGTGCTTAATCAAAAGCTCTTAAGATTGAGTATACTTTTCTCAGTGGTTTATAGAAACATCTTTAGCGTTTGGAAATACTCTTTCCCGTGCTATAAAGCTCGTATAAAATCTCTTTCTTATTAAATCATCATAAAACTGAATACAACTTTAGGCGTAAATGCTATCTTATAATAAATCACTAATCTTAGAAAACCCTAATCTAATTTAATATTAGAAAACCATTAAAACAATAAAAGTAATTATCCTATTAATAAATAATAATAATAATATTTGGAATATATCCAAATATTCTCTGCATCATTCTCTTAGGGTTGGAGAAGATTCGTCCTCGAATCTTGATCATAATTTTCAAGTATTTGAATATCTGTTTAGGTGCCCGTCACCCAAAGAAAATATCATGTATTCAATCTTTGTGGATAGTGTATCTCTCATCAATTATATTTGTCTCTTGGACACCAGCACATATGGATTACAAATATGCTATTCCTTTAGCAACATTTCTACATAAAAATAAGAAACAGAAATCAGGGTTGTTAAATTAATTGATAGGTACATCAGAATCTACAAATTCATATTTAGTTATTCACAAAGAGTTGTTTCTAATGCCTTTAAGAACAATATTAGGTTTTCAAGTGAATAGACATATGAACAAAGGAAAAGATCACCATATGAATCTGCTCAAAACCATAGTGCCTCATAATAAATCGCGTTACTATCTAGTGATAGAAGATTCAAAGAATTGATAAATTTGAAAAGTCTAGGATTCATAGTAAAAGCAAACTAAAAAGAAAGAAATAATGCATTAGACAATGATATTATATGGTGGTCACTGTATATGTTACTTTTATTTGTTTGGGTTAAGATTCAAAAATAGCAGTTTATAAAATAGTGTAAAACAAAAGACAATAGCATAATGTTCCTTCAAATAATTATAATGATTATACCAACCGTTATGTATAGAGATTGTACACATTGTAAGAGATTATACGAAAAAATACAAAGTCGTTTCTAAAACCAAAAAGATATCAAGCTAAATGAGCAAAAAAACATCACACCAACTGTTCCTTACACTTTATGCTACCCTTGTTTCATTACAGAGAATGAGTTTTCTCATCTCCAAAAACTAATTAACATAAATTTTTTAATCATCCAACACCAATGTATATTGTTTTCATAAGAAGACAATGGACATTTTGCTTTAAAAGATGTAGATTACTCAGGAGTTATTTTGTTATTCATTTTGATTTTTGTGACATTTCACAACGGAACGGTTGAATCCTTATGTATTGATTCTATATCTCAGAAAAATAAAAATCAATTTTTAGTTTTCGGATTCGATAGATCTATCAATTAATCTTTCTTAACAATTAGGGAAATTTGGGATCATGATTCATGTCCATTATTAGGATGAAAACTAAGTGAATGCACATAGCAACAACATGGCTACATTATTTTGTATATTTTGTGTAATATTACATTGTTTGTCCCTCACCAATCACAAAGCTTTATTTATTTTGTTTTTTATTTTTCCTTTTTCTCTTTTCTTCTTTCCCCTTTGATTTTATTTGATGTGTGGGGTTTCATTTAATTATATTTAGTTAAATATTAATAATAGAAAAAACATATATATTTTTTGTACATATGCCATATTTTAAATCTTTTCAAACGGACATAATTTTTCTCTCCAAAATGTGTAAATTTCTTTTAATAAGAAGGATGTTATATTCTATACTATTTATATAGAATAGTCCATATTTGTAACAAAATTTATATATTTATGATAAATCTGTATTTTTATTTTGAAAAAATGGTTTGTGAAGATTTATAATTAACACTTGATTTTTACAACAGTTTCATACAATTTAAATGGATATATAATTACTCTGATTTTTCTTTTCCATCGACTATTATAATCATTTATAATAAATTTTAAGCATTCTAATATACTATTGATTCCATTTATAAACATAATATAGTGTATTTTTTTTGGTCGAAAATATAGTGTATTATAACATTCTTCTTTCTCCTCGCTCATTCCTCCGTACTGTCTCCTCTTCCATCCTTTCTCCTCTCCCTCCTCTTCCTCCGTTTCTTCATCCTCTTCCTCTCTCCTTCTTCCCAGGCCTGGCTCAAGATATTAGTGGGCCCTGGGCAAAAAAAAATTTAGGTTTTTTTTATATGTATATATGGACAATTTAAAAATTTTGGGCCCTTATCTTTAATTATTTTTGAAAAAATTAGACCCCTCTTTCATACTATTTTTGTTAAAAAATATTTGGACCCTGGAGCCCATGCCCCCTTGCCCCATGCCCTAAGCCGGCTCTGCTTCCTCCTCCCTCTTTCTCCTCTTCCGTTTTTTCTGCCTTTGGCAGTTAGTAAAACAATTATATTTTGTTTGTAATAGGTTATCATCATGAGTTGAGTGTTATATACTATTTATTTAACATATATAGTATAGTCTATTTCGTCATTTGGATATTATAATTTTCACGCGCACACATCTGTAAGGAGAATATGGTCAAGTACGTGGTTAAAATGTTCCGTCAAATACTTGTTACTGTAGTATGGTTATATTCTTCATTTTTATCGTCTTATGAATATAGAGCAAAATCACCCTAACAATTATACATAGTTTACCAATCTTCTTCAGCGATATCTCGAATTTAAAAATAGCTTGATTTTCTCAAATATATATACCAATATATTCACCCAAGTGATTCTCCTCTCTCGGTTTTATCTCATTTTGATTAAAGTTGAATATATGCATATAGTTTGATATGTATATCAACGTTATATTTTCTTAAAAAGAATTGTTCTTGTATATTTTATCAAAAAAAGAATTGTTCTTGTTTATTTGATAATTCATTTTTAAACTCAATAAAAAAATATATTGTATAGGTGATAGTTGATGACCAAAAAAAAAGGCTGATAGCAAAACGATAATTTATATTAAACATCAACTTTCAATACATAATGCAACACAAAAATAAACCACTGTAACAATAGCTAAGACATATATCTAATACAGGCACAATGGAATGCATTAATAAAGCTAATATCAAAATCTTTCAGATGATAAATAAAGGGATTTTTGAGTTTTTTTAGACAGACAAGAAAATACTTTCGAGTTTGGATGTTCGTGGATTCGACCTATATATATATCTCATGAAAATAATTGTAAAATTTAAACCAAAATTTCAAATGGAGATCTGCTTTCAGCTATACCTAGTCATGAGATTCAAAAACAATCCTACCAGGTTTCATATCAAGAGTCATTCTTGGGTTCACCAACCAATAGAAAATTGTCATTTTAGATCTAGTATCTTTTAATTAAGGAAACCAAATAATTTGGCAAATTATATTATCTTTTCAAAATAAAATTTAAAAATAAATAAAAATAATATATAAAAAACGAATTCAAAAAAAAAAATATTGTCAACAAAACACTAAACCCTAAATTCTAATACTAAACCCTAAACTCTAATACTAAATCCTAAACTTAAATCCTAAACCCTAAACCCTTGGGTAAACCCTAAATCCTTGGGTAAACCCTAAACCCTCGGAAAAACACTAAACATGTTGTCAACAAAACACTAAACCCTAAATTCTAATCCTAAACCCTAAACCCTTGGGAAAACCCTAAACCCTTGGGTAAACCCTAAACCCTTAGGTAAACCCTAAACCCTTAGAAAAACACTAGACATTTGGATAAATTCTAAATTATAAATCTTAAACACTAAACTCTAAATCTTAAAAAAAATTTTTTTTTTAAAATAATCTTTTTCAGAACTATTGTTATTTTTATTTATTTAATCTTTTTTTTATTTTAAAAGCCTAATATAATTTGGCAAGTTATTTTGTTTCCTTAATTAAAAGATACTAGATCTAAAATGACAACTTTCTATTGGTTGGTGAACCTAAAGGTTCACCCTAGGAGGTGAACCCAAGAAAAAGTCTCATATCAATCCCCTATATATTATTTGAGAAGCATTGCAATATTTTTTTGTAGCCACATGTCATCACTAGAATAATTCTGAGAATCTTTAGAGAAATAGGTTGGTCCATCTAAATATATAATAAACTTTTTATTAAACCACAATAAATACATTATTAATGTGCTTCATTATTTCCTTAAATAAGATTATGGAATTGCCTAATGTAGCTAAAGTATATATAACAATTAATAATTTTGAATAATAAAAATTTGATAAAAATAAGTGTGTATTATAATTATATTTATTTAATTTTAAGCTATTAAAATAAATTAAACAATCATAGTAACCATATAATAAAAATTAAAACATTATTTATATATTATATTTTGAATTTTTAAAAATGAGTATAAATTACTAAAACTGTTAAAAGTTTACATTCAAATTTTGTGATCTATGATTTAAAACTTTTGTTATGACATGATACAAATAATTAAAAAATAATATAACTTGAAAGTCTCATTTAGTAAGTATCAAAAATAAAATATATATAAATATATGTATCATTTTAAATTAAACTATATGCCATATAAAAATACATAAATATCTTAATTTTGAAATTTACTTTGAACATTTTTTTGATAAAAAATTTGAAAAAATATTGACAACTTAATTTTTTAAAATATTATAAATTACTTAAACCATTAATCCCACAGTAAAAATTTTGTTATCACTAATTTACACTTTTTGCTATAACAGATTTAAATGATAAAAAAATATGAGCAAAAAGCATCATCTAATAAATATTAACATTAAAATATACCATATATATCTTACTGTCATTTAAATTTAATTATATATTATATCAAATAGAAAAAATATTTTTTGATTTTTAAAATTTATTTATATGTTCGCACCAATTTAATTATATAAGTAGTAGATAATAACTTTTTAATTATTCAATATATATTTATAAATATATAATATATAAAATAATTTTTATATATAATGTTTATCATGTGCAAGGCGCGGATCTTAAGCTAGTATGATCTTGCATTTTCACTTAACTTGTAAAATGGGTCATACCACCTTCTATTCCCACTAGGAGGATGTGGTGGATCTTTTTTGGTGGCGTCTATCAGCGTTTTGGAAAAAAATGTTTTGAGTTTTAGAAATCTATTCTATTAAAAAGGAAGCAGTCTTAAAAAAATCTACTTATACAAGGTTGTTTGGACTATTTCCTAAGAGTTAATAATTTCATGGTCCTACTTAAATTTCTCCTAACAATATATTTTCATAAATTTCTCTGATTTTCTTTAGATATCATAAGTGTGCCACTCCTATATTTATGGCAACTACTATATTACCTTCTATAAATCTCACCCCTTAATTATAAATTTCTCCATTTAGTTATTAATATCTCATATACGATTTACTAACCAATATTTTGTTGATGCAATAATATATAAATTCGTGGGTCCATAGACTAATATATTATGTATGTGACCATATATATATATTATATAATGTTTATTTTAATTCTTAAATTCATATCTATATAAAACGAATGGTATGGTGCATGTCACCATTAAATAATACATGCCATTTAAATTAAAATAGTCTTGTAAGTAATACATGTATTTTAAAAAAATGAGTTAATGAAGTATGATAAATAATTATCACAAAATCATGTTTTACTATAGAACCGATCAAACTGAGTAGTATATTATATTATTTTCAGTTCATAAAAAACGATATTAACTTATAAGTACTGAACAAATTTGAAAAAATGCATATGAAGTTAGTTAAAAATTATCCTCCGGCCAACTTATTTAATTGAATTTTTACTATAATTCTGATACAACCACTTAAATTATATTATGAAAAATTAAAAAATACAAATACTATAGAAACTATTGCTCCATATTCTCTCTTTTTTTTATAAAAAAATAAGTTGACTTGATTTTTACTTATGAAGAACAGTTACTAAAATCCAAAATAATGATTAGTATTTTTTGTTTGGGCAACAAATAATGTTTAGTATAAAAGATGCTCAAATACAAGTCCACTTTTGTAATTCAATTTAAATAACAAAATAAATTTACAAATATAATTAGGTCCAGAATTAATAATTATATTATTTGAGTTTCAAGCTTGCAGGTTTCCGCGGGTTATTCAATCATATATTATATACTAAACACATTGAGATTAGTATAAACTCTTCACTAGGTTTGGAATACCTAAGTTAAACAAGATTTTTCTCTTTTGAAAAATTATTAACCCCGTGCTTCAAAGCTTGATTCAAAAGTTTGAATTGAGTTTTGAAAAAATATCATCCAATTTATATGGGATTTTATCAGGTCAACCAATATTGGATAGCGGGTTAATGATAGTTTTTACGTTTTTACCGACTTTTATCAGATTTTTTATATATAAGGTTTTAACAAAATTTAGACTAGATTTATATGAATCACCTGATTTACTTTTGAGACTATAGGTTTGGTTCGGGTATGAAAAAATTGCTAAAACTATTAAAAATTCTACAATATATATACTATTAGATTAGCCTAAAATCTGTCAAGTAAATTTTTTATCTCATCAACTCAACAAATATGACTCTTACAAAATACACACAAAATGCAACAATGACGTTGTAACATAAGAATACACATATAAAATTTAAAATAAACTATTTGATAAATTATATAATTTTAAACTAAAATTCTTTTACTTTTTCGATGTAATAACACTTTATAACTTAATAATATACTTCAAAACATCAAAACCAAAATAATAATTTATATCAAATAATATTATTAATCAAAAAAACCCGCGCTTTTGAAGCGCGGGTCAAAATCTAGTTTGGGCTTTAAAAACCTAGCCACTCTGCGTTTGTACTTGGCCGCTCTTTTATCTCTCAGATCGATTCAATCCAAATCATGGCGAATCAAGGCGTAGATACCTGGAAGACGGTTACGAGCAAAGCTGGATCTAGTCGATCCCAAGAGGAATCAAACATTCAGACAGAGCGCTGTTACTTGCAGTTTAACAAGAAGAATGCTTTACTCTGGCCGCTCTTTTTTTTTTTTTTTTTTTTTTGCAAGTATTTAAACTTCTTATGTTATTTGTCAACTTCTCTGCAACTATTCTCTTTGGTAGAATACATAACTTGTTTTTTCTTTTTTTTTGTCATCACTCCAGTGATAACTTGTTATAAAGCTACTATTTGGCCCAATAGAGGTAGGAAGATTATGCCTTTGAATGTTTAACACATGTACGCTGCTTTTGTTTTAGTATTCGAGTATCATTGTTGTTAAAAAAAAAAGAAGAAATTTGGGCTTTTTGCCCCATAACCAAAAATTTATAATAATGATTTTTATTAACTATTTCCTTTGTAGCTTTTCTTAAACAGAAAATATGCTCAACTCTTCTTCTAATAGTTTCTTTTATAATTTTTTTTCTTTCTTTTATCCTTGGCCTAACGTTTTCTTCTCTTTGTTCTTTATTGTACACGCTTCTCTTTGTTATTAGGGCATTTCCAACCCAACATCATTTTTTTTTTAAATGGAGTAAAAATAAGTATGTAATAAAAAGTACGGGTAAACGACTTATTTCCCCACCAAAAGTATCGTATAGTAACAGTTACCCACGAACTTTCGACCTCGTCTTAATTCCACATATTTAAAGTTATTCAACCTATTACTCCCCAATTCAGAAGATCGAAACACAAACCCACATAGACCAAAATTCTACACTGATTTAACGGTTTGCAATTCAAACCAGATTTGAAACACTTGAACCAAACCAAAAAACAACTCAACCCGACCAAAAACCCGATTTGTCCCAACCTAAACCAGATGCCTCAACTCATCGGAGAATGGCAACGTCGTTTCCAAGCTGTTCGATTCTGTCACTGGCAGCGTGGTTGATGGTGGCAATTGTGGTGGATTGGAGAATCTAGCTAAAAAAATTTGTCCTTTTTTATTCGTTTGCTGTGAATTTTGAACCAAGTTCTGCAATTCACCAAGATCATCAGCTCCTTCTTCCACTTTAAACCGTTAATTGATTTCTTCAGAGGTGAAATTTACAATAAAAAAAGGTCAAGATTTAAGTCACTGGATTCGATTTCAACAAGAACAATCTGATTCTTGAAATGATTAAGAGAAAGATCGCGACTTGGCATTACTGGTTATTAGGTTGTAAAAAGGAGAAAGATATTTAAGCTCTTAATTGAGCCAAAAGAAAGGATGGAAACTGGAGTTTGGATTTACAAGGTATTGTAAATCCTGGGATTCAGTTCTTGGACTCTGAAATGAGACTCGACATGGTGAAGGGTCTTCTTTCTCTTATTGTGAAGTCAGCGAGTGGTCTAGTGGAGAAGGGAATAGAACAGTTTCTGATACGAGGGCTTGGAGATCTCAGGACATTCTTATCACGAGACAAGAGCTTGTATCCGAACAATAAATTGCAAAGCGATTTTGCGTCTGCTTTTTTGTTAAAAATCAGAGACTTGGGAACACTAACAAAGGAGGCTAAAGGGAAAACCATTGTTTTGTTATATCTAGCTCACCTCTTGTGGAGTAACAACCACAAGATCATGGAGCAGGTTCTGAACACGAATGGTTAGTTGTTTGAACACACTTGAGATCTTAAGAATCTTTGCGTTGACTGATGATGAATTAGATGACACTGATTAATTCTCAGAATTCACATTCTTATGGTCAAAGAAGTAATCATATTACGTCTGAATCATCTTGAAGGAGAAACTCACAAGTCACAACTCGCAAGCGTCATATGAAGAGAAGAAGATGCTGTGTTAATAATTTAAGAAATTAGGTTATTGGGTAAATGGGTCAGGTTATTAGGTTGGATTTAGTTAATTTTGGTTTATAATTTGTAACCGGGTATTTTTAGGTTTAACTAGATTACCGATTGGTTATTTTTCAAATTAAAAAACAGTAAACCAGTGTGAACCGGCTCTGTGTCGGTTTTAGTTTCGACATTAAATATTATGTAGGTTTGTGTTTCGATCTTCTGTATTGGGGAGTAATAGGTTGAATAACTTTAAATATGTGGAATTAAGACGAGGTCGAAAGTTCGTGGGTAACTGTTACTATACGATACTTCTGGTGGGGAAATAAGTCGTTTACCCAAAAAGTACTCTAACCCTACTTCATTTTTACTTCATAATGAAATTTATTTCATAAATGAAGTAATATATTTTTGTTTGTTCATTACTCCATTATGGAATGAAAAATAGTGTTGGATTGGAACATTTTTTATTCTATACTTATTTTTACTCCATTTTGGAGAAAAAATGAAGTTTTACATTGGAGATGCTCTTAAGTATCTACGTAAAACCAAAACTACTTACACTATGATTTTATAGGCGATGTTGAACTCCCCAAAACGATATGACTCCTCACCCTTTTCATGAGAAACAAACGGGAGTATAGAAGACATTTGTTAGGCTAATGTTTGCTAGAAGCCAATCCGTACCAAAATTAACTAAAACAGGTATGATTTGGGAAACATTGATACATTTAATCCATTAATGATGGCAAAAGCTGTGGAAATGAAGCTGATGTGCCAACTTTGATGACAAAATGCATTGGATGGTTCACAAATTAAACAAGTCAAAACAATGCGAGTAAGTTTGTGGAGAAGCCAAACTCTAATATACACATCACATAAATATTCCTTAGACCATGTACATTGGTATAATTTGTTCAACACCCATTTTTTTTCCTTTTAATAGTACATGTAGATCTTAAAATCTACATTAAGTATTTTGTAGTGATCGAGAGCTTAACCTGGGGAAGAAATAACGTGGGCAACAATATCTTTAGAACGCAACGAATTAATCAGGTATGAGTCAACAAAAAAATAGCATACAAATATCAGGAAAAGAAAGATCGTGACTGGATTCGGTATCAAGTTGCCTACGTACCCGTCAAGGGATCAAGTCTAAACGTAGTTCGATTATAATCATGTCGAAAGAGATGTCAGTATCTTCGGTCTCGGGAGAGACCTCGGATTCTCGGTCTCGAGCTCGATGTTTGCTTCGAGATCTCTTGTCTTGAATAACTAGTAGTTAGTGTACGATTGATAAGTTCTCGAACTGCATATGATCTCTTTAGATCGATCTTGTCGTATGAAGATAAGGTCGATCATTAACATGATACGAGGGTCGCTATCGTTATGGATTCTTGTTTTCACAATTACAAAGATGTGTTTACGTCGTGAGATTATTATTGGGAATCTCATCTCTCTCGTTCTTCTTAAATCATCAAAAAATGGATGACTTGTTTAATCATTAAATAGATATAATGATTCCATCATGTGTTGGTGGAGGAAGATGTCGATTTTGCCGAGACCGAAGTCTCTTTTCATGTTCGTGGGTCTTTATTCCTTTTTTGCAAGCTTTGTGTCTCGTCCATCTCCAGAAGAAGCCCCCTCTTTACAAGAGTAATAACTTCGTCTTTTATAGGAGCAATCAGCCTCCGTCAGTTCGTAAGTTAGTTGCACGTGCTCCTTAATATTTGATCAAATCTTTGACCTCTTCTTAGGTCCATGTGAGTCCGAAATATGGGGAGCTTGCTAACTAACTTTTGACGTCGTCTTTTGACATTTTATTAATCACATGAAACTTGGTGCCGAATTATGGTCCAACATTTGTCCCCCAGTTCTTCAAGCAAGGTGGCGAGGTTGGAGGGCGGTAAAGCATCCGGAACAATAATACAATTCCAATTTGATTTTCTTCTAGGGAGTTTACAAAGTCGTTTGCCATTACTTAGTGAGGTCGCTCACAAGAGGTCGCATGAAGCATTTGGTCTTGGCGCCTTTGTCGTGATCAAAATATGAGTCCGACCTAAGCTACTAGATGCATTACACCGAGTCATCTGAGGTTCTTTTGATCATCAGGTGACCGATTTCGTTTATGTACACGGGTCCGGACAAGATTTCGATGTAATATGATGTGGATCCTGCTGGTGAGATGAAAGTTGGATGGAGCTTGTGGCTGTAAAGGTAGTGGGACGAGCTTGTGCACAGGGTTGCTGATGCGGAGTTACCTTGATCTCTCGTGGTAGATTGGATTTGCATAATAAATATGTTTATTAAGCTTGTTTTATTTTATGAGCTTTTTGATATGAATCTAGTCGTTTATTTCACGCCGTTTGTGTAAATATTTTGTGTTTGTGTAAAGGTACGGAACTAGAAATATAATCCCAATGAATCATTAAGTCAATGCAAAATGATCGGCTACACGTTCGATAGTTGAGTTTTTACTTTGGTTCGGTTACTGGAGCAATTTATATCGCTCGTCCTCGAGGTGTTTTGCGAGATAGAAGCTGATAGGAATCTAACTCGCGGGCCAGTGATGGCCTAAGGACGTGGTTTATCGATATTGTTTTTTCTTTTATTATATGGATGGTATTTTAGGTCGATGCGAGCTTGGGTCGTTTGAGACCGCATGGTAAACTCGCTAAGAATTCAAGCTTGTGCAAGAAGAGTTTATAAAACATTTTGCAGTTGTATAAGTTTATTTATGAAGTTGTGATGCAAAATAATGAATCAATATGAATCTGATGACTCAGAAGATCACAATAGCTATGCAAGAATATGTATTATCTTATGCACTATATTGATATGCATAAATAGATTATAAAGAATTTTTTATCGCATGGATGTGTTTTGGTCCTGGTAACTTTGAGCTAACTGAGAAGTAAATGTGTTGGACGTTTGATCATGTGTTCCTCGTGTAGCTGATGAGAGGGCGAGGCGTCCGGGATATGAATTATTTATTTGGTTCGCATACAACTCGTCCATTTCGGATCATATCGAGCGTCCTGACACTTGTAAGTCTAGACGTAGTTTGATTATAATCGTCTCAAGGAGACGTCTGATTTGTGTAAACTGCATCGTATGGAGACGAGCTCATGTGATTGGCATGAGCTAGGTTCATTTTTGTTGTGTGTACGATTCTGGACTTTTATCCAATTTGTGTTTATTTAATGAAATAAACATTAAGAAATACTCCTCGTGTTCTTCTCGTTCCATAATCAGATGGTGGAGGAATCTTTTGGTCGTTTCGCAAACGTAAATGATTTAATTACATAGAAAGCAAGTAATCTTTTTGGTCCCTCTCTTGCTCAGCCCGCGCTCTCCTTAGGTCTCGAGCTCTCATGCTCGGAATGCCGTTTACGGAGCTAGGTCACGTTTGAGGACTTGAGATATAAAGCTTTTTCTTTATTGTGGTCTTGTTTTCGTTTAGAAATATGCGTATCATTATGATTTGTCTAGATTCGTCGTTTGCTTTCAAAGAAAGTAACTTCATGGTTAGGTTCGTCCATGGAACACGTCCTTCATCTACTATGCTTTTTTCAAGTTCAAATCTCGTGAAAAGAGGTCATTTTGTTTTAAGGAATCGGTTTTAGCCTTCCTCCAACGAATTCGAGTTCTGGGATAAAATAGAGATATCATTTTTTTCTTTATCAGAAGATGAGGAGTCTTGCGAGCTGTTGAATTTGTTGAGTTATGTGTTTACCAAAAAAATATCCACCTCTTTAGGTCATCGGTGGAGGATATCGTCCTTCAGTGTTCACACTATTTTCAATGTAACCTATGAAATTGTTTACATTGGTACTATTTCGCAAGTTGGTCGCTTATGGGTTCGGGTTATTGTAGGAAACATCCTATTAAGCTTACTTGGTCCCTTTATCTGGAGCTCGAAGGCTCGAA
Source organism: Brassica rapa (assembly GCF_000309985.2). Classification (NCBI taxonomy): domain Eukaryota; kingdom Viridiplantae; phylum Streptophyta; class Magnoliopsida; order Brassicales; family Brassicaceae; genus Brassica; species Brassica rapa. The sequence continues at coordinate 12,550,923 of NC_024799.2, forward strand.
GGCTCGAGGGATTTTCCTGTTTAAGTTCCCTGTACGAATTTCGTCTGGTCCTCTTAAACTCAGGTTTTGGTGGTTTGATCCGGATCCAGGTGAGTCGTCTCTTCGGTCTAGAAATATACAGATCGTGAGATGGAAAATTTAGGAGCACCTGGAGATTCTCGGTGGTTTGGCGATGGGAGTGGCGCGTGCGCATTACAGCTCCTCCTCCTCTTTAAGGTGTGTGCTGTCGGCAAGGGAGATACCTGCCTGAAGTAGTAGATTGAGCTATAGGATTGTCTCCGCTTGGTCTGTTGTTCCGTCGGTTCCCATCAGATCTGATGGTTAGATCGTTTGTTTTATGCGTCTTAGTGACCAGGGTGGCAGCGGGATCAAATCCTAAAATGGACCACAAGGGGTCAAAAAAATCTAAAATGACCCACTCATAATTTCTATTTATTTTCAGTTAAAATTTAAATATTAAACAAAAGTAAATAACTGAAAAACCAGAAGACATTAACTTATTTACAACCTGTGCCACTATTATCCTACCCAAAATCCGACCCATTTTCTGACCCAGAATCCGACCCATTTGTAACCCTACATCCCCAAATCAAAACACAATCTCCTTCACCTCCCACAATCCAATTTTGTTGTTCTTGTTTTTAACCCAGATTTATATTATTGTTTTCTTGTTCTTATCCCAAATCGATCGACCTATTATCATCCTTAATCGATTTACTCTTATCTGAATCGAATTTCATCTTCGTTGTAAAAAATTCGCGTCAAAGAAGAACACAGAGTATTAATAGTATAACTAGTACAACTCAAACTAGTACAACTAGTACAACTCAAACCAGTACATCTAGTATAACTAGAGTGAGTATAACCACTATGACTAGTACAACTAGAACGCATATAACTAGTATAACTTTGCAATTAGTATAGTGATATTTGGTTTTTGTTTTCAGCTTATTAATAATGTTATAGAAGATGATGATGCAGAACCAATGAAAAATTGGTACAATCCTCCCACCTATATGTATTAAAATATTTTAATAGTTTGTTTTCTATAATATTTAATTTTGATAATGAATTTGTTTTACTAGTTGTACTATTTAGGAAAAAATCATCTTCATTCTTTTTGCTCTCGAAGCCGAAGAAGGTAGTTGCAAAGCCAGAAAAATTATATTAGGTTAAGATGTGTTTTGTAATAGCCTATAATACAGCTAGAAGGAGTATAACATGTATATTAGTAAAACTGAAACGCGTATAACCAGTACAACTCTCCAACTAATATGGTTATATTTTGTTTTAAAAGAGTATAATGCAAAGATGATGTAGAAGATTTAAAAGAGTATAATGCAAAGATGATGTAGAAGCCCTCACGGGTTTGAAAATGATGGATAGGCTTCATGTTTGGTGTTTGTACTATGACAATAGTGTGGGAACCGAAATTTCCACCGGTGGCGTCTGCACTCGCCGTTGATTTTACCGGAGAAGACGCAATCGCCTTCTTCGTCGCTGTGATAGAGAGAGGCGGAGAGATTGTTTTATTTTTTATTAGGGTTACGGGAATTAGGGGTACAATTTTCCCTTTAGATTGTTTTTTTTTTATTCTTTCCCCATTTAAACAAACTGATTTCCATTTTTTTTAAATACAATTAATCATTTATAATGGGATTAGTTTAAGGTTAATTTTGGTATTATGAAGAAAATTATACTATAGGGACAACTTTAGATTGAATTTATACCATAGGGACAACCATTCTGTTTTTTTATTCTGTTTTGGCAATTTTCCCAATAAAATTTCTATAATTAAGAAGTTGAACCAGTAGTACCAATATTACATGTCTAGTATATGAATATATTTTTAATTATATGAGTTGTACTAGTAGTAAACGTTTAATATATAATGAAAAGTTATTAAAAAATAACTAGTAAATAATATTAAGTCAAATATATTGCAAGAAAATATATTAATGAAAATAATACAGAAAATTATTTTTACTTTTAAAAAAAGATATCAAATATATTCATAGCATAATTTTAATCTATAATTACATATTTAAATGGGATGATATATTTAAGTTACAACATGATGCATATTTAAAATAATACTAAATAAAATAACAAGTAGTTGTACCAGTTTTCTAGTTGTACCGACTGTAAATAGTTGTACTAGTTTTTGAGTTGTACCAGTTTGTGCATAGTTGTATTTTGGCAGTGAAATCATAAAATATTAGTTGTACCACATAATAAATACATTTTATCTCAGTTGTACCACTTATTTATGTTTACATGTCTTTGCCCGGTTACAATGAAATCATCAATTTTGTAAAACTACATTTCATGTATGTTTTCCAAAACTTATGTGGACAAACAAGTTAACAAACATTAAAAGTATAAGGTAGATCATGTAAACTTATGGAATTGTGTAATAATTTTTATATTTTTTTCTAAAACTTCAATTTAAATTAAGAGAAACTTTATGAGTACATACCAACTGGGATATATGATTGTTTTTCTCATATGAAATACCAAATTGGTTTTGTTAATTTCTGAAACGTCGAAGTTGTACTAGTTATACCAGTAATACTAGTCTAATATATAATAAAAATTATATATATATATATATATATTGGTTATATGTCTAGTTATAAGGGTTGTACCAATATTTTCACATCATAGCTTTGTAAAATATGTTTGATGTTTGATTATCATAAAAATATGGCTAATATAGTTAATAACCTTAAAAGTATAAATATATAATATAAAATTAAGTGTGTAATACAATAATATAACAAAAAATTGAAAAATCTTAAACGAATTAGAAGACATTTTTGTCATCATATACCAATTAGAATATTTATTTGTTAATTTCATGTGTAAATTATAATATTTTTATACTAATTATATAATTTTTTAAAATGTTTAGTTGTACGAGTTATACTAGTTTTACCAACTCGAATGAGAGAATGAGATAAGGAAGATTGTGTGGATGTGAGTGGCTGAGATTAAAAAAAGAGAAGGAGGGAGAATGAGACATGTGTTAAATTGTATGGCCAAGATTAAAACGTAGATGTTATGATCCAATGGCCCATATTACTCTTTCATTAATGGCAAAATCGTCATTTCCCTTTAATTGGTCCATGTTAGATTTTTTTTGGATGTTGTAGACTTTTTTTTGACCATTTGGTCCATAATAGATTTTTGCAAATCCTAAAATGGACCACAAGGGGTCAAAAAAATCTAAAATGACCCACTCATAATTTCTATTTATTTTCAGTTAAAATTTAAATATTAAACAAAAGTAAATAACTGAAAAACCAGAAGACATTAACTTATTTACAACCTGTGCCACTATTATCCTACCCAAAATCCGACCCATTTTCTGACCCAGAATCCGACCCATTTGTAACCCTACATCCCCAAATCAAAACACAATCTCCTTCACCTCCCACAATCCAATTTTGTTGTTCTTGTTTTTAACCCAGATTTATATTATTGTTTTCTTGTTCTTATCCCAAATCGATCGACCTATTATCATCCTTAATCGATTTACTCTTATCTGAATCGAATTTCATCTTCGTTGTAAAAAATTCGCGTCAAAGAAGAACACAGAGTATTAATAGTATAACTAGTACAACTCAAACTAGTACAACTAGTACAACTCAAACCAGTACATCTAGTATAACTAGAGTGAGTATAACCACTATGACTAGTACAACTAGAACGCATATAACTAGTATAACTTTGCAATTAGTATAGTGATATTTGGTTTTTGTTTTCAGCTTATTAATAATGTTATAGAAGATGATGATGCAGAACCAATGAAAAATTGGTACAATCCTCCCACCTATATGTATTAAAATATTTTAATAGTTTGTTTTCTATAATATTTAATTTTGATAATGAATTTGTTTTACTAGTTGTACTATTTAGGAAAAAATCATCTTCATTCTTTTTGCTCTCGAAGCCGAAGAAGGTAGTTGCAAAGCCAGAAAAATTATATTAGGTTAAGATGTGTTTTGTAATAGCCTATAATACAGCTAGAAGGAGTATAACATGTATATTAGTAAAACTGAAACGCGTATAACCAGTACAACTCTCCAACTAATATGGTTATATTTTGTTTTAAAAGAGTATAATGCAAAGATGATGTAGAAGATTTAAAAGAGTATAATGCAAAGATGATGTAGAAGCCCTCACGGGTTTGAAAATGATGGATAGGCTTCATGTTTGGTGTTTGTACTATGACAATAGTGTGGGAACCGAAATTTCCACCGGTGGCGTCTGCACTCGCCGTTGATTTTACCGGAGAAGACGCAATCGCCTTCTTCGTCGCTGTGATAGAGAGAGGCGGAGAGATTGTTTTATTTTTTATTAGGGTTACGGGAATTAGGGGTACAATTTTCCCTTTAGATTGTTTTTTTTTTATTCTTTCCCCATTTAAACAAACTGATTTCCATTTTTTTTAAATACAATTAATCATTTATAATGGGATTAGTTTAAGGTTAATTTTGGTATTATGAAGAAAATTATACTATAGGGACAACTTTAGATTGAATTTATACCATAGGGACAACCATTCTGTTTTTTTATTCTGTTTTGGCAATTTTCCCAATAAAATTTCTATAATTAAGAAGTTGAACCAGTAGTACCAATATTACATGTCTAGTATATGAATATATTTTTAATTATATGAGTTGTACTAGTAGTAAACGTTTAATATATAATGAAAAGTTATTAAAAAATAACTAGTAAATAATATTAAGTCAAATATATTGCAAGAAAATATATTAATGAAAATAATACAGAAAATTATTTTTACTTTTAAAAAAAGATATCAAATATATTCATAGCATAATTTTAATCTATAATTACATATTTAAATGGGATGATATATTTAAGTTACAACATGATGCATATTTAAAATAATACTAAATAAAATAACAAGTAGTTGTACCAGTTTTCTAGTTGTACCGACTGTAAATAGTTGTACTAGTTTTTGAGTTGTACCAGTTTGTGCATAGTTGTATTTTGGCAGTGAAATCATAAAATATTAGTTGTACCACATAATAAATACATTTTATCTCAGTTGTACCACTTATTTATGTTTACATGTCTTTGCCCGGTTACAATGAAATCATCAATTTTGTAAAACTACATTTCATGTATGTTTTCCAAAACTTATGTGGACAAACAAGTTAACAAACATTAAAAGTATAAGGTAGATCATGTAAACTTATGGAATTGTGTAATAATTTTTATATTTTTTTCTAAAACTTCAATTTAAATTAAGAGAAACTTTATGAGTACATACCAACTGGGATATATGATTGTTTTTCTCATATGAAATACCAAATTGGTTTTGTTAATTTCTGAAACGTCGAAGTTGTACTAGTTATACCAGTAATACTAGTCTAATATATAATAAAAATTATATATATATATATATATTGGTTATATGTCTAGTTATAAGGGTTGTACCAATATTTTCACATCATAGCTTTGTAAAATATGTTTGATGTTTGATTATCATAAAAATATGGCTAATATAGTTAATAACCTTAAAAGTATAAATATATAATATAAAATTAAGTGTGTAATACAATAATATAACAAAAAATTGAAAAATCTTAAACGAATTAGAAGACATTTTTGTCATCATATACCAATTAGAATATTTATTTGTTAATTTCATGTGTAAATTATAATATTTTTATACTAATTATATAATTTTTTAAAATGTTTAGTTGTACGAGTTATACTAGTTTTACCAACTCGAATGAGAGAATGAGATAAGGAAGATTGTGTGGATGTGAGTGGCTGAGATTAAAAAAAGAGAAGGAGGGAGAATGAGACATGTGTTAAATTGTATGGCCAAGATTAAAACGTAGATGTTATGATCCAATGGCCCATATTACTCTTTCATTAATGGCAAAATCGTCATTTCCCTTTAATTGGTCCATGTTAGATTTTTTTTGGATGTTGTAGACTTTTTTTGACCATTTGGTCCATAATAGATTTTTGCAAATCCTAAAATGGACCACAAGGGGTCAAAAAAATCTAAAATGACCCACTCATAATTTCTATTTATTTTCAGTTAAAATTTAAATATTAAACAAAAGTAAATAACTGAAAAACCAGAAGACATTAACTTATTTACAACCTGTGCCACTATTATCCTACCCAAAATCCGACCCATTTTCTGACCCAGAATCCGACCCATTTGTAACCCTACATCCCCAAATCAAAACACAATCTCCTTCACCTCCCACAATCCAATTTTGTTGTTCTTGTTTTTAACCCAGATTTATATTATTGTTTTCTTGTTCTTATCCCAAATCGATCGACCTATTATCATCCTTAATCGATTTACTCTTATCTGAATCGAATTTCATCTTCGTTGTAAAAAATTCGCGTCAAAGAAGAACACAGAGTATTAATAGTATAACTAGTACAACTCAAACTAGTACAACTAGTACAACTCAAACCAGTACATCTAGTATAACTAGAGTGAGTATAACCACTATGACTAGTACAACTAGAACGCATATAACTAGTATAACTTTGCAATTAGTATAGTGATATTTGGTTTTTGTTTTCAGCTTATTAATAATGTTATAGAAGATGATGATGCAGAACCAATGAAAAATTGGTACAATCCTCCCACCTATATGTATTAAAATATTTTAATAGTTTGTTTTCTATAATATTTAATTTTGATAATGAATTTGTTTTACTAGTTGTACTATTTAGGAAAAAATCATCTTCATTCTTTTTGCTCTCGAAGCCGAAGAAGGTAGTTGCAAAGCCAGAAAAAATATATTAGGTTAAGATGTGTTTTGTAATAGCCTATAATACAGCTAGAAGGAGTATAACATGTATATTAGTAAAACTGAAACGCGTATAACCAGTACAACTCTCCAACTAATATGGTTATATTTTGTTTTAAAAGAGTATAATGCAAAGATGATGTAGAAGATTTAAAAGAGTATAATGCAAAGATGATGTAGAAGCCCTCACGGGTTTGAAAATGATGGATAGGCTTCATGTTTGGTGTTTGTACTATGACAATAGTGTGGGAACCGAAATTTCCACCGGTGGCGTCTGCACTCGCCGTTGATTTTACCGGAGAAGACGCAATCGCCTTCTTCGTCGCTGTGATAGAGAGAGGCGGAGAGATTGTTTTATTTTTTATTAGGGTTACGGGAATTAGGGGTACAATTTTCCCTTTAGATTGTTTTTTTTTTATTCTTTCCCCATTTAAACAAACTGATTTCCATTTTTTTTAAATACAATTAATCATTTATAATGGGATTAGTTTAAGGTTAATTTTGGTATTATGAAGAAAATTATACTATAGGGACAACTTTAGATTGAATTTATACCATAGGGACAACCATTCTGTTTTTTTATTCTGTTTTGGCAATTTTCCCAATAAAATTTCTATAATTAAGAAGTTGAACCAGTAGTACCAATATTACATGTCTAGTATATGAATATATTTTTAATTATATGAGTTGTACTAGTAGTAAACGTTTAATATATAATGAAAAGTTATTAAAAAATAACTAGTAAATAATATTAAGTCAAATATATTGCAAGAAAATATATTAATGAAAATAATACAGAAAATTATTTTTACTTTTAAAAAAAGATATCAAATATATTCATAGCATAATTTTAATCTATAATTACATATTTAAATGGGATGATATATTTAAGTTACAACATGATGCATATTTAAAATAATACTAAATAAAATAACAAGTAGTTGTACCAGTTTTCTAGTTGTACCGACTGTAAATAGTTGTACTAGTTTTTGAGTTGTACCAGTTTGTGCATAGTTGTATTTTGGCAGTGAAATCATAAAATATTAGTTGTACCACATAATAAATACATTTTATCTCAGTTGTACCACTTATTTATGTTTACATGTCTTTGCCCGGTTACAATGAAATCATCAATTTTGTAAAACTACATTTCATGTATGTTTTCCAAAACTTATGTGGACAAACAAGTTAACAAACATTAAAAGTATAAGGTAGATCATGTAAACTTATGGAATTGTGTAATAATTTTTATATTTTTTTCTAAAACTTCAATTTAAATTAAGAGAAACTTTATGAGTACATACCAACTGGGATATATGATTGTTTTTCTCATATGAAATACCAAATTGGTTTTGTTAATTTCTGAAACGTCGAAGTTGTACTAGTTATACCAGTAATACTAGTCTAATATATAATAAAAATTATATATATATATATATATTGGTTATATGTCTAGTTATAAGGGTTGTACCAATATTTTCACATCATAGCTTTGTAAAATATGTTTGATGTTTGATTATCATAAAAATATGGCTAATATAGTTAATAACCTTAAAAGTATAAATATATAATATAAAATTAAGTGTGTAATACAATAATATAACAAAAAATTGAAAAATCTTAAACGAATTAGAAGACATTTTTGTCATCATATACCAATTAGAATATTTATTTGTTAATTTCATGTGTAAATTATAATATTTTTATACTAATTATATAATTTTTTAAAATGTTTAGTTGTACGAGTTATACTAGTTTTACCAACTCGAATGAGAGAATGAGATAAGGAAGATTGTGTGGATGTGAGTGGCTGAGATTAAAAAAAGAGAAGGAGGGAGAATGAGACATGTGTTAAATTGTATGGCCAAGATTAAAACGTAGATGTTATGATCCAATGGCCCATATTACTCTTTCATTAATGGCAAAATCGTCATTTCCCTTTAATTGGTCCATGTTAGATTTTTTTTGGATGTTGTAGACTTTTTTTTGACCATTTGGTCCATAATAGATTTTTGCAAATCCTAAAATGGACCACAAGGGGTCAAAAAAATCTAAAATGACCCACTCATAATTTCTATTTATTTTCAGTTAAAATTTAAATATTAAACAAAAGTAAATAACTGAAAAACCAGAAGACATTAACTTATTTACAACCTGTGCCACTATTATCCTACCCAAAATCCGACCCATTTTCTGACCCAGAATCCGACCCATTTGTAACCCTACATCCCCAAATCAAAACACAATCTCCTTCACCTCCCACAATCCAATTTTGTTGTTCTTGTTTTTAACCCAGATTTATATTATTGTTTTCTTGTTCTTATCCCAAATCGATCGACCTATTATCATCCTTAATCGATTTACTCTTATCTGAATCGAATTTCATCTTCGTTGTAAAAAATTCGCGTCAAAGAAGAACACAGAGTATTAATAGTATAACTAGTACAACTCAAACTAGTACAACTAGTACAACTCAAACCAGTACATCTAGTATAACTAGAGTGAGTATAACCACTATGACTAGTACAACTAGAACGCATATAACTAGTATAACTTTGCAATTAGTATAGTGATATTTGGTTTTTGTTTTCAGCTTATTAATAATGTTATAGAAGATGATGATGCAGAACCAATGAAAAATTGGTACAATCCTCCCACCTATATGTATTAAAATATTTTAATAGTTTGTTTTCTATAATATTTAATTTTGATAATGAATTTGTTTTACTAGTTGTACTATTTAGGAAAAAATCATCTTCATTCTTTTTGCTCTCGAAGCCGAAGAAGGTAGTTGCAAAGCCAGAAAAATTATATTAGGTTAAGATGTGTTTTGTAATAGCCTATAATACAGCTAGAAGGAGTATAACATGTATATTAGTAAAACTGAAACGCGTATAACCAGTACAACTCTCCAACTAATATGGTTATATTTTGTTTTAAAAGAGTATAATGCAAAGATGATGTAGAAGATTTAAAAGAGTATAATGCAAAGATGATGTAGAAGCCCTCACGGGTTTGAAAATGATGGATAGGCTTCATGTTTGGTGTTTGTACTATGACAATAGTGTGGGAACCGAAATTTCCACCGGTGGCGTCTGCACTCGCCGTTGATTTTACCGGAGAAGACGCAATCGCCTTCTTCGTCGCTGTGATAGAGAGAGGCGGAGAGATTGTTTTATTTTTTATTAGGGTTACGGGAATTAGGGGTACAATTTTCCCTTTAGATTGTTTTTTTTTTATTCTTTCCCCATTTAAACAAACTGATTTCCATTTTTTTTAAATACAATTAATCATTTATAATGGGATTAGTTTAAGGTTAATTTTGGTATTATGAAGAAAATTATACTATAGGGACAACTTTAGATTGAATTTATACCATAGGGACAACCATTCTGTTTTTTTATTCTGTTTTGGCAATTTTCCCAATAAAATTTCTATAATTAAGAAGTTGAACCAGTAGTACCAATATTACATGTCTAGTATATGAATATATTTTTAATTATATGAGTTGTACTAGTAGTAAACGTTTAATATATAATGAAAAGTTATTAAAAAATAACTAGTAAATAATATTAAGTCAAATATATTGCAAGAAAATATATTAATGAAAATAATACAGAAAATTATTTTTACTTTTAAAAAAAGATATCAAATATATTCATAGCATAATTTTAATCTATAATTACATATTTAAATGGGATGATATATTTAAGTTACAACATGATGCATATTTAAAATAATACTAAATAAAATAACAAGTAGTTGTACCAGTTTTCTAGTTGTACCGACTGTAAATAGTTGTACTAGTTTTTGAGTTGTACCAGTTTGTGCATAGTTGTATTTTGGCAGTGAAATCATAAAATATTAGTTGTACCACATAATAAATACATTTTATCTCAGTTGTACCACTTATTTATGTTTACATGTCTTTGCCCGGTTACAATGAAATCATCAATTTTGTAAAACTACATTTCATGTATGTTTTCCAAAACTTATGTGGACAAACAAGTTAACAAACATTAAAAGTATAAGGTAGATCATGTAAACTTATGGAATTGTGTAATAATTTTTATATTTTTTTCTAAAACTTCAATTTAAATTAAGAGAAACTTTATGAGTACATACCAACTGGGATATATGATTGTTTTTCTCATATGAAATACCAAATTGGTTTTGTTAATTTCTGAAACGTCGAAGTTGTACTAGTTATACCAGTAATACTAGTCTAATATATAATAAAAATTATATATATATATATATATTGGTTATATGTCTAGTTATAAGGGTTGTACCAATATTTTCACATCATAGCTTTGTAAAATATGTTTGATGTTTGATTATCATAAAAATATGGCTAATATAGTTAATAACCTTAAAAGTATAAATATATAATATAAAATTAAGTGTGTAATACAATAATATAACAAAAAATTGAAAAATCTTAAACGAATTAGAAGACATTTTTGTCATCATATACCAATTAGAATATTTATTTGTTAATTTCATGTGTAAATTATAATATTTTTATACTAATTATATAATTTTTTAAAATGTTTAGTTGTACGAGTTATACTAGTTTTACCAACTCGAATGAGAGAATGAGATAAGGAAGATTGTGTGGATGTGAGTGGCTGAGATTAAAAAAAGAGAAGGAGGGAGAATGAGACATGTGTTAAATTGTATGGCCAAGATTAAAACGTAGATGTTATGATCCAATGGCCCATATTACTCTTTCATTAATGGCAAAATCGTCATTTCCCTTTAATTGGTCCATGTTAGATTTTTTTTGGATGTTGTAGACTTTTTTTTGACCATTTGGTCCATAATAGATTTTTGTCCGTGGCAGCGACTTGTGGCTCCTGGTTTCATCATCGTGGATCAAGTCTACCCCGGTTGGGTTTGATCTTTGATCAATCGTACCATGCTGGCAGTTTTCGTCAGTCTTGAGCGATGAATCAGTTCAGTTGTCTCCAGCGAGAAGTTTTTTGCACTGGTCTCGAGCGAGATGTCGGCTTCCTCAGTCTCGGGACGTTGGCTTCATCGCGATCTCATCAGATCTGTTGGGCCTAAATTATCAAACCAAATGTGTAAAATAATATAAGGCAAGAATTGAATAGAAATGGGCCTACGGGTTAATAAAAAGCCTTTTGGCTTTAATGAAGAAACTGAGTAAAGTTTCACATCGGTTGGGAGACTCAATGTTGAGTTATATATATATGGCTTCATGCTATGAGAGGTTAAACAGCTCAAGGGAGAGAAGGCTCACCATGCGCGCCGCTGCCGCCGTCTAGTCGGCTTGGACTTTTGGCCCGATAAGAATTATTTTTTTTTGACCAAGTTAAGCTCAACGTTGGTGGGCCAGCTTGATGATAATGAACCGTAGAGAGTACTAGACCTAATGCTTGTATCATATAGATGATCCAGTGGTGGGCTTCGCCGACTAAACCCAACTCTATCTTGCCCATATAATATCATCGACAGTAGGCCAGAAGTACTGATGGGCTATGCATGAGCCAGACCTCACAAAAACGATAAAAAAATGGTAACTCAATCATGAAAATGTACAGTTTTGTAGCTGATAAAATCTCTTTGTTGTTTTGAGTTTGTTTCTTTTGTGTGGATCTTGTGTGAGAGAAACTTAGATACCGATTGTATAGCAAGTATATTTTAGCTGCTGAAGAAGTCTTGATAGATGTTGCCTAACTCTTATTAGAGTTAATGAAATTGTTGTAGTTTATTGTTTATTTTTTGGGTTGTTGTGGAGGTCACACTATTGTCAGGCTTGTATGAGGATTATTTATTGTCGAGTGGTGGGTCTCATGTGGGGTTATTGTCGGGATTACTTATTGATTTTAGGCCTTGATTTTATGTAAGGTTAATTTTTTTTTTTTTTTTGATATTCTATATTGACGAGAATTCAGTGAAAGTCAATGGTGGACAATTTAAAAAGGAAGAAGGGGTCTTGACTTTCGTTGATGGAGAACTCGTTTTGTTCACGGTGGATTTAGCTTTTGTCTTCACAGCTTTGGTGTTAAAGCTGTTTGAGAGAAGGATCGTTATTGGGAAAATGTGGTTCAAGCTCCCTTCTGAAAGTCTTGACGTGTAAGCCTTTGTGCGGAAAAGTGGAGCTTAACAAGAAGAATTTGGAAACAGCAGCTCGATGGTATAAATAAGTTGACATATACATTGAAAAATCTGTTTCTGAAGAGGATAAAGAGACGAGCTTACATGAAAAAGAGAAAGAGAATCATGAAGAAGCAGAAGGTGGTAATGTACAATTCACACCCAAAAAACCAGCGGCCAAGATTCTTATGTCCAAGACGTGAACACCTTTGATGGCATACGACAAGCACACATTTTTGCTACCACCACAACCTATGTAACTAATGTTGCTTGATGACCACGATCTTAGATCCATCTATCGAACAAATCAATAACACCCTAACAATTGAACAAAAAGGAAATATCTCTATACAGTGTTTAACGATTATTACATGTTTCGGTATGTGGAAATGCGTTCCTCGACTTCGATTTTGGTGTATAGGTTCTTCGACTCTCTAATCTTCGAAAGAGACAATATAGAGTTGAAGCAATCGTGTTGGGTCATATTTTTATTTAATTGGGTCGGATGGGTCAGAGAAATCATTTAGCAGACCGACCGAAAAACTGACGGTTTTAATGTCTTCGGCGTCCATGTGACGACTTCTGATTAATGTAATTAGGCTTGTGATGTTCATTATATGACATCATAAATTTGAAGGATGTTAGCATGTATAACATATATTTCATGTGGGTATATATACATTAGTTTATTTTGCATGGTTAGCCATGTGATGTGATGGTCAGTATGTACATCAGGTAGTTATCAACCATTTTTCCAAAATAAAATACACCAACAGTATTGTTGTTTTAAATTTATTACGTATGTTGGAAACATGTATTGGACAATAAAAAATAGGGTAAATATAAATGCATCTTCATCATACAGAACAATGCATTCTATATTCTATTGGACAATGTTTGCCAATATACATTGATTAAGGAAAAATAAACTAAAATTTCCGGGAACAAGCACTAAGACAACAATGTTCCAAGAAGATATCACTTCTCTTTATTCTTGTTTTGTTTTCTTATAATGGGTGTTAAAGTTCAAAGTCCAAACTAATCTATACATGCACATAAAAACAAGGACTTTGCAAAAGACCCTAAAGTGCTTAAAACTGAAAATTCATTTTATGACCTGAAAATAAATTTAAACCGAAGCCATATTTGATTCAAGAAGATGAAAAACATAAGGCCATTTCTTGAGCAGCTTGCTTGAAAATTTCCGCAGCTCCAAACCCATCTCCCAATAACTGATTCTCATAGCTCGGCTTTACCTGTTCCATTACAAAGAAAAGAACCATCATAAATAACAAAAACTACAACATATAACATGAACATGTTATGACCATAATATATATTATACTTGTGCTTGGATCATGTAGGTGCTCCGGAAAACATTAGAGGAGACACTAGCAAATATAACGTCAATGTTATACTTCTCAAACAAGTAACACATATTAGTGAAAACCCCTGATTTGTCTTTAGGGCAACACAAACTGAAGAAAGCTTCATTTCCACAGATATTCAGCACGGCGTTACGTGTGGACCAAGTATCAAACTCAGCAGTCGGGTCATCACAAGGGTAGGGCAGGTTCATGCTGGAAGAAGATATCTGATTGGCCAATAAAGCTTCACGGGAGTAAGAATCTGCTGAGGCGGCACCTACGGGAAGGATATGGGGCTGGTTTGATATTGGTGTGAGGAGAATTGTAGGAGAAGAAGATGGATCATAAGGGAAAGCAGTAGTAGCTGTTGTGTTTGAAGCCGAAGAATATTGAAGTTTCTCGAGTTTTCTCATCTGGAGATTATGTAAAGTTTGTTCAAGGGATTTGATGGAGCTCACTGCCTCGTCTACGATTGTTGATTTGTCTGCCTGTGAATCATGGATTAAAATAGTATTTAATACATGATTTTGCGTAACGTAAGATATCCGACACATTAACATCCCCACAAATAAAGTATAACAAAAAGGAACCAAGGAATCGAAAGCCTGGCAGGTTTGCCAAATTACACCAAATCTAAGTGACATATATATATATATATATATATATATATATATATATATATATATGTTTGTGTTTATATAAAGCGAAAGGATACGAAACTTAACTTGAAAAGGAAGAAGCATAAATAGTTGAATAAATCGAAATCTAAAATATAATTTTTTTTTTTTTTTGAGAAAATGGCTAAACATAACTTTTTCTTGCTACTAAAATTAACATAAATTAAAATTCCTCAAACCAATGAAGATTTGACATTTTGATTTATGTGCGATCACATCATCTGCGCCTTAAACAATTGTTCTAGATGAAAAAAAGACCACAAACGATTTAGATAAATTGTTCTAAAACATAATCTTATGTTAGTTGTTTGAGAAATCGTTTGTAACTAATATATATATATAAGAATGAGAACCGTATCTAAGTTGATACTAACTATCTTTCATGATGTAATAAAAAGAATGAACTTTTTTAAAGGTAAGATTTGCAGAACTAAATAAGATGGATGAGGTTGACAAAAAAAAGATGGATGAGTATATAATTTCATTTCACAAAAATTCCTCTTTTGAAGAGTTGGATAAGACTGAACCATCTCCACAGTATTATATGATTAGTGTTCATACGCATAATTTCTTTATAAAACACAGTAACCTGATCCACATGCAAATTACCTATCGAAAACTGGACTTAATACGAAAAAAAATATGAAGACTAAAAAAGCATTGATAAGTCGTTTATTATTTAATCAGGTATACCTTAGGAGGAAGTTGGGGAAGCAAAGCATGTAGTTTAGCAAACATATCTCTCATCTTCTTCCTCCTTTCTCTTTCAGTCCATATATGTATTTCATGATCGGGTGATTCTTCTACATGATTTTTCTCATTTCTTTGGGTCCTCTTTTTTCCTTTTGAAGCTTTCTTATCGGATGTCGGAATTTCAGACGGATGAGAAGGACGCATTAGAGGCGGTTGCTTGTCGATTCTCTTGCAGCCACCTTGAGAATCATCAGAATTGGATATGCCCCACACAATACTCTCTTGCCCCAACTCTTGAGCATTAGTCATATTGAACTGAATGCTCATTTTACCTTTTTGCTTTGTTGTATTTATTATGCTTCTATGAATGTCTTATATAAAAGAGAGAGACGTTTAAAGATGGTGAAAGAAAGAGAAATAGGAGGAGATATAAATAAAAAGATAAGTGAACTATTAGGAAAAGTCCAAAATATTATCGAAACCGTTACTAAGGCATCAAAATAAAAACGATGTAAAAGTTTTTATTCGAAGCAGTTGTGTAGTTTTAACCTGATAGTACTAAAATATGATACGTAGTGTACCATTAGTCTACCACGATCCTACGTTATAACGTTCAATGCACTTGCCCATATATTACATATAAAATGGAAAATTCGTTTCTATGAAGGAAACAAAAATTTACCAGAATATTGATTTACGAGTTAACTCATCATTATGCCACAACACCCTGATTTGTCTTTAGCATATTTTGGTTCTCAACGTTCGGATTATTGTGTGGAACAGTGAAGTTAATCAGAATAACAGTTGTACATGAAGTGTATTTTGTAAAACGTTCAAATCAAATAACGTATATTGTATAAATTATTTGTTTTTATTGTTCTTTGGAAATGCCGAAAATAGGTTCCAAAACATATTTATTTTTTTTACTTTACTCAAAATTTCCAATCTGTGTCAGTACTACTTTAAATAAATCTATATAAAAGTTTGAAATTTAGTTATAATTATGAGATAGACACACAAAAATACAAAAGATATACATAATACAATGCTTAATCAGAAGATTTCTCTTGGGGATCATGGTACCATTTTTTATCTTTACCACCACTAAAGACACATTTTCAAAAATCTCTTCTTCATTAAGTAACAAAATACTCTTATATCTTTGTTATCTATATATAATAAATTATTATTTAAATAAATAAAAATAAAAAAATATATAAAAAACACTCTAATTATGACCAATTTTCAAAAATATAATTTCTCTATCAAAGACTAATTTAGAAAATTTAATTTATTAAACTAGAAATATCATTAGAGTACTAAGTATTTCAACGAATTTTTCAAGATTTTTCGCTATTCATTTACCAGTTTATTTTATCTGAGAAGCAAAGAGCTCATGTACCTAGTACTAATAAAATTGGAAACCACTAGAGAAAACAAACTGAATACTTAAATATTTGATGGTAATATATTATAGAATATATTTAAAATAATAAAATGCCAATGATTAAAGAAAATTTCTAATATGTCATGCACAACTCACTAGTCAAATATTTTATGTGATATTTCATTTGATTAATACTACGCGCTAACTCAAAAATAAAGCAACATAAATGAAAGAAGTTACTCTTAATTGAAAAAGTTGTTACTCTGATTTTAAAAAGATGAAAAGCTAAACTTAAGATCCTTAATTAACTTGTGATTATGTTAACTGTCTAATAATTATGTGGTGGTAAAAGCGAGCGTTATCTTCATGGTTTTCAGTGCATGTAATCATTGACATCCAGAGATTCAATTGTCTTTTTCTGATTTTCTTTTGAAGTTAATATATAAAAAACACTTTTTACACTTAACTTTAAATTGTCTGAATATGCTCATATTCACTTGTGAAGTTGCAAGTTTAAACGGACTAGATTTCGATACACTTTTACATGTATAAGCAAAATTTTGGTAAGTCTTGTGTTATGTAACGTGGCAATCATTCACACATCACAATTCTCGAGTCCAATATCTGAGCGATAGAAAAGGGGAAAAAACTATTAAGAAACTCAAACACATTATTATTATTATTAATTTTCCACACTTTTATGGTTCAGAAAAGTTTCACATTTTCTATGTTTCCATAATTTCTTATGTACAGAAATCTACACAAACAAAATAATAAATTAAAAATTAAAATTTATTTTCTAAAAAGAAGATGATTTCACCTTTTTGCTGATAATCCAAATAATGTAATATATTTTTTCCAACGAAGATTGAATTCGAGTGGTGAAGTGCATACTAAACACTCTTTTATCACTAGGCCAACAACTTGTTGATAGAAAAATATTAACATTACGTGTTCATAGTTTTCTGGGTAACCTAGCATTTCATAATCTTAATCTTCAAACATACAGTAGATTGAGAGAAATTATACATCTTCTTTTATTACAACAATGAAATTTTAAAACAACATAAGTTAAAGTACATATTTTCTCCTGAAGAAAATGATAGCGAACATGTAACTATTTAAATGCATGGATAACAGACTCACGGTGTAACTGCATTCAGAAAACATAATTAATCACTTGTGTGTTTTTGATAAATATGATGTGATGTTGAGGACCACCTGTACCTCATGAATTCATCGATAAGAAGAATCCAATTACATTTTTGGTCTCGTATAGAACACTATACAAATATCAAAACAGTGAAGCAGTTGGGAAACTTTCTGGTATTGCAGCTATCTCTCACAGAGAGAAGGGATGGTGGGAATTTTTCTTTTTGACCGGAGAGTAAGATGATGAAGATCTCCCATTCTCCCCCGTTGGGAGGAAGGTAATAATCAAATTTACCAATAGTCTTGGGACAGATCCTTTAAAATTCACACCTGTTACGGGGTGATAAACAAATGAATCAGACCTACTAACCAGATAATGGCTGCATGTGTTATAAATTAAGTTTTACAAAACTATGTTTATAATTCTTAACATTTAATGTTTCTTATAATATGATTTATACAAATTTAAAGATTACATACAATAAGTCAACTATATCACTACAAGAAAACATATTTTTTACGAGGGCAATATACGTTGTAACTTCGTCGTAAACGGGGTGTTACGACGAATGAACCGCGAAACACGTTTCGTCGTAAAACGCCCGTCGTAACCGACGTTTCGTCGTAAATGACTTGTTAAGTTTACGACGAAATATATTCCTCGTAAAGCGCAGGGCAGAGATTCGTCGTAAACGACATGTAAAATTTCGTGGTAAACTCCACGTAATGGATTCGATGTAAAGCACACGTAAACATTTTCGTTGTAACATCCTCGTAAATGTTTCGATGTAAACTACACGTAACAGTTCGATGTAAAGACCACGTAAAATCTTCGATGTAAAAGACTCGTAATTATTTTCGACGGTAATCAGTTGTAAATGTTTACGTCGAGCCTACATCGACGTTTCGTTGTATAATATATTTTGAATATTATTTTTAACCTCAAATATATATATATATATATATAAATTTGAATTTATTTAAAATTCTGAATTTTAAATAATTTTAATTTTAAAACGAAATATGAAAATAAAAAACATTTATAAAAAAGCATTTAATATTAAAAAAACTACATATCATCGAAGTAGTCGGTGGGGTTGCTCGGCTGTTGACGGGTTGGATCGGACTCTTGGGGATCTCGTACTGGCAACCCAAGAGCGGCTCGTCTCTGACTCAACATTCTCTGCATAACCGGGTTTCCCACGGCCATCACGTCTAGCAAATCCTCAAGAGAGTCTAAACGAACCTGCTGGCTATCCATTCGAGCTTTCATCTGAGAAGTCTCTTCATCCCGTCTCGAAGTGTATGACGAAGTTGCCCTTGCAACTTGGTTAACAGAGCCTATACCGACTATTCGTCCCTTCTTTCTAGGAGCCAGCTATAAAATTAAAACATATATTAATATAGTTATTAAAAATAATGTAAACAAAAATTTTTAGTTGTACTACCTCTTCGAAGATTCTGTCGGCTTCTTCGGTGGACAATGTGACGGGTAATCCATCGGGAGACTCCTGAGTTAGTTGCGTCTCCCGTTCTTCAATCCGAGTAGCCACTGCTTGAGCGAGTTTCTCAGATGCAGGATCCACAAAAACTCCGTCGAATGTGGCGTGAGTCATCTTGAATAGGTCAGACAGAGATGGTAAGACTCCCGTCTTCTCCAACTACAAAAAAAAAATATTAAAAATTATATTAATTGAATATTTTAAAATAAATATTTAAAAACAAAACTTACAACTTCTAGACGGATGCCTGCATGTGGTTTTTGGCCGGTTCTGTGAAGCATGGGCAAATTACCATCTTTATTCTTCGTTCTTCGAGAAGCCGAGCACGAATTGGCCTTTTTGATCGAAGAGGGGTGCTTCCAGTAGGCGATGAGGCCATCCCACACATCCTTCGTGAGCTCAGTGGGCTTTCCCTCATACCCGTCGAGCTCCCACTTGTCCTTCCAATCGGAGACTGTGTTGCAGAGGCGGATCTTTGCTTTTGCAACGAATTCCGCCTTCACCATCTCGGTGATTCCCAAAGACCAATGCCACTTTTGCTGAAACACAAAAAATTTGAAAAATTACAATTAATAATAATATTTAAAAAATATATACATATTTAAAAGTGAAAATTTAATTAAATTTAAAAATCTTACCGCAAACATTTTAAACCAAGTGATCTTAACGTGATTTGGAGTCTTGCTCCAGTTCGGATATGCCCCGTCGTAGTAACCTTTAATCGTTTTCGAAACGCTCCGGCCAACACGGTTGTTAGCCCCAAACCTGAAAGGAAAACAATTTAACCGTTAAAAAATAAAAATAATTTAAATTTTAATGTAATAAAAATTAATAACTTACCAATAAGTTCCTCGGGGTCTATCGGGGTCTAGAACATCCAAACCCTCCCGTCCAGGCTGGGCAAGCAAATCCTCTACCGTATATCTCGCGAATGGGGCATATGAAGGCACACGCAAATCCGGATGAACTGCACCTTCTGGGACAGGCTCAGGTGCAGCCGCTGGAGGAGGAGGTGGAGGCATATGCGGTGGAGGCATTTGCGGTGGAGGCATATGCGCTGGAGGAGGGTTGTTTTGGCTGCTGATGACAACCGGAAGATGGGAACAGGAACGTTTCCATTGCTCTTGATATGTAACTCACTTCTTGAGCAAATATCAGGTAAGTCCATCCTTGACTTTTTGTTATCTTTTGTCTTCCCAGGGACGTTAAGTAATGTATTCATGATGTTCTCAAAAAAGTTTTTCTCGATATGCATGACATCCAGATTGTGGCGTAAGAGAAGATCCTTCCAATAGGGTAGCTCCCAAAATATACTCTTCTTATGCCAATTGTGAGATACACCATACCCATCAGGCATATTTCCAGGAACATGCCAATTTCCTCCAACCTTAACTGTTTCCTGAGCTCCGTAATAATCAATGTCCGCTTCGATCTGCTGGCCGGTGAGATATGGAGGAGGACTGTCTCTCACAAATTTTTTGTGTCGAAACAATGTCTTATTTCTTCTGTACGGATGGGCAAGTGGAAGAAACCGACGATGACAATCAAACCAACAACTCTTCCTACCATTCTTCAGTTGAAAAGCATCCATGGATCCAAGACAATACGGACAAGATAATCTTCCATGTGTTGTCCAGCCAGACAACATCCCATAAGCAGAAAAATCACTTATCGTCCACATCAGAACTGCTCGCATCGTAAAATTGTTTTTCAAGGAACAATCGTACGTCCTCACCCCTTCTGACCACAATTGCTTTAGCTCTTCTATCAACGGTTGAAGAAAAACATCAAGAGACCGTTTTGGATGCTTCGGCCCTGGGATTAATATGGTCAAAAATAGAAATTCTTGTTCCATGCACATATCCGGCGGTAAATTATACGGCGTAAGAATGACTGGCCACAAAGAATATTGTCTACCAGACATTCCAAATGGACTAAATCCATCGGTGCATAACCCAAGATAGACATTCCTAATATTTGTAGCAAAATCTCCGTGTACCTTGTTGAAATGTTTCCACGCTCTTGCGTCTGATGGATGTGCAACCTCACCATCTCTCTGGACATGTTCGGCATGCCACCTCATCGACGCAGCAGTCCTCTCAGATAGATATAATCTTTTCAATCTGTCTGTAATTGGTAGGTACCACATCCTTTGGTACGGTACCCTATTCCTCCCACGGCCTTGCGGTTTGAATCGTGGTTTTTTGCAGAACGACACTCTTCTAACTTGTCATCTTCCTTCCAGTAGATCATGCAGTTGTCGATGCAAACATCAATCATCTCCGAGGGTAACCCAAGACTATAAACCAATTTCTGAATCTCATAATAAGATTCAGCAGACACGTTGTCTTCTGGCAAATACTCTTTAAACAACTCCGCCCATGCATCCATGCAATTCTCAGGTAAATTATGATCCGTTTTAATATTCATCATCCTAGCTGCTAGAGACAATTTAGAGAGACCTTCTCTACAACCAGTGTAGATTGGTTGATTTGCAGCATCTAGCATTTCATAAAACCTTTTTGCATCCAAATTAGGTTCTTTTACATTTCCAGTTCCATCTGCTATTGTTGTAGTTGTTTCTAAAAATGCATCACTAATCATATCTTGAACCCTATCATGATCTACCATCTGCTCCTCTTGATGATAATTATGTTCATTATGCACATGATTCAGTTCTTCATTATGATAAGCATCCTCAAAATTAGCATTACTACTACTAGCTTCATTTCCCCCATAACCCTCTCCATGTTGATACCAAATGTAGTATTGTGGTGTAAATCCTTTGTTTACTAAATGATTCCATACAGTTTCACTACGTGCAAATTTTGAATTCTTGCATTTTGAACAGGGGCAGAACATCTTACCGCTTTCCTGCGTGATCGGTGTACAGCCCGCCTGGTGCATGAATGTCTCTAGTCCGTTCAGAAATGCATTCGTCACTCTCCCGTTGGAATCTTTGTGCAAATACATCCAACTTCGTAACTCGTAAATACTACCGCCACCGACCATTTTTTCTTCTATTTTTTTATAAATTTTTTTTTTTCCGTTTGGGTCTTGTGAGGAAGAGAGTTGTGTGTTGTGAGGAAGAGAGTTGTGGGAAATGACATATATATAGAGAAATTTTCGAGTTGGGTAGTTGAAATATAACAACGATTTTACAAGGAAACTTTTACATGGATTTTACATAGTTTTTTTACAACGACTTTACAACGAACTTCGATAAGTTTTTCACCTAAATATAACGGTAACATGATTCGTTGTAATATTGATGTAAAGTTTTCTTTTCGACGTACTTACGTCGTAATATTACATGGGGTTTACGACGAAATTTGGTTTCGTTGGTTTCGTCGTAATTGCGTTGTTAACCCACCATTTACTATTTCTAAGACAACGATAAGGAACCTGTGTCGTTCGTCTGTCTGCCAATTCAGTGGAACGACAAGGAGAAAGTGGACGGAAGTGCAGCTGGTTTGTACTTGAGAGGAACCTTTGACGATGATCGGAGGTTCCACTCAAGTATAAACCAACTGCACTTCCCTCCATTTTCTCCTTGTCGCTCCACTGAATTGGCAGACAGACGAATGACTCATGTTCGTTATCGTTATCTTCGAAATAGTAATTGGTGGCTGAATGAGGAGTTGTGTGTTGTGAGGAAGAGAGTTGTGTGTTGTGAGGAAGAGAGTTGTGGGAAATGACATATATATAGAGAAATATGAGAAGTTTTACATGGATTTTACATAGAAAATTTACAACGCGTTTACAACGAATTTAGGTAAGTTAAAGCACATTGAATACACGTTTTCACCTTTATATAACGGTAACACGATTCGTCGTAATGTCGATGTAACGTTTACAACTATTTTGCATTCCACGTACTTTCGTCGTAAACTTACATTGACTTTACGACGAAAACGTTTCGTCGTAAATTACCATGGAGTTTACGACGAAGTTATGTCTCGTCGTAATTGCGTTGTAAAGCGTATGTAAATTTACGAGGAAATTATTTCCTCGTAAAACGCCGTTGTTACTGCTACGTTTTCTTGTAGTGTATCTTAATTTATCTCAAGTAATTTTTTTTTCCAAAAATCTCTACACGAAAACAAATCAACAATCTCCGTTTTCCGCTATCCCTATTTTCTACCACTCACTTTCTCCATACATTTATCGTTGATTACCATTTTAATAAAATCTCCAAAGAAAAAAATCCATCAATTTTTATCAGAAGATATAACTTTTTTTCTATGTTCGTTTAGATGGATTTATCACAACTAATACTAGTACTACTAGTAAAAGAAAAAATGAATTGAATATTATAGAAAAATCCTAACAAGTTTACCCCAACAAATTTCATTTGAAATCCCAAGAAATTTCAAATATTAAACATAATATTATGAGTAGATCCGAAGAGGTTGTACTAAAATATAACATGAAAACTTATAACACATAATCTCAAATGACCACTACTCAAACAGTGATTTAAAAAATTAACTTTTATTGGATTTTTTCCAAAAAAATAATTCTTAATATTTTTCGAGTAATATTGTTTTTCCAAAAATCTCTACACAAAAACAAATCAACAATCTCCGTTCTCCACTATCCCTATTTTCTACAACTCACTCTCTCCATACATATATCGTTGATTACTCTTTCTATAAAATCTCCAAAGAAAAAAATCCATAAATTTTTATAAGAAGATGTAACTTTTTTTTTCTCTGTTCATTTTGATGGATTTATCACAACTAATACTGCTAATACAATTAGTAAAACAAATCATCAATCAAATATTATAGAAAATCCCAACAAGTTTGAAACCCCAACAAATTTCAATTATGAGTAGATCCGAAGAGGTTGTACTAAAAAATAACATGAAAACTTATAACACATAATCTCAAATGACCATTAATCAAACAGTGATTTAACAGAATAAAAGCTATGCTTATAAGTTGCCTGAACAAAGTTGCAAAGTTGTATTAATTATACATTTTCTAGTTGTACCAGCTATACTAATTATTTGTGTTCTAGTTGTATCAGTTATAGTAATTATATGTGTTTTAATTGTAAATGTTATGCTAGTTATATGCGTTCTAGTTGTACTAGTAATACTTTATGTTCTTTGTTGTCGTGAATCTTGTACACTGAAGATAAGATTCAGTTTTATATGAAATAAAACTGAATTGAGAATGATGATGGATTGATCAATTTGGGATAAGAAGAAAAATTGAAGGTTTGAAGATTTTTTTCTATCTCGATTTGGACTATGGGATAGCAAATCTTGATAACCAAATGTGAATTTAAAAGTTGGGTTTCTAGGGTTGTGAATTGGGTCAAGTATCAGGTGGGGAGGTGGGGCATGATCCATGTTGGTGTAGGATGGAAGTTGCATGAGGTTGTAAATAAATTTAATTACTTAAGTTTTTTTGTCATCAACATAAATAGATTCAATTAAGTTTCTCGTACATTACATTGTCCATATGAGAGCTTCTACCTCAGAGTGTAAAGGTGGTAGAGTTGGTTTCGTATTCCTTGCACCCATCAATCCCTTCAAGCCTTATAATATACTATACAACCATGTGAATATTTTTTTGGTCCTTTAAAATTTACTAAATTTAATTACTTAAGTTTTTGGTTGTTTTACTTACTTAAATTTAAATATTAAATAAAAAAAATAAGACGGTCCATTTTTGAAAATGTTAGTCCCTTGAAAGCCGTGTGAGACAATGATACGAGAAACATTTAGCCTAAATTCTTGTGACCCAGTTTTACCACACTAAGCGCATGAAACAATTAAGTTATATAATTAATGTCAATGTTGGTTAATGTCCTTGTTCTACAACGCGGAAAATAGAAAAAACAACTTGAATCTTTGATGATTTTTGGCTCGGAAATATGTGTCTATCATATGTTTTAGAGCAATTTTTTCAAATGGCTATTTTTAATTTTTTGTCACCAAAAGATCTCACAAGGAGGAAAATGACCAAATTTTTTTTATTTAAACGGCAAAAGATCTTTATAACTCTTGCTTTACTGATATAAAAATATAAATAAATGATTAAAATAAATTATATTTTCGAATTATATGTTTTCAAATTTGAGCTTTATTATAAATTTTCTATTTTCAAATAAAATTTCAAAATTTCTTTTCAAGATTTTTCTTTTTCAAATTTTCTTTTTGAAGTTCCAAAAATGATGTTTGAAACTAATTTAAAAATTTTGTTTTGAAATTTTTAATTTTAATTTTAATATTAAACTCTAACCCTTAACTCTAAGAGCATCTCCAAAAACACTCTCTTTTAAAGTTTCCAAAACTTTATATTTGAAGATTCAAGGTGTTATTTTCCAAAAGCAAAACTTCAAACGTAACCTGAAAATTATTTATATTTTACACTATAATCTTTATATTTGTCATAATTAATCAAATCCATATAACTTTTATAAATAACTAGCACATATATAAAAATATTACAACAATATTAATTACTATAATCTTGCACTAAAATATAAAATTGTAAATAGAAATACATAATTAATTATTAAAATACAAGCAAAATACCACATTATTCCATAAAATTATTTCCATAATGCTCCATCTTTGGTTACAAAAAAAACAATTTGGATAATATTTTGGAGATTTTGGAGGTTCTGAAAAAAATTAACAGATTATTTTTTTCGTTTGATATTTAAATTTGTGTAATAATTATGTCTTCATGTACCTTTCTAAAAATTTTTTTATCAAGTTTATTTTGTAATATTCTTGTTTTCTAATTCTCATTTTCAAATATTATAAACCTTAATCTAAAATTTTTATTTAATTTATGTGTAAAAATTCAATTTATAAAAACAAATTTTAAATATTTATGAGATATAAAAAATTAAATTAATATGATAATTGAGAAAATACTTCAAAATCATAATTGTGATGTGTAATTAATTGTAAGGACAAAAATGTAAATAAAAAAATGAAACTTCAAATTTGAAGTTTTGAGTTCCATTTTGGATAGAAAAAACTCTATATTTAAAGTTATAGTGTTTCTTTTGGATATGCTCAAAATCCTAAGTCTAAATTAATTAAGGGAGAATTGGGAAAAACAGACACTTTCAATTTTTATATGTCCAAATAGGATTTTTGATACTTTTGGACATGTTTTACCCTTCTATAATGGAAAAAATAGTAAACTAAAATTTTAAAATATTAAAAAATATGAAAACCATTTGAAACATTAGTATGACTATTTATATATTTATTTAAACAAAGGTAAATGTTCAGAAACCCTATAAGTTCTGCATCTTAATTATATCAAACAGAAAGCGCAAGAGACCTTGGATAATTTACGGGATGCAAATAGGAACTCTCCTGTCAGCACCACGCGGTCGCTCTGTATCTCTGATGCTACAGTTGGAGAGTCCATCAGTGACTTCCACAAACTCTGTTGTGCCACCGCATGGTTGTTATCAGGGTACAAAACACAAGCCCTGCAAAACATAAGAGCATAGACTCACTGTACTGTTCCCAAAAGAATCCCAAATCATCAAATGTTCACAGAATAGTTATGCTCGGAAAGTACCTAGGATACATAAAGTTCGTTGGCTCTGATCCATCCAAGTATTTTTAAGCATCTTTGGCTGATACTCGAGAGACTCCCTATAAATGAGCTCTCGCACGTCCTCTTCTGTTATCCTCTGCCTCTCAAAGAGAGCTCTCTTTCAACCTTAGCTAAATTCTTGAAGTACGGATCTGCAAGCGCCTGTGAAGTAAACACATAAAACCATAATTTTAATTTTAATCCAACCCCACTTACAATATTGTAATAAAGGAATACCTCTTCAGATGTAAGCCTGTCTCTGGGTTCAAAAGACAACATGTTCTCTAGAAAACGAAGAGCGAGAGGATTGGCATGTGGGAACTTATGTGAAAACGGAATAGGCGATTAGAGACGAAAAATCGATGATTTCGGATGAAGAAACAAGGATTCTCACACTAAATCGCCATTGACATGGCTTGAAGGTTTCAGCGGAGAAGATGAGTAGAGTGAAACCCGAAATTAGGGTAAAACACGATAGTTAAGTGTTTTTTTTTTTTTTTTTTTTTTTTTTTTTTTTTTACCTCTTTCACGATTTGTTTCCTTTCTTTTTTCTTTTTATATAAAATTAAATAAATTACCATTAATAAAAATTAATTAGGCTAATTGAAAGGTATAATGGTATTAAAAAGAATATAAATCCTAGCTACCTAAACAAACTTCTACAAATCCTATTGGGATAAATCTAAGTTGATAATGTATCTTTTTCCCAATTTTCTCATTAATTAATCCTAGTGGTATAAATGTATGTTTTCCTTTTAATTAAAAAAATTAGTCATTTTACTACATGGGGTTCTTTTGGTGAAAAACAAAAACTAGAAAAAAAAAACTGTTTTTCTTGAAATACTCAAAAACTAGAAAAACTATCCTAATGAATTTCTCTATGTTGCTGACAAAAAAAAAAAAAAAAATGAATTTCTCTATGTTTTACAGATTTTTGTTTTTGAGAAAATATGTTTTACAGATTTAGTATATAGATCTATTGAGTTTGTGTTAAAAATTGTTGAAATTTACTAGAGTATAATCTGCACGCCCATGCGGATTTGTTCTTACAGTTATATATATCAATAGTTTTCTATAGTTTTTGGTAGTGTATATTTTTTACATTTATTGGTATTAAATATTTGTTTATATAACATTTATACACCAAAGTTTTTATTTATATGTGTAATTTTATTTATTTATCTAACTGTCAATTAGATTAGTTTTTATAATTTGTCTTAGTAGATTCGCATTGGCATATAGTTATATAAAATATGCATGAAATAACATATTTAAACAACCATTTTAATTTAATATATATTTTTATTGATTATTTACATGGGTTTGTAAAGTTTTATTTATTAGTAATAAATATTAAGGAATAGACTACAATAATTTAAAGAATATTTTGTTGAACAATTATCTCATCTGCTTAAGGTGAAACATATAGCTAATGAAAGATTATAAGTGAGCTTAAGAAATTTTCATCAACATTAATATTTGGGACTATTCAGATAGATGTCTAATTTAGTTTTTCCAGCTTTGATATTGTATATTTACTTATTGTGTATTTTTTCTTATAGATTTTTAATATAATATTTCTATTTCTTATATTGTATATTTTTCTTATTTATTTTACTATACACTTTTGAGAGAGATGTTTAATTTATTATTTTCATTGCTTAATTGTATTTTACCTATTACGATAGATGACCAAAATAGTTTCTTTTAATTTAAAAATTTTAATTTTTTTTTCTTTTTTTTATAATTTGAATTATATCTTCAAAACTCCACTCATTAACTCTAAACTTAGGTTTAAAATAGGTCATTTTTCTCATTGAGTGTTATTTTGCGACAAAAACTTAAAATAGGCTATCCTAGAAAATTTCTCTATATTTTATATTAATTTATTCTAATTTTCTTGCTTTTAAATCAAATGGTAATATTACGAAAGAAGTTTAATGTAGTATTTCTATTTCCAATATTTTATTTGCTTATTATTTATTTAACTATACATTTTCCATTTAACTATAGATTTTTCAGATAAATATTTAATTTAGTTTTTCCATTTTTATATTGTATATTTACTTACCGTTTATCTTTTTTATTTTGTATATTTATTTATTCTAAATTTCTTGTTATATCAATTTTAATATTATGATATATATATTTAATGTAATATTTTTATTTCTTATATATTATATTTACTTATTATTTATTTATTTTTTTATTTTATTTTATTTAACTTATTATAATATGTAACAATTATATTTCTTATATTTTATATTTACTTACTATTTATTTCTTGATATATTGTATATATATTTACTTATAGGATTATTTGTAAATAATAAAAATGTAAAACAATACATTTTTCAGGTAGATATTTAATTTTGTTTTTCTATTTATTATATTGTAAATTTATTTATTATTATTATTTCTTATAGTGTATATTTACTTCTTTTTTTTGCTTTTATATCAAATGGTAATATTATTTATAGATGTTTAATGTAATATTTATATTTCTTATATTGTATATTTACATATTATTTATTTTACTTTACGTTTTTCAATTGTTCAATTAGTTCTTAGATTTCTTATTTTGTATTTTAATTATTATTTATTTTTGTTGTAATATTTTGATAGATGTTTAATGTAATATTTGTGTTTCTTATACTCTATCTTTACTTATTACTTATTTGACTATACATTTTTCAAATAGATGCCTAATTTAGTTTTTCCAATTCTGATATTTTATATTTACTTATTGTGTATTTTTTCTTATATTGTATAACTTATTCTAATATCACGATAGGTTTTTAATATACTATTTATATTTCTTATATTGTATATTTACTTCTTCTTATTTTACTATACATTTTTCAGAGATATGTTTAATTTAGTTTTTTAATTTTTAATTGTATTTTATCTATTGTTTATTTTTTCTTATATTGTATATTTAGTTATTATAATTTTCTTGCTTTTACATCAAATAAAAATATTATGATTGATGTTTAATGTAATATTTTTATTTCTTATATTGTATGCTTGTTTTTTTATAATGTATATTTACTTATAAAAATATTTAGAATTAAGAAAAATATGAAACTATACATTTTTCAGATAGATGTTTAATGTAGTTTTTTCATTTTCTATATTGTATATAAATATTTATTATTATATATTTTCTTATCTAATTGTTTAGCTTTTATATCAAATTGTAATATTACAGTAGATTTTTAATGTAATATTTTTATTTATATATGATATATACACCTTTTTAATATTTTAAGATAGATTTTTTATGTATTTTTTTATTTCATATATTTTATATTTACTTATTATTTATTTTTCATATATTTTATATTTACTTATTATAATAGACGTTTAATTTAATATTTTAATATTGTATATTTACTTATATTTATTTAACTATACATTTTTCAGATATATGTTTAATTTTATTTTTTTTCATTTTTATATTATATTTACTTACTGTTTATCTTTTCTTATTTTGTTAAATTTTGAAGGAGTTATAAAATTTAGAAATTCTATTGTTATTGGTTTATGTATTCTTAAAATATTAGTAGAATCTTTTTTTATTGATTTATGGATTTTTAAATTCCATACAAAATCTTTTGTTATTCAAAAAGTTTAGTTTTTATTAATTTTGTAATTCAAGTAAACTGGACATAAATTCTTTCTAGTTTTACTCATAACACTCAACTTTACAAATATCATCTATACTCATAAGATTCTTAAAATCTATGTAACAAAAAACACAAATATACAAACACAAAAAGTTTTGTATTACATTTTTTATTTTCATGTGAAAGATAATTGTAAAAAAAAAGAAAATTAAATTTTGAATGAGTTATAAAATTTAGAAATTCTATTGTTATTGGTTTATGTATTCTTAAAATACTAGTAGAAATTATTTAAAAAATAACAAAATTATTGAAGTAACATAATCTAGAATTAGAAAACTTTAAACAAAAATCAAACAAGACAAATCAAAATGTCAAAATATTTAAAAAATCAATAAAATTTATTTTAACATCAAATAATTATATTTCTTGAAAGAAAAATTTAAGTTTTTTATAGAAAGATAATTTGGAAAGAAACTATATATATGAAAATACATGATAATCAATCATAAGCAATGACAATTTATACAATATGTATGGCAAAAATTCATCAAATCTACTTAACTCTTAAAATTCTTTTAAATTTAGAAATTTTCAAACTCCACTCAAATTCTATTTTCAGTAGGCCCCCTTAGTGTATGTGAAAGCATGATTAAGGCATTAATTCAAATACTTATTAGGTTAAAGTATGTTTAAATATATGTAATTAATATATCACTGAATTGACTAGATAGGTACTGTTGAAGTGAAATTGGCAGATTTCCAACTTTAAGATAAGGACAAGTCATCGCCTTTACCTTAAAGCATGGGTGTAACTCATCATAATTTGGCCCAACTTTTATTTGCCATTTTCTTCTCGACTGTAAAAAGCACTTTAGGCGAGATCAACTAGGCATCCACAGGCATTAAATGTTACTTCAAACGAAAGTGCGTTTATTATTCTGAAATTTTTGATGTCTAATAAACTACCATCAAAATATCATAACCCATCAATCGAAAGCATATTGTATTTAACCATATATTTCTCTACAACTAAAAACGACTTGATTTGATTCAATCATCTAGAAACTCGATCTACTAGCAAGGAAGGATCCGGTAGTATACTCTTTCATTTAAAATAAATATGGGAACAAAAATTATGGGAACAAAAGCCTTACTGGATTTGAAAATTTCAACACCTTGCATAAGAAATATGTGACTTTTTTTTCTTCTTTTGAATACTATGAGGTTAAACCTGTAATCTTCCAAATCTGAAACCACAACATTCAATGTTAGTTTCGTCTCTTCCGTATAAACTTTTGACACAATGGCCAATGTCATTTTCAGTTGAATTAAGGAAAAAAGTTCTCTGACTACATAAAGTATTGCTTCCATTCATGAATCTTCTTTTTTTCTGGGATTTCGGGAGCTACCACAGAGAAAACGAAACAGTTAGATGATAAGGGTCGGGTCGGGTCATTTTAGTTGGATTTCGGTTGGATCATATTATATTTTAAAGAATTTGATTAAGCGCCAAAAACTTTTGATTAGATCTAATTACACCCCTAGTGATGAATTCGATATATTTCAGTGAGTTGATGTAGTTTATGACACATTTTAATACTTTAGGGGGTTTCAGATACATTACCCAATAGTTTATGTAGCTAGAGAATTAATGAACTATGTATGGTATGTTAACCTTTTACCTATATGCAAGCTCATAATAATAGTTATCTCAGAATCTTATTTTCTCTTCTTTTCTCAAAGCAATTTAAAAATTTTCTTTTCTTTACCAAAATTTCTACAATAATAACAGACCCACCCACCATTTCCAAAAAGATGTCCATAGACTTTTAAATTCTTATAAGTCTTCTCATTTTCTCCTCTAAAACAAAAGTCTTGCTATATATAGTCCCAAGCTTCTTCTCAAAATTCACCTCATAATTTTTCTAATCAATGGCTTCAATCTATTCACTTCTTTTTCTTTCACTTTTACAACTACATTGCACTCTATCTACTGGGAACAACCATATTATCCACAGAAAATCCTTAGAAATCATTTCCGGCAGTGGTGTCGGTGGCATTCCACCACCGTTACCTTCACCGCAACCAAAACCTGAAGAATGCCCTCCTCCGTGCCCGCCACGGCCACTGCCTCCACAACCTGAAGAATGCCCTCCTCCACCACCTCCTCCATGCCCTCCTCCACGGCCACCGCCTCCACAACCTGAAGAATGCCCTCCTCCACCTCCTCCTCCATGCCCTCCTCCACCGCAACCAAAACCTGAAGAATGTCCTCCTCCACCGCCTCTTCCTCCTTCTCCTCCACCGCCTCCTCCTCCATCGCCTCCTCCTACACCTTCCCCCAAAACACCACCACTTCCTCCGCCGGAGTCGATACATTCACCACCCAAAGCACCGCCACTTTCACCGTCGGAGCCATCACGCTCACCGCCTAAACCACCGAAATCACCACCGCCGCCGCAACTAACTTTTGCGAGTCCACTACTAAAGAAAGTCTACCCAGTCCTCCAAGCTTTCAAGAAACTAGTCGAAGTCGATTCAAAGAACATTCTTGCTTCTTGGAATGGTTCCGACATTTGCGGCAAATACCGCGGACTCGAATGCGCGACGTTCCCTGGAACAAAATATCAAGCAGTCGCCAGCGTCCAGTTTAACGGGTTTAACTTCTCCGGCAAGAACCTTCGATTAGATAACTTTCTCGACAAGTTAGACACAGTCACCATCTTTCACGCAAACTCCAACAACTTCTTAGGCTCTGTCCCTAAAGTCAGCAACTTGAAGTACTTATTCGAGCTTGACCTAAGCAACAACAAACTTACCGGAGAGTTCCCAGCTTCTGTCTTAAAAGCAACAAATCTCACGTTTCTCGATCTCAGGTTCAATACTTTCTCAGGCTCTGTTCCACGTCAGGTCTTTAATCTCGATCTCGACGTCTTGTTCATCAACAACAACAATCTTGTTCAGAAACTTCCACACAATCTTGGCTCCATCACCGCTCTTTATCTCACATTCGCCAACAACAGGTTAGATTCCCGATTAAAGTTATTGGGTAAATTAAAGTAGCTAAGTTATTTTAATTTTAAAGATTTATTTTAAAATTATTTATGGTCCCTCCCTATAGTTTTTTAAACCGTAAATTATTAAAGTAGCTACTTTCTTTATGACAGGTTCACTGGTCCAATTCCTGCTAGCATAGGCAACATCAAGTACCTACAAGAAGTACTTTTCTTGAATAACCAGTTAACCGGATGCTTACCATATCAAATAGGCAAGCTAAACCGAGCCACTGTTTTTGATGTTGAGTATAACAACCTAACTGGTCCTATACCATATTCTTTCGGTTGCTTAGACAAGATGGAACAACTCAACTTAGCCAGAAATAAATTCTTTGGAACCATACCAGAGATCGTATGCGAGATTTCTAGTCTCAAAAACCTCTCCCTCTCCTATAATTTCTTCACTCAGGTCGGTCCAAAATGTAGGAATCTCATCAAGAGAAACATTCTCGACGTTCGTATGAATTGTATACTTGATCTTCCAAACCAGAAAACGCCACTGGAATGTGCGAACTTCTTCATGCGGAAACATACATGTCCTAATTCCAAGTCCATGTTTCGGATCCCTTGTGGTAAAAATCCAAACAGGATCAGACTGGATCAAGAGCAGTTGAAGGACGAACAAGCTCAAACTTCTTCTCCGGTATCTTACTGGGCACTTAACCCGGACCGGATTCAAAACAGATAAACTTTTTTTGATGTATTATGGCGTGTTACAATAAGTGTTTATACCATTTGCGGTTTATAAATTCTATATTAAGTATTAACTAAATAAATGCATTTGTTAACTAGTTACGAATCATGACTTCAGATATATATATATATATATATCTTCAAAATAATTTTAAGTTTTAAGAACATCCACATGGTAGAGTATTTTCCAAAGGTTATCTAATATTTTAATACCAATATAATATTATTAACAAGGAAAATCAATCCAACTGATGTAAAGAGAGTATATTTAGGGTTTGAATAAAACACAGAACACATGCAGAATAAATGTAGTTTTAATAGGATGCAGATTGGACTGTATGTTTTTTTGCCATTCACCTTAAAATATGCAGAACACAAAAATATCTTAAAATAATAAAAAAACTGCATTCAGATTAATGTTATCATTAAATTGTCTGATCTGCAATGAAGAAGAAAAAAGGGCTGGACAATTGCTCTCCATTAAATTTGCACTAGGTGACCGGCCCGCACCCTGTGCGGGCATAAGAACATGATCGGTCTGCACCATGTGTTCTCTATCGGCCTGTACCTCACGAGAGAAAACACAGTAACGTCAGTATGAAGAAGCAGATATTGTGTGTATGTATAATTGCAACGTCACAAAATATTTTGTGTGTTTACGAGGATACTTTCATTCAAAAAATGGAATAAATAGTGTATAGTTTTAGAAGTAACATATTTTATATTATCATTAATTAGAATTGTATTGTATATGTTTCGTAATTCTTTATTTTAGGTGAATAATATTATTTTTCCATAAATAATAAACAAACATTTATGTAGACATATTAAAAGAAAATATAATTAAAATCAAAATATTATCCATAAATAATATAAATTATGAAGTACATTTCTCGATAAAGAAAGCGAATTCAATTAGAAACGTGCAAAAAATTAAATAAATTTTGTAAGCAATTTGACGGGTTAACATTATTTGATAAATTTCTAAATTTCTAAATTTTATTGAACATGAAAAATATTAAATTGACATACCGTCATCGGTCTCCTAACTCATCACAACCCATCTGGCAAATACAAAAAATAAATAATTGTAACAGTTTATATATTTTAAAATTTGTATTTGAAAAAAATAGATTAAAATTACGTACCGTGACTACGGAATATTCTGAAAAATTTGTTTGTAGACAACATTCAATGGTTTGATTTGAAAGTGCAACTTTGCCTTGCATTTTGTAAGCATTTTATAAATTATTTTAAAATTATGATAAATTTATTCTTTAAACAACGATAAATAATTTAAAAAAATATTAATAAACATTTTTGGATTTTGTAATATTTAAAATAGTTATTATATAATTATATTCGAACACTGTTCATCAAGTAGAGGATAAAACTATTATAATTATCTTATATAAAATTTCGTTCATTTTATTTTATAGGTTATAAATATTAAAAGTAATAAATAAAACATTATTAATCTTTCAATAATTTCGAGAATAGTTTCCATAAATTGTTATTTGTAATATTCGTTAGATTATATGGCAAGTGATGTTAAACGTCAATAAGTTAAACAATTCTTCCATATTTGGAAAACATATATATATATATATAACAATGACAAATTAAATGGTAGAGTATGTAAACACATGTTTTCTACCAGCGTGAGTTAGAACACAGCTGTATTTAAGAATCATAAGGGCCTCTACAGGTCTTTAATCTTCGCCTTCATCATCCCACTTCAGCGGCTTCAGTTGAACCTTCCTGTATATCCCTGAGAAATTTCCTCCCTGCGCCATTCCAAAAGGTTCTATGCTGTGAGAAAATGACCTCATGAATTAAATAAAAAATGCATAATGCTAGCTTACTTATAAGATAGTATATTTAACAAAAAAAAATGATATAAGATAGTATTACTAAATGATACTATGTAATACTTTCCCGGACAATATTCAACAAAGAGAGAGAAAGTACTAAAGAACCTCTTCAAGAACTGCTTTAACTTGGCGAAGCTTCTCAGCATGTTCAATCAAAGTTTTCTGGATCACTATCACTCTCACGACCTGGTCTACATATAAGAAAAGGAAGACCATATTGTCGTTACCAGTATTCAACACATGGAAAAGATAGACCAGAAATGCTTTTTGGAGACAAGACACAAATAGTTGAGTTCAGGGTTCTAAAGATGAGGAGCCTTTGCGTCTAAACACATTTTTCTTAGCACACAAGCAACATTGTCGTAATACCTTAATAGTATGAGAGGAGAGATTTGTGAATAATACTTTAAAGAGTGAAAAGAGAATGTTTGTATTTTAAGACCTTGGGTGTCTCCTATATATATACAGTCGATTTATTCTCATATTAATGATTTTAATATTTTGCACAATAAATAATAAAATCGTTTAAAGAAAGATATTAAATGTGTATTGTCAAAAAATGATTTGCATATGATATGATGTTAACTTGCGCAATTAATCTACATTAGAAAGGTAAGTTATTAAAAACAAACAACCTAATTAGAAACATTAAAATATTTTGTAAGCAATATAATAAATATGATATCAACATGCGCAAGTTTACCGTTTGAATAATAAGGAAAGTTTTTAATATTTGTCTTAATTCTAAATCTTGCCCAAGGGTAAACTAAATCGATAAAATTTAATGATTTCAATTTGCGCAAGTAATCCATATTGTGAATAAGTGATTTGCATATTTAATGATTTCAACTTGCGCAAGTAATCTATATTAAAAAGGTAAGTTATTAAAAACAAATTTTGTCAATAAGTTATTTGCATATTTAATGATTTCAACTTAATCGATATTAAATGTGTATTGTCAAAAAATGATTTGCATATGATATGATTTTAACTTGAGCAAGTAATCCATAGTAGAAAGGTAAGTTATTAAAAACAAACAACCTAATTAGAAACATTAAAATATTTTGTAAGCAATATAATAAATATGATATCAACATGTGCAAGTTTACCGTTTGAATAATAAGGAAAGTTTTTAATATTTGTCTTAATTCTAAATCTTGCCCAATGGTAAACTAAATCGATAAAATTTAATGATTTCAATTTGCGCAAGTAATCCATATTGTGAATAAGTGATTTACATATTTAATGATTTCAACTTGCGCAAGTAATCTATATTAGAAAGGTAAGTTATTAAAAACAAATTTTGTCAATAAGTTATTTGCATATTTAATGATTTCAACTTAATCGATATTAAATGTGTATTGTCAAAAAATGATTTGCATATGATATGATTTTAACGTGCGCAAGTAATTCATATTAGAAAGGTAATTTATTAAAAACAAACAACCTAATTAGAAACATTAAAATATTTTGTAAGCAATATAATAAATATGATATCAACATGCGCAAGTTTACCGTTTGAATAATAAGGAAAGTTTTTAATATTTTTCTTAATTCTAAATCTTGCCCAATGGTAAACTAAATCGATAAAATTTAATGATTTCAACTTGTGCAAGTAATCCATATTGTGAATAAGTGATTTGCATATTTAATGATTTCAACTTGTGCAAGTAATCTATCTTAGAAAGGTAAGTTATTAAAAACAAATTTTGTCAATAATTTATTTGCATATTTAATAATTTCAACTTAATCGATATTAAATGTGTATTGTCAAAAAATGATTTGCATATGATATGATTTTAACTTGCACAAGTAATCCATATTAGAAAGGTAAATTATTAAAAACAAACAACTTAATTAGAAACATTAAAATATTTTGTAAGCAATATAATAAATATGATATCAACATGCGCAAGTTTACCGTTTGAATAATAAAAAAAATGTTAGTTTTTAATAAAAAGTTACATCCGAAATTTAAAAAAAAATAACTAAATTAATGTCTTTTTAGTTTTAAAATGTTATGTCCAAATCTATTAACTATTCAATCTATTAAAAATAAAAATTAGCTAACTGAAAGTTATATTTTTAAATATAAGAAACTTGAGAAATGAAAATTTTAATTTTTTTTTTCAAAATCTAAATATCCGAACCAGATCCGAAATAACCGAATCCGAATTAAAAATACTCGAACCCGACCCGAAGTACAGAAATACCCGAACGGGTTCTACACTTCTATACTGAAATACCCGAAAATCCGAAATACCCGACCCGAACCCAAACGGGTACCCAAGGCTAAACTAAATCGATAATTATTATCCCCTAGCTATATATGGGCTTAACGAAATCGACAATAGTTTTGGGTTTGTCTACATAAGCGATTGATTAAAATAAATGAAAAAAGAAAAATTCAAAAAAAACCAGCCAATAGAATTATAACGTTTTTCCTGAGAAGCTCTATATGAGTGCCACCTCAGCAAAAATCACTAAAGTGACTTCTCTTTTAATGTATAGGGGGATATCTTTTAAAGTAAAATATATACCATATAAAACTAACTAATTATTTAAATTTAGATTTTAATAGTTTCATTGTATTTTTAATAATAATTATGGATTACTAAAAAGAATATACTATTTGAATTTTATTAATATGTGATTGATTATTTTATTTAACAATATTATGGCTGTACAATTTAGTTATTTTGTTTTTTTAAATTATTACTATTATGTTTTTGCGCTTGTAATTATGACAAAATAATTTATGGTGTATGGATTTTATTTTATGCAGTTATGTCACGCACCAGTTGTGTTGATTTATTCGAAATATATTTATTTCATTTGTTGTGTGAATAAGGTAGTACAATATATTTCATGGATATATTAAACCGTTGGAACACAGTAAATACATATTAGGGACTTTGTATTTGAAACCACTAATTTGACTTATGTGTAAGTTTTAATATGATGATTTTCATCAGAATGGGAAATGTAAAACTCTAAGATAAGAGAGAGTCGTTTGTTGACGAAATTTTAAATAAAACAGAGTCAAGAGTCTCAAAATATTAGCATTTGTAGCTTTGAAAACGATGTTTCCGTCGAATCTTAAAAGTGTTGGAGAACACATTGGCTGATGTTCCTGGATGAAAGTGATGCAGTCAGTATTTAAAAAAAAACTCATTAGAGATAACAGACTAACAGAGTTTCCGTATGTCAAATGCCTAAAATCTTTATTATAAAGGCTGCCAAATTTTGATTCAAGCAAATACAGTGAAACCTCTATAAATTAATAATGTTGGGACTACACCAAAACTATAAGCTTTTTATTAATTTATATAGATATTAATTTATCGATATACTAATTAAGCCAAAACCTCAATTTAGGACTAAAATTATATTATTTTAAATAGATTATTAGTGTATATTAATTTATAGAGTATTAATTTAAAGAAGTTATACGGTATGCACATCTTTTTTTAGTACCTGTTTTTTTCTAAAGGAGAATACCCTTATTTTCTTTTAGGGTATATTTTGTGGCCTTATGGTTTATATCATTCGAGTTTTGGTTAACCAGTTTATACGTTACATAAGCATCGGTAATTTTTGGATGCGTTCGATCCATATCTGAAATTGACTATTCAATTATTTGGCCATCGTTTTGTTCTGGCAAGAAATTATTAGTATCTACTAATTAATTTATGCAATGAAGCAGTTATAATCTCCAGACTTTTCACTAAATCGTTCAATGTGTATATTTTTCCTAATTGAAACTTTTTATAAAAAGCTTATTGTCTATTTGTTTAGTGAATGTGTTACCATGATAACGAATAATAAATAACTGCAGTAAACGTTCCATTATACATAATGAATATTGTAGTAATATTCTTTTAGTACCTGTGTTTTTTAGAGATCATGTGATATAGAATATTTTTTTACATTTTAAATGTAATTAGTGGAACATAGGACACCCAACATAGTGCTTCGCGTGCATGTCAAGTCAGCTAAGACGTGGACCATTCTAGTATTGAAATATAATCTCACCGTTAATGTCCCAAACACAAAGTGATTTGGTTGTTTAAATAGAAAATGGTAGTCTCTAAATTTGGTCGTTATATTATAACATAAACTCATTTTCGCCTAAATTAAACCAATACGATTTAAATACCTGTATAAAACAAAATAACTTATACCGGAATGCAAATAAACTTTATAATATAAAATTGAATAAAGATAGTCTGAAACAAACTTAAATTGTCCATATAATTGGAATATCCAAAACAGAAATAACATAATACGTGAAATTCAACAAAGATGCATAAGCATTATTTAAATTAATATGTCGTGTCGCAACTTCCAAACTCGTGTGCAATGAAGTGAATGCGTTTCATCGATCTGTAAATTGGGTTGGCTATTAGGCTAAATTTTAAATTGTATTCGGGTTGGATGGGCTTTAATATTGCTTCACCATGTAATAGCCTTTGGGCGTTTCCATAAATGAAAAATGTTGACAAAAAAAAAAGTTTTCTCCCCTCTTCTATCGTCTTCCTTCTTTCTCTTCTTCTCTGGTTATTTTGTTATTCATCTTATTTCTTTTGTTTCTTATTACTTTTCTGTCAAAATCCGTTAAGCACAACCATGGGCTTAATAATTTTTTTATCACCTTTTTGTGTTGTTTATTAAGAGAAATGAACTGATGATTTTTTGGAAGAGAAGTTTCATATTTATAGTGGAGGAATAACACAAAGGAATGAATGAAGGGATTATTCAATGTGAGATTGTGTGAGAAGTGGAGAATAGGTATTAATGCGAATGTTAATGAAGATGCATGAACCAAGTTAATTTCCGTAACGGCGCCAGATTAAAGAAGTCTATTCGCCAAAAACGATGGCTTCTAACTGACATTGATCGGAATTGTTCGTCACTGGTGAAACAGTTGGATTTCTATTGACAGTTAACTGAGCAGGAATTTTTTTCACGGCTGCCACATTCCCTAGGTTTCGTATACAGTTTTTTTTGGAGAAGATGTATTTGAGCCGTAGTAGGCACATAAAGCTCAATAAACTCAAAAATAAATGAAACATTGAGTTTTGATTAACCGTGACACGTGTCGCCACCACAGACTCAAACTTAGTGACATGGAATCTGATGTGGATGGCGTAGAAGTGAAGGAAACCCTTATATATATATATACTAGGGCCGACCCGCCCTACGGGCGGGATGAAGATTTGAAAATTATTTAAATAGTTAGAATAATTTTTTTAATATAAATTTTTATGTATTAAAATATACATATTAGCTTATTTTGGAAGGGGTTTTAAGACTAAAATAATCATGCAATCTCGATAATTAATTATTTTGTCTTGGGGTGGCATTATTAGTATTTTAGATTAGGTAAATATATCTGAGAAAAGTTAGTATTTGGACGGTTTATTATTAGGCATATGTGAATAAGTTTGTACGATATATTCCATAGATATTTTTAATCGGTGGAATACAAAATATACATATTTGGGTCTCTGTATTTGAAGCCAATAATTTGACATAAATGTAATTTTTAATATGATATTTCTCATCAGAATGGGAAATATAAATCTCTAAGATAAGACATAGTAGTATGCTGGTAAAATTTAAAATAACACAGAGTCAAACGTCTCAAACTAATAGCATTTATAGTTTTGAAAATGATGTTTTCGTCGAAGCTTAAAACAAATATTGGCTTGTTGATTTTTTATGTAATATGTTTTGTTTTTTAAGTGGATAAATTAATTGTTGACAACAAAAGTGAATAAATTAATTCTGTATTGGTAAATACGAAGAAGACCAGTTTTATTGGTTCACAGACTAACCCATGACTTCTACATTTATATTCTACAATCGTGTTTTGCGTGTGTATGACGTAACCAACCCTAGACAAATTAAAATTAGCAAATAGAAACTTTATAAGCTTAAAACAATATTTAAATTTAAACTTTAAAATAAAGTAACAAATTTTAAACTTTATAAGTTAACAAAAAAACTCACCAAATTCAATTGTCAAAACAAAAAATTTTAAAATCTGACCAATACCAAATATTATCTCACCATTAAGAAATGGTAAGTCTCCCAAACACAAAGTGACTTGTGACTGTTTAAATAAGAAATGGTAGTCTTTAAATATGGTCAGTCAAATTATAACAGAATTTCACTTTCGTCTATAGGATCTATATTAAGAACAATTTATACTGGAATAATAAATATACTCCATAATATAAAATTGAATAAAGACTGAAACAAACTTAAAGTACCCATATAATTGGGAATATCCAAAACATAAATAACCAAATACTTGAAATTAAACAAAGATGCATAAGCATATTATTAAAACTGAGATTCTGATCATAAATTTGTTGCTGCTACATCCTAAGCAACACGCGCTTTCTTGACCACCTTAGAGGATGAGACGTCCGGATTCTTACGTGCAGTACCGTATAGACCCGTCTTAGCATCTGATCCATTACCAGTGGCCCTTCCAGATGCAAACCCAATAGGAGCTGGCTTGCCATTAGGCATGTTGTCATCATCATCCTTGTTACCTCCCTGATCCATTGAGATTGTTATACATATGTGTATTCGTAAACAGCAATAAGACAGTGAGATAACGTATTACAAATTATATTTACATTGTCGTCCACGTCATCGTCTCGCACACGACCAAGCTCATCAACAATGCTGAATATCAATCTAAAAAGTGTACAAAACGTGAGTGGAATGCTGTCAATAACCTAACAATATTAACACTATTACACATTATGCTTACATTGTTGTTTCTTTCTGAAATGTTGCTTCATATATCATGTTATGGTGAACGTCTTATGATTGCCCATGAAGTTATACGCAGTGACCATCACCTGAAAAGTGTATGATTTTCCTTCCATATCTGCAATGAACGGAGGTATCCTAGAGTCTTCAGGGTTCACTACGTCTACAGCCTAATTGACAGGAAACCAAATACAAATTAAGCTTTTATTTAATAGGCGATAAAAACCCAAGTAGACAGAGGTGTATTTTACCAGCATCTGAACAGCCTCACTTGCTCTGAGATTATGTAGTTTCGTCATCACACCATCAAACCAAACAAATGTTCCTTCGGCAGTATTATCAGCAATAGCGTCTCAACACGATAGCTGAAAGAAGATGGTAATGAGGAAGCCAAATTATTAAGATAAACTTGTATATGTGTAGATGTATACATACATAAATATATAGTAGGGATGTAACTCACCGAAGTTTGAAATATACGTCATAGATATATATATATGGGTCACCTGAAACATATTTTGAAATAGATCAGTGCTGATTAACAGAGGAAAGTTAACCGGAAATAATTATCAATGCTAATTAACAGCAATCAAAATCAATGATAACAATCAGGACGAATTTTTACTGGAAAATAAAAATCAGTGCTAATAAACAGGAAGAGGAACTATCAAAATCTGGAAAAAAGGAACTTACATTCACGTCAACCATTAACATATGGACCCACATCAGTTCACCACCAC
This sequence comes from Brassica rapa, assembly GCF_000309985.2. Taxonomy (NCBI): domain Eukaryota; kingdom Viridiplantae; phylum Streptophyta; class Magnoliopsida; order Brassicales; family Brassicaceae; genus Brassica; species Brassica rapa. Next base: position 12,595,009 of record NC_024799.2, read on the forward strand.
GCTTAACATTTATAGACTCCCAGAACCGCAGGAGCCTCGCCTCGACGACGGAGGAGCAGTTGCCGGACTTAAGATCAGAGAAAAAAAACCCTTGAGTTAGTCATAACACAATCTATTAGTATGAGATTTAAGAGATACGAAGATAAAATCTCACACGTATTTATACCGTAATCACAAAATCTCAGATCGAAAAGCATTGAAGAAGACGAAGTGGGGGTGTGAATCAATGGGAGTAATCAAGTAGCCTTTACTCAAACCGTTTCAAGTTTCAGATGGTGAGAAATCGCAAACGTCGCTGCAGCGCCGTCGCATGTAGAGGATAGACAGACTTCGTTTCTTCGCTACAGTGGATTAGGGTTAAAGGGTCTCCTTCACTCCGGGCCCTGATTATTTCCAATCTAAAGCCCAATTACACAATATTTACAACACAAAACCCATGACGACAGATCTTTAAAGAACCGCTGCGTTTTTATTAAAGCAGCCACGTGTCGGCTTGACATCATCCAAATTACTGAGCTGGAATCCTAGGTGGACACCCTGGAAGAGAAACAATCTCTACTTTATATATAAAGATATATATATATATATATTACACTTTCTTTAATTTTTAACTAGATCTTGATCCACGCAACCGAGCATGTATTTGATTTCATTTTTATATACATATATTTTTTACATCATTAGTGGTATATATTTTTAACGTTAATCATTTACTTGAATGTTTATACAGCTATTTTCAAATACAATAGTTTTATAATTTACTTGTTATAGTTAATCAATTATTTAAAAATTAAAACAATATGTATTTGTCATTTTTTATTATATATTTATTTTATTGTATTTGCATTTACTTGTTAAGAAAATTGGTATATATATTTAAAAATTATTTTGTGTTTAATTTATGCAAAATTTTAGATAATATATTATTGTATATACAAAAGTTTAAGAATGTTAATTTGTAGACATGTATTATATAGTTGGGATAATGCCAAAAATACAATTTTCAAAGTACCACTTTTCATATTTACACTAACCACTTTTATCATCATCATTATTGAAGGATAAAAGACATTTATAACTCTTTGATTAACTTTGACAAAAAAAAAACATATGGTTAACTCTAAACATAAAACATCAACTTTAAACCATATAAATCATCAACTCTAAACTGTGAAACATCAACTCTAAACCCTAAACCCCGAAACATCAACTCTCAACCCTAAACCTTCAAATCTAAACCCTAAAACATCAACTCAAAACCCTAAACGTAAACCCTAAATCTAAACTTAAAACATCAACTCTAAACCGTAAATCATCAACTCTAAACCCCAAACCATGAAACATCAACCCTAAAACTTTAAATCTAACCCTAAAACATCAACTCTAAACCCTAAACGTAAACCCTAAACCCTATATTTTTCTGAAATTCAAACCCTAAACCCTTAAACCCTAAACCTTCAAATCTAAACCCTAAAACATCAACTCTAAACCCTAAAACTCTAAACCCTAACCTTTCAAATCTAAACCCTAAAACATCAACTCTAGGGTTTTAGGGTTTAGGCTTTAGAGTTGAAGGTTTAAGGTTTAGAGTTGATGTTTTAGGTTTTAGGGTTAATTTTTTGGGGTTTTGGGGTTAGGGTTTACTTTTTAGGGTTTAGTGTTGATAAATTAGGGTTTAGTGTCGATGGTTTAGGGTTTAGAGTTGAAGTTTAGGGTTTAGAGTTGATATTTTAGGGTTTAGAGTTGAAGGTTTATGGTTTAAAGTTGATGTTTCAGAGTTTAGGGTTTAGAGTTGATGTTTCAGGGTTCAGGGTTCGTATTTCAAAAAAAAATATGGGGGTTTAAGATTGATAGTTTAGGATTTAGGGTTAACATTTAAAAAAAAAATAGGGTTTACGATTGATGGTTTATGGTTTAGAGTTGAGTTTTAAAGTTTTTGAATTTCGAAATAGTATAACTCCAAAAAAAATTAAAATTATTTTTTAGATTTTTTATTTATTTAAATATTTCTTTATTATATATGTAAAGAACAATATAAGAGTTTTTTTAACACTTAATGAAGAAAAGTGATAGCATGAAAGTGGTAAACATAAAAAAAAATTTATATAGTTTGCTAATTTTAAGCTGTTTTGTCATAAATAATATATATTGTTAACATAAATAGTTTATATTTACGAAAGTAAATTTTATCAATTTAATATACTTTTATCATATTTTGGTGGATATAATAATTATAACTTGATGATTATAATGATAAAGTAGATAAAAATATGATAGAATATTAATTTTTCATTTTATAAACAAAAACTTAACATATATTAATGCATAATAATAGTTCATTGCTAATTACAAAATTAGTGAAAATATTTACATAAACTTTTTGAAAATTAGGATATCGCTAAAATAGTTTTAAACATATTTATCAGAATTTTTAGAATATAATATATATATAAATGTTTATTTATATTTAAAATAAAAAGATATCATGATTAAAGTATACATTGTTTTTCTATTAGCTTTAATGAAACACATGTTAATTTTTATACATATATTATATAGTTTACTAATGTTAATCCGTCTTACCAACGTATAATTTGTTTTATTTTAACAAAAATATTTTATACTTATGAAAATAAAAATTAAAAATTTAATACATGTCTATAATATTTAGCTCAATATAATAATTTTCTTTTAATATTATTGATTATGATTTACAATAGATAAACATAGGAAATAAATTTTATTTTTCATTTTAAAAAGGTTAACTGAATATATTAATGTATAATGTTTCAAAACTAATTTCAAAATTAGTGAAAATATTTAAATAAAAATTTTGAAAATCAACATCTTATGAAAATCTTTTAAAACAGATTTGTATGAATTTTCGAAATAAATATATTTATATTTAAAATGAAAAGATATCAAAACATATTATGATTAAAATATTTCATAGACTCTATATATTATTAGTCTTAATAAACTACGTTTAATAAAAAATTTCAATAATGGTCCAAATAAACAAAATCATATATAAAATAAGTCATAAATTCTATATTAACAGATTTTTTTTTTGTCACCGACTATTTTAATAGATAAGATGTGATTGTAATAGGGAACAAAATATGACCCAAATCTTTCTTGTTCCTTAAGTTTAGATTTTTAATATTTTATGATTGAATGGATTTATATTGTAAACTGTTTAAATTCTTAAATATTTTTAAATAAATAGTGTAAACTTGTCTATAATCACGATATGGCCATTATATTTTTTTTAATACTTCAAGAATATCATAATCCTCAACTCTAAAACATTAAATAGTAAATCTAAAATGTTTAATAAACATAACTTATTTAATCCAATATGATTGCCATACTTTTTAATATGTAAATCTTATGAAATTACAATGTGTTGGTCAAAGTATATGTGAGTTCATATGTATACATTATGTCTTGCATTATTAATTTTTTTGTTATAATCTATAAGAGAAGCATAAACTATACTCAATAAAAACATATGGCAAAAAGAAAAGGTGACTTTAGCTTGCATAAAAAATATAAATAAAACAATACTGGATAAATACACACTATATAATTATTGTTAGATATGTTAAGAGAAAATATTGTTTTGGAATATGTAAATCAAACAATATTTTTTGGATTAAATGGTATTTTGTTGAATATATCTATAATTAAAAAAAGCATAGGTTTTGCATAAAATTGTGGTCTGTAAATATTTTCAAAACATAAGGGTACCTAAAAAACGGGTCTTCTGTTTTAATAGTATAGATAAGTCAAATATTAATATAATCTTTAAAAAATTTAAGTTATTTAAAAAAATGTGGATACTTTAAAGGTTTTCAAACGAGAACTTATTATTTATCGCTAGTAAAAAAACGCAAATAGCAATAAAGGTGCTACGGTACGTTTGTAGCAAAAACAAAAGTTACAAACTTGTCACTTTTTGCTACGAAAGGCAAACTGTAGCAAATAGAAGCTATATCGTAGCAATATTGCTACGTTTTTGCTACAAAAAAAAACGTGGCAAACTTTGGCAACAACATGTTAAGATAAAAAAAATGTGTCAATTTGTGTGTTAATAAGCTACGAATTGGTTCGATACTATCGTAGATTAAGTTTTGAAAAAAATAATGGAAACCTTAGCTACGGTAAGAAAACCGTATCAAATTTATAGCAAACCCACCAAAAACGCCCCACCAGTCAAATCGTGTGCAAGTGTCGGGGATAAAAAAAAAAACACGCCAAGTTTTAGTAGCAAAATTCGTGGCTTGCTCTAAATGTAACATCCCTTCGGCCCGGCAATGTGCAGGCAAAATAATTCAAGATATTTAGGAGCTTTCTACCAAATCGTAATGTAGCAAGATTCGCAGCATTTTAGTAGCAATTCATGGCAAAAAAATGTAGCAGATACAGTAGCAAAACGTACCAAAATTGTGACAAGTTATTTTCTATAAAAGCAAGCGAGCACTGCACTCTCATTACAACGAGTTTGATATCAATCTTAAGAGAGTTTTTATACAAGAGATTTTGATATTGGTGGGGGGAAATTTGAGAGTTCAATGTCTGATTATTTTTATTCAAGAGAGTGGATAGATCGACACACTGATCCGATCAATAATTGTGTTTCTCGTGAGTTTAAGGAAGGTGTTGATGTTTTTATAGCATTTAATTGCAAAATTCTTTTATAGAGGGGAAATCCATGTTATGTTCTTGTGCAAGATGTCAAAATCGATAACAACGACACTCGAGAACCATGTCTCGCCATCTTTACCAAGTCGGGTTCAAGAGTAATTATTATTTATGGTCAAGCCATGGAAAAAATTACTATGACGTTGGTGAATCATCGACAAGAGGTCAATTTATGGGAGAAGAAACACTGCATACAGAAGAAGAGACATATCAGGAGAACTTTCCGAATGTACTGGGAGGAGAGATTGGATCAACTCATGTATTGGAGGATGTGATGGAAGCACCCAATGAAGAGCAATATGAAGAAGGCGTGTTTCAAGCATTTGCAGCCGCTAATGAACTATGAAGGATGTGTTGAAGGTATTTCTCAGTTATACTTGGCGTCACGTTTAATGAAAGTAAAAACCGATCATAATTTACCGGAGTCATGTTTGGATGAGATATCACAAAACTTTTGAGATGTTCTTCCACAACCAAACAAAGCTCATGCATCATATTATGAGACGAAGAAGTTGACAAAGGCGCTTGGTCTCCCTGTTGTGAAGATTGATATTTGAGGAAAACTGCATGTTATTCTAGAATGAAGCTAACAAGTTGTTGGTGTGTCAGTTTTGTGGGAAAATATATATCACCAGAACCGTGGAAAGGGGAAAAAGCAGCCAAAACAAAGAATGTTTTACATGCCTATTACAGAGAGGTTGAAGCGGTTGTACCAACTGGAGGTAACTGCATCACTAATGCGATGGCACACGGAACATGAATCCCCCGAAAGAGAAATGCCTCACCGTTCTGATCGAGCAGCTTCGAAGCATTTTAACAAGGTATATCCTAAATTCGCTGAAGAAAGTCGGGATATATATCTAGGATCATATTAGCAACATATGGCTTTAATCCAGTTGGTATGAGTGGTGAAGCCCACTCGATATGTTCTGTAATCGTTACTCCATATAACTTACCTCCCGGTATGTGTATGAAAAAGGAATATTTCTTTTTATCAGTCTTAGTGCTCGGGCCAAGACATCCAAAGAAGACCATTGATATTTATCTGCATCCGTTAATTGAAGAATTACAAAGTTTGTGGAGTCACGGGGAAAACAACATACAATATCTCGAGAAAGGAAAAATTCACGATGCGAGCCGCACTAATATGGAGAATTAACGACTTTTCCACTTATGGCATGATGTCAGGTTGGATGACTCATAGTCGTTTAGCTTGTCTAGATGATACACAGTCATTTTTTTTTTGCAACATGGAAGGAAGCATAGCTGGTTTGTTTGTCATCGAATGTTTTGGCCTAAAAAGCATCTTTACAGGAGAAATGTCCAAGCGTTTAGAAGGGGGAAGACAATAAACTGATGATCCTCCACCATGGTTGACAGGAGAAGAAATTCTCTACGAAAGATTCAACAACATCGAAGGGCTGAAGAAAACTGTTGAATGCGGAGGAAATGGACACGAGAAACCTGCAAGCAACATAGACGGCTATGGAAAAGATCACAATTGGGTAAAGAAGAGTATTTTATGGGAATTTCAGTATTGGGAAAACCTTCTTCTTTGCCACAACGTGGACTTCATACACGTTGAGAAAAAATTCTTTGATAATCTTATCAACATGGTGCTTAGTTAATGCAAAGTCAAGGATGGATCTACCTGATTTGTGCAGAAGGAAGAGTTACATAACAAAGATGATGGAACGATGCCGGTCCCGATATTTCGGTTGTCCAAGGAAGAAAAAAAAAAGAATTCTTGTGATGGTTGAAGGGATAAAATTTCTAGATGGGTACGCTTCAAAGTTTAGTAGATGTATAGACGAGACTAATTTGAAGCTTTCAGGCCTAAAAATTCATGATTTTCACGTCATCATGCAACGACTTCTCCTATTTTCGTTTATAGAACCAAGCAGCTCGTTACGTACAAAGATTCATAACCAAAGTGAGGAGAGCACATTACAGATAATTTTTTTTTTATTACAGATAAATTTTCATTGTCCATATAAGAAACTATCTCTAAAGCTATTATTGATTTTCATCATATTAAATTTTTAAGCATGCACTATTAATTATGTACTAGAGATTGATCCGCGCATCCGCGCGGATATTAGTTATTACATTTTAATACATTGATATTTATTTTTCATAATTAGTGTTATATATAGATGAGTTATAATATAACTAATTGTATTCAAAAGACATGGACCGAATCAGGTAATTGGTACAAATATATGAACTCGTTTCAGATACATTTGTTATTTAAATATTTTTAAATTCCTATATATCAGAACCAAACTCATCTAGACCCAGAAGGACCCAACTCAAAATATAATATTCAAACGGAGCCTAATTTTTTTAAGAAAAAGCAATACCCGAAAAAAACAATTTGTACCTACATGGATAGCCAATGCCTATGCCTAACTGATTTTATAAACTAATAAAAAGACTCTTTATATGTGTTCGCCTAAAGTAAGTGAAATAAAAAAAAATTATTTAGTAAAATAATTAAATGGAGTGAAAACTAAGTGACAATAAATGTAATACATTTTATTATTTTTATTTATGTTATTATTTTATTCACAAAACATGTAGGTATTTGAATTATGTTTTTGGCTACATAATTTCCACCAATTGAAACTAAAATTATAAAAAAAAAAATTAGTAAAAAAACTAAACCAAACGGTTAACCATATGCAAAACCTGGTTATTTTTCATTTTTCATTTTATAATTGGTATAAAGTTAATGTTAATTAACTAATAAATAAGAATATGCAATATTATTATTATGGTAATATAATTAATGATATGATGTATTTTGAATCTAATATAACTAATGAAATTGTTAAACTGAGTGAAATATGAAAATATAATTAATGTAATTATATTAATGAAATTACTAAAAATACAATATACCTTTTTTTTTAATATTGCTATCCATATTTTTAAACAATTCTCATTTATGATGTTATCTATATATCCAAACAGTATTAAAAGGTATTTCAGTTTTAATAATATAGATAGTTTGTATCACTATTTTGACTTGTCTTTTAGTCAAAATCCGAGAGAGGCGAATTCATGTCAGTTAATATATTTTAACTTTTTTTTGCCAACCAGTTAATATATTTTAACAATTTTGAAAATTATGAATGAAAACATTTGAAAAGATATTGTTGCTTTGAAAGTACTTCCAAAATTTTCTTTAGCATATAAATTAAAATACTAATTAAAATTTAAAATTGAAAAAGAAAATGAAATAGTTTTCATTTGATAACTTGTGAGGTATTTCTAAAATATCTTTACATATTTCAGTTTACTGTTAAAAGTAAAATGGTTATTTTATCTCTTTATAATACAATATTAATATTTTAATTATGAAATATTTAGGAAAAATCACCGAAATAACACATTTTAAAGGTTATAATAAATGTATCGCCAAGAAAAAAATCTTTAAAGTACACTCATTTTACTAAAAATTAAATTACTCTAATTCTTTGACTTTAATCACTAAACTCTAAACTCAAATATTATATAATTTGTAATAAATATTACTTTGTGAATTTTTTTCTTGTGTTATTTTTGCACAAAAAGTTGTTTTAATATCTTCTCTATTAAAAGAGAAGTATTATTTTTATCTACTACAAAATAGTCATACTAGAAGTCTAGGTCCATATATTCAAATAATATTTTTATTGTTTACATTAGTTTATTTAATGTATAATATTTCTAAATAATTATAAGGATATTAATAACACATCCATTTTAACTATAAATTTAAATTTTAGTTTTAGGAATAGCAAAATCTGTTGAGAAAAAATCTAACAAAATCTTTTTAAAATTTTAAATATTCTTTTAATTAATGCAGTGATTAATTTTGCAATTAGTAGTATAATGTTATTATAAATTAATTTTAACTACATTTTTATTATAAATAAAATAATGAAATTATTTGCTAATTTTATAAATTTTATATGTATATTATACATTATATTAAAATAGAATTAATTAATGAATTACATATTAAAATTTTTTTTTTGTGGAAACATATTAAAATTATGTTGAATTGGTAAACCAATATGTTTTGAAAAATACTTTCATTAAGATAAATAAATAAAATATCATTCACCGTTTAAAGTGACTAAAATACCATTCACCTTTTAAGATGATTAATATTCATAAATTATGTAATAATTTTTACAAAAAAATAAAATTGTTAACATATGTTAAATTTTAATATTTAAAACTATATATCATCTATTTAGTTATTTTTAAAATGACAGCAATATATTATCATATAAAAATAATATAAAATTTTATATTTATAAATGAAATGTTACTCACACGGGTGTGCGGATTAAAATCTAGTATAAATGTATGATTTATGATGTAAGTGTGAGAAGATTGTACGTAGGACAACTTTTGACTTGCATTAACTAGAGTATCATCAATCTTAATTCGTTTCTCCCACTGAGATGGAGATTTAAATAAAAACAATTTCATTTATATTTTATTCGTAACTCTAAAATAGAAAAAAATGAGATTATTTCATAAATAAAGTAACATATTTAATTTTCATTAATTATTACATTTGGATTTTAAAATACAGTACATTTGAAATGAAATTTAGTTTTATTATGGAATAACTTTATTTCAAAGAAAATTAAAATAATATATTAGAAATATTAATAAAAGTATAAACAAACAAAAGATTTGGTTGTTTTGAAGTTAATTTTTTTTGTCGGTCCATTTTCATTATCATGAGAAAAGTCCAATAGGGCACTATAAAGATGTATAGGCTAACCCAACTTTCATCATTTTTTCAGATGAAAATTCCATTGACTGATTCAACCGAAAGTTATTCTTGGGTTCATCCCCTAGGGTGAAGATATAGGTTCACAAACAAATAGAATTTTGTTATTTTATATTTAATATCTTTTAAAAACGAAAACAAAATATTATCAAATTATATTATTTTGTTAAAAACAAAAGGGAAAAATAAATAAAAAGAATAATAGTTACAAAAAAATATTAAATTTTTTTTATTGTCGTCAGCAAAACACTAAACCTTAAACCATAAATCCTAAACCCTAAGCCGTTGGGTAAACCCTAAACTCTTGGGTAAATCTTAAACCCTAAATCAAAAACAGTAAACACCAAAACACTAAAACCTAAACCTTGAGTGTTTTAGTGTTTAGTGTTTTTGATTTAGAATTTATGATTTATCTAAGGATTTAGAGTTTACCCAAGGGTTTAGGATTTAAGATTTAGAGTTTAGGATTTATTGTTTTGCTGACGGCGTTTAAAATATTTTTTTTAACTACTACTATTTTTATTTATTTGTTTTTTTTTATCTTTTTATTTTAAAAATATAGTATAACTTCACAATATTTAATTTCTTTTTTTTTAAAACATATCAAATATAAAATAACACAATCCTATTGGTTGGTGAACCCAATAATAAGTCTTCTTCTTTTTTGTCAGCGTTTGGGTTTATCATTCATATAGGCTTAAGGTTGTGGGTTCAATTTTCTGCCGAAGGATTTTTGGAGGTTGATAAAAAAAATGAAGGATTTTTGGAAATTTTTAATTATAGGCCACATTTTTCTATGGACAATTCTTTCAAATAGACTTTCTTTTAAATTTATGTCACAAAAATAGACTTCAAAAAATAAAATGACCAAAATAGACTTTTTTATTTTGAAAACTTTAATATTTTTTTAGTTTTTAAAATTTGAAATCATATCTCTAAAACCCCACCCCTTAACTCTAAACCCTAAATTTTAAATTTTAAATTCTAAATTCTAAACCTAAAAATACACCTCTTAATAAAACATTTTGATCATTTTGAATTAAGATCTATATTTGTGATAAAAACTATTTTAAATCTATCCTAAGGATTTTTTTTTTTTATGTACGCTTCTAGCAAAGAAATTGCTAATATCGGTTCTAGTGGCGACTGATGGTAAAGAAGTCACCGCCGAACACCAAAATTATTATCATTTTTTTTCTGTAACACACGTTACACACCAAAGTTAATTACATTGAGGAGTTTGGTGAGAGATGCGAGATGAGACGTTTAGCGGTTTAGAGAGAGTGTGTATATACTAAAACAAGAGATAATAACACTGCAGGGCAGTTTCAAGTTTTAATTATCACCAAAAGGCAGTTTCTTATACAAAGGTAGTTTGTACCAACTAAAGACTTTGGGTATAACTAAACCCCACTAACTAACTAAACAACACACTAACTAAATGATTTTATGAGCGGGAACGCACCGTAGCCGCTCATCTCGCCTTTATTTTAGACGTCTCAGATCAATTCCCCTTTTTTTATGATTTGACTTATATCTACCTCTAATCTCAGCCCTTGGATAATACTTTTGTTTTTCTAACTCGACGGTCCAGATTAAACCCTCACCAAAAAGTCAATCTCATCTCCATACTTTTTGTTGTCTCTACGGTTTCTCAAACAAAGCTCCCCTCCGGCTTCATCCTGGTATTACGGCAAAGGTATTTTGCAATGACCTACTAATTATCCTGCTGTCTTAAGTTTCATAGGTGTAAGCATGGCTGACCATTGCATGGTTATCCCCGGCGAATGGAACTCATCAGGCTCGCTTTGGGAGTTTGTAATCGACAAGAAGAAGATGTCTAAGAGCGTCCCCGTCTGCGCCGGAATGTCCCTCAGTGAATTATAGACCAACGTCGTTCAAGAATTCGTTATAACCCACACTCATCGTTATGTACACATAAATATGTACTGATACATATGTGCAAGCCTACGAGTATACATACGACAGTGTACATATGGGCTTCTACATCTAAGGGTGTACATAAGGCGGGGTACACCCATATAGATCAGCTTGAGTGAGTGGTTGAAGTTGGGGTTGAAGCCAGATAACTACATACGGCGGTGTACATATGAACGTGTAAATCTAAGGGTGTACATATGTCGGTGTACATATGGACGTGTTCATTTAAGGGTGTACATATAGCGGTGTACATATAGTGGACATATAGAGTGCATGTGTGCGTTGAAGGGTGTACTGTTAGTACATAAATAGTGACCGTGGACATTAAAGAGTGTACAATAAAAGGTGTGACTATATGGGTGTACATATAGTGCATATATAGAGGGCATGCGTGCATTGAAAAGTGTACATAGAGTATATAGTAGACGTGTACATATAAGAGTGTATATTAACGGGTGTACACGGCTGGGTGCAAAGGCACACTCAGCGACGTGTACATTGGTTGCCTACATGTACACAACATGTAACTCTACACATATAGTTCGACCTACCTGTACACATATATCCCGCCGTACCTGGTTTACCAAAGATATATATCCGAGTTAGTGTACACATGAACACCTAGACATCATATATATATTGTCGTATGCTCTAATTATAACATGCAAGGCATTACGCTAAAATGATTATAACAGGCAAGGCATTACGTTAACACGATTATAACCAAAAAAAGATGTCAATGTCACAAAAAAACAAACACCTCATAATGTTTTGTTCTAAACAACCCAAACACCTAGAATCCTTACATAAAAAACACAGTGCAATTGGCCAACACGATAGGTTTTCAAAAAAAAAATGGAGAGCCACCCCTGCGAGCTACAATCGGTTCTACCTATTAAGATATAGAGGAAGCACCACCCCCTTGTAGATATCCATCGCATAGTGCTTCCTGACATGGTTGGCCTACGATTCCCTGTCGCATGCATCTCCAAGAACTTCACCGCCACTGGCCCGCAATTGACACACTTCCATACTTGCCTCTTCGACATGGACATCGCGTTGGGCCTCACCCAGTGCAATGAGGTTCCACAGATTTCCAATCCCTCGCCTCTACGTTTATTACGTGTACTCCTATGCGGTTTCTTAGTACTCCTTTGTGTTTTTTGATTGTCCCTCCCCTCTAACGACAACTTCAGACCATTAATTAAGTCCTCATGTTTCTTACAGACCTCGCGCATGATAGCAACCTTCGCCACCATCTCATCGACACGTCCCTCCAAAAGCTTTAACTTATCGCCATATGTGTCCACGGGCACAAAGCGAGTGCTATGGTCAGCCACACGCCTTTGCTTGGTAGGCGCTCCCTCGTCGCTATCCACTTGTTTTTTACTTTTCGTAATCCGAGCCTTCGCGCCGTACACAAACAATGGGTCCCCAGCATCGCCTCCCAACCACTCCGCATTCGTAAACACATGCCCCCCTTCAATTAGCTCCAACATAGAATTGACTCACTTGTCGTAGTTCTCATCGTCCCACAAGGTCCACCTATCTTCGTGCTTACCAGTAGCAACATCATGGGCTTCACTGCAAGCTGTTAACACCGATTTGAAACCAAAAAGTAAACAAGTGTCACCAAATAGGCAATGAATGTACAAAAACTCTGTAATGTACACGAAAATGATCCGAAACTCCGAAACTCCGAAGTGTCACCAAAAAGACAAATGAATGTACAAAAACTGCGTAAACTAGTATACAATAAAAAGACATGTTCACATGTACATTAATATATATAAAGCGAAAATGTACACGAAAAGTTAGTTCATCAGTACTTGCGTACAATAAACTATGTATATTGTCGCACAAGTGAGTACATAAACCAATTTAGTCATGTACACGAGTTGAACTTAACTAGGTTAGCACTATTTTAATGTACACGAAAACATTAACTTCATCAGTGCACGTGTACAATAGATTATGTATGTTGTTGCACGGGAACCTATGTACAACAATTTTGTCGTGTACATATTTGAGCCATTTTCAAGAAAAACATTTAAAATTGTCCATAGAAGCTAGAGTTCAGAAAACACTCACCGCAGGGTTATGTTCCGCCTTCCTTACCGCCGCCTCCGTTAGACCAGAATGCTTAGGTAGTGAACTTTCAGGGTAGTTGAACACAGGCCACATCTCGTACTTCTTCTTCGTGACAACCTGCCTTGAGACGGGTACCGGTCCGTGGCGAAGAGTCTCACCGGAAGGCCGTTGTCTTCTAACTCAGAATTCACGGGATCTACACAGACAAATAACAAATCCAAACATCATATACAATCCTCTTTAAAAAGCGTTTGAGTGGTCATATTTGCACAACTCACCACCCGTTTTGCTCTTCCCACGATTACTCTGACTCGTCGACATCGATATCGCCACCGCTACGTCGTCTGGTTCGGGTTTTGCCACCGTCGTCGAATCTCCGTTATGCGTCATCGACATCGATATCGCCTCTTCGCTCTGAATCTCGATATCACCGTCGCCGAACATCGATATCACCATCTGGCTCTGACTCGTCGACATCGCTATCGCCTCTTCGCTTTTTCTCACTTACACGGGAGAAAAGTAAAAAGTCACATTGATTTTTACTTTCAAACGCTGGGCCCACGTTTTTTCAAAATTTGAACCCACTAACCAGAAGCAAAACCCAAATGAGCCACCAATTAATCCAGTTACCTTTTGGAAGGGCAATTTAAGATATTTCACATGAAAACCAACCTAGTAGAAGTAACTGTCCCATTGTGTAAAAAAAACATAGAAACTGCCCTGCAGTGTTAATAACTACTCCTAAAACAATCCATTTACCTCGATACTTTGTCATGTTCGTTAGATATAAAAATAAAAATAAAAATATAAAAGATATGTGTCTTGTATCAATGCTACGTGTTCGTATGAAAACAGCATAGATTTATTTTTTGTTTAAATGATTTTGATATGACAAGCCAAGCAAGTCACCAACCACTCTTTTCATTACATTACTTCTTCAAATTTCATTCACATTCCAAAGATCCAAAAATGGAATCAGATCTTGTCTCCGAGCATCCTCCCTTCATCAGGATTTACAAAGACGGTCGCGTTGAGCGTCTCACCGGCACCGAAACCATTCCAACATCACTAGACAAAACAAACGACGTCGTTTCGAAAGACGTACAATACTCACGGGAGCATAACCTCTCCGTCCGTCTCTTCCTTCCTCACAAAGCCACCGCCGGTACCAACAGTAAGAAACTACCTCTTCTCATCTACATCCACGGCGGAGCTTGGATCATCGAGTCACCTTTCTCTCCCACCTACCACAACTACGTAGCCGACGTCGTCAAATCTGCTAACTGCCTCGCCGTATCGATCCAGTACCGCCGCGCGCCGGAGCATCCGGTTCCGGCGTCTTATGAGGATTCATGGTCGGCGGTTGAGTGGATTTTCTCACATTCCGATGGATCTGGTCCTGAAGATTGGATCAACGAACACGCCGACTTCGGTAGAGTTTTCATCGGCGGAGACAGCGCCGGCGCTAACATGACTCATCACATGGCGATGAGAGCCGGTAAGGAGAAGCTTGATCCCAAGATCAAAGGTATTGCGGTTGTTCATCCGGCTTTCTGGGGAACAGATCCGGTCGACGAGCACGATGTTCAAGACAGAGAGATGAGAAGCGGAATCGCTCAACTCTGGGAGAAGGTCGTGAGCCCTAACAGTGTTAATGGAACGGATGATCCGTTGTTTAACGTGGTTGGATCCGACTCGGATCTTTCCGGGTTGGGATGTGAGATGGTTTTGGTTGCGGTGGCGGGGAAAGATGTTTTTGTGCGGCAAGGTTTGGCGTACGCGGCGAAGCTGAAGAAGAGTGGGTGGAAAGGAGATGTGGAGGTGGTTGAGGAAGAAGAGGAGGGACATGTGTTTCATCTCCAAAACCCTCATTCTGAGAATGCTTCCAAGTTCTTCGAGAGATTTGTCAAGTTTATAACCACTCCTTGAACAATCTTCTTGATGATGATGTTGATTAAGTATGGTAGTACGTATAATTTGGTCATTATGCTTGCAAGAAATAAAATTCATTCACATGATCTGCTTTTAGCAACAAAAAAAAGAAATAAAATTCATAGCTCCATTTCATGTGTTCCGACCAAACATAAGTAAGTACACGTGGTCAAGATTTGGATGAGGTATTGTTGCCCACATTAAGCAAGCAATCCTTGTCGGAGAATATATTCCGATAGCCACCATGCTCCGTAGAAAAGCCCTCACTAGTATCTTTTTTTTTTCCTTTACTTTAGAACATTCCTTGGCTTTGAGCAGTTAATGTTGCAGGTCCGAACGACACACTTTGATCTGGTTTCTGCACTCTAGATAACTGTTGTTACAAAAATTATTATCCTCATTCTGATCACTGCAGCAATGTCATTCAGAAGACCTTTAGGTTCTTTTATCTTGATAATCTCCGTCATCACTCTCTTCAATCTATTAAAGAATTGATAAAGCACCAATCCTCCTTTATTAATTTATCAGAAGAATTACAAAAGCAATATTCGACTCTCACACAATAAAACTGCATAGCTAATGAACAATTCAACTCAATGTATACAGACTTGGACTTTGACTCTGACTCTCAGCTTATTCTTTTATTCGTTAGCTAGTTCCACCTCAGCCTCTTCTTCTAATTTTTCTGTTTCCCTTATCCTCATGATTCTTCTTGTCATGTAGTAGTGGTATCCCAAGGGCAAACCAGGCTGAAATAAACAAGTCAGACTACAGAATATTTCATTTTCACACTTGTATAGTATACCAATGTGTATATGCAACGAAGTCCACATTTTGTACACACTGGTCTTGTGTTGCCATTGTTATATTCAATGTCAACATTTTTTTTTTTTTTTTTGAACACAATTCAATGTCAACATTTTTGCCATTTATTTTGATGATATGGTTCGGCTTCATGTAGTAGACCTCCTTTCCCAGTAAACATTTAACGTGAAGAGTGACTCTACAAGAGTCACATGTGTAAAACCACTTGGTTGCATATAATTTATTTTCAAAGATCTCACACCAATATTTGAGATCTCTCGTCTCTTCTTCTCCGTAACAAAGAGTGAGTGGATGCTTATCGTGCTTGTAGTGAGCCACGCAAGGCAAAGTAGCGCAATGAAGACACAAAAAGGATTCACACTGAATACATTCTAAGTACTCACTAAGGTCGCATGCAACAGACTCAAAACCCATGCAGGATCCACTGGTGAAATTGAAGAAGAGAGGGTGATCAGGTGGATGGCAGTCATGGATTGAAGGATCAGGAAGCGAAGCGCATCTTACATCTAGCTGAAACTCACAAACCTTTTCGCTGCATCTGTATATGAAGCCACAGCAATTGCGAATACAACCATCACACGTGAAGAAACCGTCTCTGTAGTACTTCCTTTCAACCTTGTGACGATAAGAAGAGGATGGATGGAAGAGGGTCAGTGGGTGTTTGTGTACGGGATGGTGTTTTCTCCGAGGAAGGGATGCACATGTTTCATGTAGGACAAACTCGCACTTTATACAACTATAGAAGCGATCTGAAACTGTCATGGGCAGGGTGCAGGCTTCGCAAAACTCATTATCATGGCTGCCACCATTCTGACGAAGCTTTAGATGGTGATGATCATGACTGAAATGTTGTATCGTCTCTTCATCAATCCACAAGAAGGGCTCAAGTATTTCTTCTTCTTCTTCACGAACTCCTTCAAGATCTTTCCCATCCCAAACTTTTTTGTTTGTTGCACACTTGGAATGGAGGGCGTAGCGACATCCCTTGGTGCAGGAGTATGATCCGTAGTTGACGTCAACGGTTTTGCGGCAAACTCCACAAGCTAGCTCACGGGAAGGTACAATGGAGGAAGTGTAAGAGAGACGGTGTGGGTGACGGGTAATCTTAATGACACGAGGTAAGTAAATACATGTTCTATGGACCATGTAGTTACAAAGCAAACAAGAGTAAACATGATCAAAGAATGGAGCGTCAAGAGAGAAGCCACAAGCATCGCAAGGCAAAGGGGCTCGTCTAGGAAATAGGGTAAGAGTATGGTCATGGCTTTTCAGGTTTTCAATAGTGAGAGGTGGTCTAATATACGCGCAAATCCTGTGTAAACTGAAATTGCAGGTAGAGCAATGATAGTATGCCATCCCAAACTCTTCTGGTTGAAGATTTTTCCGACAATAATTGCATTTAACAATATGGCCTTCATATGATCCAGAGTTTTCTTCATATGAATCATAGTCATCTGACTCAGAGGAGGAATCAGGCCAGTCAATGGGGATTCTAGAGCTTTGAAAATCAGGATCTAAGAAGATGAGAGTGAGAGGGTGGAGAAGGTGAAAAGGGTGTTTGATTTCGGGAGGAAACAAGTGACAACCTCTGTGAAATTCCAAATCACAAGTAGCACAGTAGTAATAGTACCTTCTATTCTCTAAGTGTTGGCCTTTGCAGCTGAAGCACACCGAGAGTGGTGGATCAAATCGTCGGCAAAGGTTGTGAGGGTTATCTGGATATGACAAACGACAAACGGGTTTAGAAACAGGAATAATTTTGCTTAGTTTCATTGATTTTTTTTTTTGAATCACAGTTCCATTGATTATTAATATACTCCCTCTGTTTCCAAATGTAGGTAGTTTTAGCAAAAAGAGTTTGTTTCACAATAGTTTACATATTTCAATGTATATTTTTCATTTATTGGATATTGTGTGACCAATAAAATAATGTTAAGCTTTTTATAATTGGTTGAATTAATTGATTAAATGATATATTTTTTTAAATAACAATTTTCTAAACATACACGCTTTTAAGTAAAACTACTTATAATTAAAAACAGAGAGAGTATTATATAATGAATGGAGTAAATGAACCATATGACCGGAGAGTAGCAACCGCTTGTTTCAACCTATATTTTAAGACCAACAACCTAACTTAAAACAAACATGTTTTTAATGTTAAAAATCTCATGACCGACATTTTTCCCTTCTGGTTTGGTTTATTTTGTTGGGCTAAAGTATTAAAGTTAGCTATTGCATTGCTATATGTAACTAGATTTTGATCATCATTGTCAAAACCCGATATTGGTTTTGTTTATAAATTATAATTGCTTTCACAATTTATCAGTTTATATACTTAAATTTGTGAATATTATTTATTTAAATTTAGTTCTGAATTTTTCTAAAAAATCATAATAACTTTTTTATATAGATTTTCTTTTTGTCATATATATAATTTCTTAATTTAAGTATTTAAAAGTTAGATGAAAATAACTAATGAGAAATGGTTTTTAGTTTTACTAAATTTGTATAAGAGTAGATTTCATTCATAAATTTGTGAAATAAAACGAAAACATTAACTTGATATGTTAATATATTCATGTTTTAGACGTGAGAAGAGTAATTTTCAATACAATTTTTTTTAAAAATGATAGTTATTCTATTGATTAACTCGAACTATAACACAATATCATAGTTTTAAAATTTAACATCTTTTAATAAAATAATCATTGTTAAGTTTAATATGTATTGCATTAAGTTATAGTATTTTGTTTTACGAAATAACATATGTCCATAAATTTTTTTTATGTCTTTAATAGTATATCATTAAATTAAAAATGTATATAAATTTAGCAATATAATAATCAAATATTCAAAATAGGCTAACTCATTTATTTAGTGTGTTTTGCATTTATTTTATTTATTTTTAACAAATTAAGAGTAATACATCTTTTAATATGTCTCGCGCTGGTCATATTTTGTTTTTATAGTTTTTCATATAATTTAAATGAGTTAATTTGTTTGTTAAAATGTCTGCTATTTTATTAATATATTACATGATTAATGAAATAAACCATACATTTTATAATAGTAAGAATATCAAATGTAACCCATTCCACTATATTATAAAATAATATAATATAAATTAATGTTATAGAAATTAGTGTACCTTTATTTTTTTTAGAACAAACAAACTTACCATGAATTACCTCCCACAAAGCACTTGTTTTAAGTCATTAGCTCAAATTTTTAGAAATCAAATTCAGTCGAATGAGAATGAAGACTTGTTCCAAAAACAAGCCCCAATGTCCAATATTTTAAGCTTCAGCACACTGCTCATGAACCTTTTCACAACTTCATGTCCTCTGTCTTTCAACTCCGAGGTGAGAACAGTTCGAACTTTTGCAAAAAGTTGTGAGATACATTTGCTCACACCTATACTCAATTACATAATTAGATTTGCTTTCAAAATAAATATTAATGTAATTTTGATAATATATAAAAAATCCTAATTACTATAAATATAGTAATTGAAATAATGAAATAATTATATACTATATATAATGTTATAGTAATTAAGATTAAAAATATTATTCAACTTACACGTTTTTTTGTAGAGAGGTATGAATTTATCTCAATATCTAGGTTTGGGCATTTTACCCGATACCTGAATCCAAACCCGAAAAATCCAAACCGAAGTAATAAAGTACCCAAACGGGTATTGAGTTAGGAGAGATTGGATATCCAAATCCGAAAGGGTAATACCTGAACCCGAATGGATATCCGAAAATAACCGAACACATGTATACCTAAACTATATTTCTAGTTTACCTCTGCTTTTATTCAAAATATTTATATTGATGTTATATATGGTCAAGATCAGATAATGTACATATAGTTGTAGACAAAATGATTTGCTGTTCATTTAAAATACACTAGATGATAATCCGCGCCATATGCGGAGTGAATTTTTAAAAAAATATATTGTAAATATTATAAACAATATATATTTTGTTATCAATAAACTTTTTTACATTTGATTAGAGGTGGGCATTTGAGTACCATTTGGTTCGGTTTGGATCTTTGCAGGTTTGGTTCAGTTCCGATCTTTACTTGTCTGGTTTGGGTTCAGATAACCTATTTATTTATTTTTTTAAAAAACTAAAAATAAAAATAATATATAACATATAAATTTGAATAATGTATGTCGTAATACTTAAACTTGACATAAAAATTGGTTTAGCTTAAGCATTTGGATATGAAATCAATAGATATTTTAAGTATTTTTAAGTGTTTTAAGTATCGATTAGCTATTTTAAACATGTACTTATAACTATTTGTATATATTTCCAAGTATTTTGGACAACTTAAAAACATTTTATATATTTTGTATATTCTTTTAGATATTAAATTTAAAAATAATTAATATATTTAAGTATATAAATCTGGTTCAGATATATTCGGATATCCAAAATATTTCGGTTTGGATCGGGTTCGGTTTTGGTTCTCTAGATACCAAAATTTTGAACCCATTCGGATATCTAACCAGTTTTGGTTAAAGTTCAGTACTATTTTTTGGACCGGTTTTGGTTTTTTTTTTGGATTCAGATATTTTGCCCAACCCTATATTTTATTATGACAAAATTTTAACCGAAAATGATGATGGTTCATATTGATTTTGGGTATGCAATAAATTTTAAACCAGAACACATTTTACTATGTATATGGTCCATTTAGTTAATCATTAAAAATTGCTTAGGCCAATTTAAAGAAAACAACGGGCTGAACTTAAGAAAGTTCCATTTCAGATCGTCAATCGACACTTCCAATATTCTCTGTCAGTGTTGTGACGAATATAAAGGGGGTAAGGGTTAGGAAAGTAAATTTGTTGCGCAATCCATGTTCTCGCTAAATGATTTCAATAGCTTCTAAATAAATCTTAGTTGTAGCGATCTCTTGTAAGATTTTCGAATAATATTAACTAATAAATCCTACACATGCTGAATTGTTTCTCAATTAATATATATGAGATTAAAGTAATCACATAAATCACCATAATACCTCTTGTTTATTCTAATATATTTATGGTGAATAAATCAAAATAATTATTTTATTTATTTTATATGGTATATAATTATATTTTAATGATATTTACATAAATATATAGTATATTTGAATATAAATATTTATTATTAACATTTGTATATTTGATGTAACAAAAAAATGTAAATCATTAATCCCAAATTTTTTGATGTGATATTTTTTTATCTAAATTTCAAAATTAAAATATTAATGTTTCGATACTCCTTTAATGCAAATTTCAAAATTAACATATTTATGTATTTTTAAATGGCACATAGTTTAATTTAAAAAAATATTAAAATGGATATATATATATATATATATATATATATATATATATATATATATATATATATATATATATATATATATATATATATATATATATATTATATAATATGAATATATATTAAATAAAAATTCATATTAATACGATTTATAATCATTGTATCTTGTTATAACAAAAAAAAAATTAAGCCACTGATCACAAAATTTTCAATGAGATTTTTAACATTTTTTGTAATTTAAAGTCGTTTAAAAATTTTAAAATATAACATAAAAGAAAAAGTTATTTTTATTATATTGTTAATGTGATTGTTTAATTTATTTTAATAATATAAAATTAAACAAAAATGAGAAAGTATAAAAAAATTGTTATCAAATCTTTATTATTCATAATAATTAATTGTTATATATATGTTAATCATATTAGGTAACACTGTAGCTTTTATTTAAGGAAAAAATGCAACCTTCTTATAATTTGGGTTAATATAATGTCTCCTACCAATTGGATATTGGATCTACAAATTATTCAATTGATTTTTATGCTACCACGTAAGACAAATTAACTTTCTAATTAAATGACACATCATCAAGTCTCTTTTGTAATTAGTACAAAATATATGTTACAACTTTTTGTTTCATGCATCAACTTGCATCCAAATTCTCAAAATAACAACTAGATTAGTTTTTTTTTTCTATTTTCAAAAATTTGTTTCCAACCTATTAATCGTCTAATCTATTAAAATTTTAAAAATCAATTATAAAGTTTTAGGCATAAGAAACTTTAGCAATAAAGAATAAATTTGTTTTTTCAACATCTAAAATATACGAACCTGACCTGAAATAACTGAACCGACCTGATATGCAAAAATAACCGAACGGGTTCTATAATCTAAAATATTGGATCTGAATCTAAACGGCTACCCGGCCGGAGCGCTATCAATAAGGTTGAATGATTTTGTATTTAGCCGGTTTGGCACTTGGATCATGATCAACTGTCATCAGTTGATGTCAAACCTAAAACTACGGTAGAATGAGAACCGTTAGATCAAAGTGGACCCCACGTTAATCCCACCACTTCTCTCTCTCTCGTCAGACCTAAGCCTTAGACCATGTTTATCCCTATCACCCCTAATGAGTTTCTTAATAATTTTTTAATTAATAAAAGTAACCTAAGAATTTTAGTTAAGAAACTCCCATTTTGAGTGGTCCAATGGAAGTTTCTTAACTAAGTGTTCTTAAAAAAAAAAAAATTTCTTCAATCCAAATGAGAAGTACTACACACATAAAAATCATCAAAATCATCAATAGATAGGATCTCTAAAACTTGAACCAACAAATCAAACAAAAAGCTAGTCCAAAACTATCTAGTTAACTACTAAAAGGTAATGCAAACAAGGATCAAACAAAGAGCACTCTTCCCAATTACCATGATCCTTCTTAGACTCAGCAAAGCCCGCAACAATCATGCTTTTCCCTTGCTGCAACGTGGTGAAAGTTCCTCCTGAGCAAACTCCAAGGCTTCTCTTGTCGAATAAGTTCAATCACCCTTTGCTGCTGAAGATGAAAGAAGAGCTCTGGATTTCTGTCTAGTATCTGCAAGCACAGTCAGTTTTTGATTCTTGAGTATCTCTCACAGAAAAGACAAGAAGAGAGAAGCATTGATGATGTATACCTCAAAGTTCAAGTCATTAACTTTTTCAATAGCATCCTCGACGTTTCCGTTTTGAACAGCTTTTCTAACAGCCATTCGATCTGTGATGGTGGCAAGATCTATCTCTGCTGTTTCTCCATAAGGCAAAAGAAAGAAACTTTAACATCTAATGCACCACAAAGAAAACTAAATCAAAAGATACGTTTGGTTCCAAATTCCCGTGGCTATCATATTCAATATAATCCACTCAATTCAACTTCTTACCTGTACAAGTGAGAAATACACTCCGATCAGAATTATTCAATTCTCTTTTGCTGATCAAACGGAAATAGAATAGAATTATCCGGAGAATTGAATTGAATTATCCGGGAAAGAGTACCTGGAGAAGAGGAGAATCTGGGCAACGAAACGGAGATTCCTGGGGATCTCGATTTCTTCTAGATTGGCAAAAAAAAGTTGGAGTCTTTGGATTTTTCCGATAGAAAAGAGATGGAGTGTATCTTCAGAGGATATGTTGACGAAGAACCGATTATGAACCCATTCGGTTTTCACCCTGGCTCTGATCTTCCACAAACGGAAACCAATTGGACAAACAATTGTCCAGACGGAGACAAATGTGATCCTCCACAAAAATCATCGTCTCCAAAGACAGAAAAAAACAAGAGAGAAAAAAACAAAGAGAAAAGAGAGAACAAAAAAAAAATATTTGAGGTTTGTCAGCTGACACGTGTGCTCTTTCTTTGCCTAAGGATCGGTCATGAAAATCACAGATTAAGGATCGGTTATAGCTTTTTCTTTTAGTTTTGATTTAATTAATTGATGCAATTTGTTAAAACCCCTCCTTAAGAAACTGCGATAATCATGCTCTTAAACCCTCCGAAACTACTCAACTCTCTCTCTCTCTCTCTCCGCCTCCATCATCTTCGAAAGACCAAATCTAGTCCTCTCTCTCTCTCTATACCCGTGTCCGCCATTAACAGAGAGCTCCCACAAGCTTGAGAGAGAGATATTTTGAGTTTCTGAGAGTTTCCAGATCGGATCGGACATTTTCAAAGATGCAGACTGCAAACAACGGTCAAGATTCGTCGTCGGCTACAGCAGCCGGGACAACGCCACCGTTGCAGCAACCTCCTCCTCCTCCTCCTCCGCAACAACAACAACAGTGGCAACAACATCAACAATGGATGGCGGCTATGGCTATGATGCAGCAGCAACAGATGATGATGTATCCCCAATACGCTCCTTATCATCATCATCCTCAGTTTCAATACGCTCCTCCTTCTTATCACCAGAAGAATCAGCAGCAGCGTGGTGGTGGAGACGATGTGAAGACTCTCTGGATTGGTGATCTTCTTCATTGGATGGACGAGACTTATCTCCACACCTGTTTCTCTCACACCAACCAGGTTGTCTTCTTTCTTTCTTTCTTTATTGTATCCATTATTGGAAACTAGATTCGTTTATGTAAAGTTAGCAACGTATTGTTTGCTTCTTACATCTTCAATTGTGATTATGTAGAAGCCAAAGTGGTTTACCATTATTATTAGGGTAATAATTGTTGACCTTAAATAGAACAACTTTAAATGCTCCTAAATAAATTAAAAGTACCTTTCTTGTTATGGGGAGACAAATAAATAAAAAAACATGTCACCAATTGGGTAATAAGATCAGTTACAGAAGATCGTCTTTTAACGTTTATGTTTAGCTTATTCTCTCTCTATCATAAACTTGTTGTTTTCTTTTTTCCTTTTTTTAGCTTATACTCTTTATGGTTTCTTAGGTTTCCTCTGTGAAAGTCATACGAAACAAGCAAACTTGTCAGTCAGAAGGGTATGGTTTCGTCGAGTTCCTTTCACGTTCCGCAGCTGAGGAAGTTCTTCAGAGCTATAGCGGCGTAACAATGCCCAACGCAGAGCAGCCCTTCCGTTTGAACTGGGCATCTTTCAGTACTGGTGAGAAGAGAGCATCGGAAAATGGTCCAGACCTCTCGATATTCGTAGGAGACTTGGCTCCGGATGTGACTGATACTGTGCTGTTGGAGACTTTTGCTGCATACCAATCTGTCAAAGGTGCAAAAGTTGTGATTGATTCCAACACTGGGCGTTCCAAAGGTTATGGCTTTGTCAGGTTTGGCGATGAGAATGAGAGATCAAAGGCGTTGACTGAGATGAATGGTGCCTTCTGCTCAAGCAGGCAAATGCGCGTTGGTGTTGCAACCCCCAAAAGAGCCGCTGCTTACGGCCAACAAAATGGCTCACAAGGTAAGTGATGGTATATGTTATGCTTTTAACTTAGCATTTGAAGTGATATGTGATGTTTTTTATTGAACTAGCTCTGACATTGGCTGGTGGACATGGAGGAAATGGTTCTATGGCTGATGGGGAATCAAATAACTCAACAGTTAGTTCTTCTAGCTTTTTCTTATGTTAACTACAGTATGACTCACTGCTTATTGTCTTTTACTACATTGCAGATATTTGTTGGGGGCCTTGACGCTGATGTTACTGAAGAAGACCTCATGCAACGTTTCTCCCAGTTTGGGGAGGTTGTTTCGGTGAAGATCCCAGTAGGAAAAGGATGCGGTTTTGTTCAATTTGGTAACAGGTACTAACATGCTTTGTGCTTGTCAGTCATGATGAGCAATCCCCTAAGTTGCCATTTGAACAATGAAGGATGCCATTTGTTTTGGCAGACAGAGTGCTGAAGAAGCCATCGGGAGCTTGAACGGGACCGTCATTGGGAAGAACACTGTCCGGCTTTCTTGGGGAAGAAGCCCAAACAAACAGGTACAAGAAAGTCTGTTTTATCTTAATGGAATCTTTATGCATTTCTACAAGTATGGTGTCAAACTTAGTTTTAGTGTTCTTTTTTTTTTTGGTCTTTATGGGGTGGATAAAGTTATAGAAACACTTAAAAGCCAAAGTCAGTGGTTGACAATGGATAGTAGGTGTATTGTGGGCTAGAAAGACCAAGTGGAACCTTCTCGCGTGTTTCGTTGACTATTTTGATTGTCAGCTTGTCTCCTCGGCCCACATGTCATCTCCATGAACATTATCAAATTTCTGAAGCAGTTTGTGGTGATCTTGTGTTTCTTACAACTGAATGAATATATTTACAGCTGTGATGATTAGCTGTGAAACTAAGAGAACTGTTGAAATCAGTGGACTAGTTAACTGAGTCTCTCATAGTCCCTTAAATGTTTTCCTGAATGTTTTTGATCCGTTTCCTAATATTGGTCAACTTCGAATCTTCAAATGACAGTGGAGAAGTGACTCGGGCAACCAATGGAACGTAGGATACTCAAGAGGGCAGGGGTACAACAACGGAAATGCAAATCATGACTCAAACATGTATGCTACTGCGGCCGCTGCTGTCCCTGGAGCTTCTTGAAAGTGTTGGTATGTCACTATTATTGAAAACCCCATGAGTCCTGGACTTTCGGGGCATTGGTTACTAAAACAAGCCATCGGAAATGTCCAAACGATCCGATGATCAGTTGTTGGTTAAGGGGTTAGCTCTCAACAACGAAACTAAAAGCCTCTAGTGTCCAAAGATGGTCTTGTATCCTGGATTTGAATTTTTAATTATCTTGCTATATCTGTCAAAATTTTTGGGGTTGCTTAGACTTGAATTTTTGTTCTCACTTCTCAGTTTCCTAATTTTATTTGTCATGTTACCAGTAATTTAGTTTGCCAAATGGTGGAGAGTTTCCATCTCTGTGACTAGAAAATCAAATAGGTTTCTGCACAACAAAAAGAAACTGATTCGTAACAACGGTTAAAAAGAACATAGGACCAATCCTCCGAGAAAGAAAAAGAGTTTTTGGAATAAATTTTTGTACTAATAACTGAAATAACCGCCAGAATGTGATTAATCATCACTCTCCTCCCTGTTAGAGACACCATCAAGCAAAGATTTCATTAAAACGGTCTACTGTAAAGACCGAGCAACGGTTTTTCTAGCAGCTTCCTTCAATGCATCTTTCTCTTCTGCAGATACATTCTTGGGTTTCTCATCTCGTCTCTCCAGCTCCTCTCATAATTCTTTTCGGGTTTAAAGAAAGCCTAGACAACAAGCCCAGGTGGTGTCACCATACTTGGTCCAGCTTATGAAGAAGGCACATGCTTTTCAATGAGAGGTACTTTAGTTCCTTTATCTGATGAAGTTTTGACCGCAGTGTGTGAATCGTCTTGTATAACCCAACTTCCCGTTGCATCACCAGCCCAAGTAAGCCCACACAAGTAAACTGTACACAAACTATGTTTGAAAACAAGCTCAACAATTAATACATAGCTATTGAGTCACTAAGAATCAGACTTTGAGTCATAGTGCAGACCGTTGATCTGGTTGTAAAAATATCCAGAAGCACTGTCAAGCATCAAATCTGCCATGATAATATCAGTACTACACAGATCATTAAAAACACATTTATGAAAAAGAAAAAGACTTGAGAAAAATTCCAACTCAACATGCATGGAAGAATCATGCTTCTTTTTATTTCATATAAAAGGAGAAAAACAGCTAGGCTTCACACCAACTCAACAAGGACGGATCCTACAGTGACCATTAAAGACATTCAGCAGACTCTTCTCCCAATCTGGTTCCAAATTTATCAAATCCCCAGACAATAACTAGTTTCTTGAGCTTGAATGATAATAATTAACCACCAAGTTTAAATACTTCCCTTCAAGTGTGTAATATCAAGATTCTTACGTATATATATAAAAAAAGATTCTTATGTATAGAGGGTCTGATCATATTCAAATGATGATTTAAGTATGGGCAAATCTCCAAAATAGCACATTTCTAAGTTTATATCACAAAAATAGCACTCAAAAACTAAAATGACCAAAATAGCATTTTATATTTTGAAAATTTTAATTTTTTTTATTTTTCAAAATTTGAAATTTTATCTCCAAAACCTCATTTCTCAACTCTAAACCCTAAAACCTAAACCCTAAATTCTAAACCTAAACCCCACCCCTTGAGTGCTATTTTTGTGACTTTTGGCCTTGAGTACTACTTTGAGAACAAAAACTTGATTTAGTACTATTTTGATCTTTTTCTCTTTAAGTAATTGTCACTTCGTAAACCAATCGAACCAATATAACTAATTCATTGTTTCAAAAAAAAGAAAACTAATTCATATTTTCGTTTAAAGAAAAGATAAAAAAGGTACGAAACAAACACTAAAACAATATTATTACTTGGGCAATGCCTCAATTTAAACCCAACCAAAAAGCCGTTCACAAAAACCCAACCAAGTAACAATCTCTGCAAATAATTTGATCAACCACATCCTTCCTTCACTCGTTTGCTCCCTCTCTATCTCTATCTTTCTCTCTCTATATATAAAAATAAATCTATATTTTTTTTTCTGTGATTATATTGTCATTCACTAGAAGTGAATCCAAAACTAACAAAAAGGGAATCAAGAGTTTGGTTCTTGAAAAAGGACCTTGAGATTTATGGAGATCTCAATATCTCCTCTCAGATTTAGCATCTTCAGCATCTTCCATGCTACTATCACCACATGTTGTGGTTGTTGTACAAGGTAACTGCAAAGGACCTTGAGGAGAATCCGACTGCGAATTGTTTCTCTTTGATGTTTCTCCTCCTTCACCACTTTCTTCTACTTCTTGTGATGAATTCCACAAGTTAAATCCTAAAACAACTACTGATTGTTTCTCCAGATTCGAGTCAGACTTCCTGATGTGTAACCGGTATTTCTGAATATAAGAGACAAAGATGGGTTGTTAGTAAGAGCCATTAAAAGAATCAAAGATGTTAACTTGTTTTCTTTTAAAATGTACCTGTAAATGACTCTTGACTTCATCATTGGTTAGGCCTTCTTCTTGCATATGCTCTCTGATTTGTTTAGGAGTTGCCACTGTTATCTCAAACAGACACAAATATTACATTCTGTTTTAAGTAAACAAAACTTCAAGACCAAGAAGATGGATTGACTTTTTATACCTCCAGGACCACCGAGCTGTTGCAACGCATCAACGAAAAGGCGATGCAACTCAGGTGTCCAACACCTTCTTTGCTTCCGCAACGATTGCTGCTGAAGATACGGTGGTGGCTGTGGCACAGAGCTAGAGGCAACTAGTTTTCTTCTTCCCTTAACCATCGAGCTCGAAGTTAAACCGAGGCCTAAACCGGTTTCCACCTTTGGAGTCGTCATGCCAGGACTCAACAACATATATAAGCTATTGGAAGATTTCTCCTCATCTCTCTGCAATAATTGGATCAAAATAAAACACAACTCTCAAACTCAAATCCTTGTCCCATCTTAAAACATGTTTTTAAGTCTTCAGGGTTCTTATTATTACCTCAATCTCTAGCGTGTCTGAGAATCTCGCGTTGGAGATGCGATCATTTTCTCTCCATAGCTGAAACTTCTTCTCCTTGAAAAGCTCTTCGTCATGTTCTTCTCGAATTGGTTTACTGAGAGAGATGAAATCTTTCAACAATGGCTGAGTATCCGTCTCTGTTTCTTTCTTGAGATACGAAATCGCTGCACGAAAACAAACACACTCATTCATGATCGAGAGATAAAACAAAGTTTAAGCAACCTTCTGATGAATCAGACGAACCATCGTTTAACATCTGCAAACAGAGAGGAAGCTCCAGTTCACTGCCTTGGATCTTCCTCTTCTCTTCTTCGAGCTTCTGAACGTGTTCCTCTAGTTTACAACCTTGCTCCACGGCAACATTCATGATCTTGGAACGACAGATCGTTGTCGGAATGGAACTGTGTCTCCTCTGTCCTAGACTAAGTTCATCTCCTAAAGAACCCATTTCTTTAGAGATTAGTGTTTTCAACTTTCTAAAGAAAGAGACGAAGAAGATTGATCGAAGGAAGAGGAAAGCTAGAAGATTCGTGTGTGGGGTATTTTAAAAGACAACAAAACTGTTCGCTTCGTCGCGTATCTCTCACATTCCTTATCCTTCTCACTCGCTTTGTTTCGAGTTCTACACGATACTCGCGAGTTGACTCGTTCTCTTCTTATTCATACGAAATCCGTGATTGTTTTTTTTTTTCATTACTTTTTCTTTTACCATTCACATTCCATGCTTTTACTTTTAAACATTTCACATTACATTCTCTTAGAATTAGTGGGTTAAAACCTGATTACTAGACCAAAATTTCTGGCTTAAATTATTATAGATAATTAAACAAAAGATATTATTTTATATTTTTAACGTCTAGCTGATATTACAAACTAGAAAATATTAGATAGACGATTCTAGAACCAATAATTATATCAGCCATATTTTACCGTATTATTCGAGTCAGCTAATGAGATTCAAACTTGATGGTATGCACCATGATGGAAATCTTTTTGAAACCATTTTCCATAATATTTGAACTTTAGACCTACTGAGATTCATTATACTGAAGATTTCTTTGAAACCATTTTCTCTATACCATTCATAATTTGCATTATTTGGGATTTAAGCTTTGGACTTCATGATATATAAAAAATTAATGAACCATTAGTTAAACTAGACTAATGAGCCTTCAACTATTATTATATTTAAGAAAAATAAATAAGTTTGAGTATAGGCGTTTTCATAAGGAATTTTTTTTTTAATCTAAATCATGACGTTGTTATTTGAATCATCAATTTATATGCATTGATTGTTGAACCATTTTATTTTCAATAGTAGCATTTTGGTGTGAAATATATCTTTTAACAATTGAAGTTTTGATAAACACTAGTATTTTTTTTATGTTTTGTTAGAAATAAATCTTCCCTATATTTCAACTAAAAACCAGAACATATTTTTTCTTGCTACTAAAATTAACATCTTTAAAATTTCTCAACCCAATGAAGATTCGACACATTGATTTATGTGCAATCACACCATCTGTGCCTTATTGTTTTTGATAAAAAAGACTACGACATTATTTAGGATTAGACAAAATATTTTTGAATTTTGATTTATTTCGTTATTCATATTGATTCGAATCAAGAAAATTAGGATATTCGTAACTTTACAAAGAAATGTAAATATTCATATGTAAAATCTTAAAGAACTGTGGCAAATCACAAATATTTTTATGAGCAGGTATCTGATATGATCCGTTATATGCATATATATATGTATTTAAAGAATTACATATTTAATATATCTATTATTATATTTTTGTAATTTTTACTGTTCTTATTTATTAAATTGATTATTTTGGTTATTAGTATTATGAATAATAAAAAAATTATTATTTATTTGGATTTCAATTTTTTATTTATTTAATTTTTATTTTATTTGAACGAATCAAATCTGATATTTTCTTAAAATATAAAATTTCTGACATCGAATTTTCGGTTAACTACAGATTGTATCAGAACGAATAATTAATAATTGCATCACGAATGCCTCCAAAAGACTGGATATTCTGATTCTGGCTCTAGCATCAGTAACAAACATGCCATTTAGATGACAAATGCATATGCAATTAGATTTAATATATCTCAACCCAATAAAGATTTTTTTCCTTTATACACATACTTGACTACAATTTCATGTTGGTTATTACTTATTAGTAATAAGTTAATAACTCATAACATTATATTTTCAAGTTATTACACTCACCTCTCATATATTTCCTAAACAAATGATTGGTCCAACTAAATTAATTATGATAATATTATTTTCTCTATTTTTTTAAAAAATGTAACTTCTAAAATTTTCAAACATATTAAGAAAACATATTAAGTTTTGATTACTTATGTATTATTTTATGTAATTAAATATTTCCTGCAATTTTTTTCAATAGAATCTCAATAAACAGAATTATATTTTTTAAGTTTATATTTATCATTAAATAATACATTAAAATGTATCTTTTTGGAACGATCTTTTTTTTTAAAAATAAATCATTTTAAAAAATAGTAGTAAATTTTTTTTTTTGAGAAAAGGAGTAGTAAATATTTGCTTTAGAAAACAAAATTAAATGGTAATTGTCGGTGAAAGCTTAATTTCAAAGATGTGGTGCGTCAAAGTCAAATTTACCAAAACCACAAAGAAATGTTGTTGTTTCTTCCTTTCTCTTCTTCACTTTCCGCTTCTTAGAGCTTTTGTGAAGTTGAAGATTTTTTTCCAATGAATAACTTTCGCAAATGCTTCTCTGGCTTGTTCTCCGACCGATTACGGCCATGTATCCACTAGTATTTCATTATGGAGTCATCAATTTACCAAATTTAACAGAACTAGGATATATATAATTTTAGTAAAGTAGATATGTTTTCATAAATTTAAACCCCAAAAAAACTGAAGTCTAAGTATCCATTACAAGCAAATACTATCAAATATATTAAAAACAAAACTATCAAATACTATTAAATACTTAGTATAGATCACATTCTCTACATTTTTAGAAACATCGTATCGAAAGTGTGATCTGGTAAAATGTAAAAAATAGTTTTTTGTAAATTTTAATAT
This sequence comes from Brassica rapa, assembly GCF_000309985.2. Classification (NCBI taxonomy): domain Eukaryota; kingdom Viridiplantae; phylum Streptophyta; class Magnoliopsida; order Brassicales; family Brassicaceae; genus Brassica; species Brassica rapa. The sequence continues at coordinate 12,627,756 of NC_024799.2, forward strand.
CTAGAATCATGTTTCATCTTTAAGGGGATTTGACGTAATTATATAAATTTGTTTTGATTTAATCACGTAAAAATTGATTATTCTTAAATCTTAAGTGACTTTTTTGGAACAACAAAAATGATTCAAATGGGAATAATGGCTGGTATATATTTAGGCATATTTTGACTACTCATCATGTCATGTGCATAGAATAGTGTTGTCTGCCAAACCAAACATGCAAACACATTTTAGTGAAGAATAAAAGTGTGCCAATATATATATATATTCTTCGAATTTACAAATGCGAGACAAATATTTTGGAAAGGTAATCTAACTATTTACTTACTTTCCCACTTAATATGTATGTATTTTATGCTAGTTAGATTATATCAAATGAGAATCTTACCCATCAACCAGTGGTTTCAAATGATATACAAAGACCACAGTCTCAAATATAGAAGTTTGGACCTTTGCGTTGGATCCTCATAGATTTCTCCTTTCTCCATTGATTTTGTCGGTTAGTCAGAGTCAATTAGTCATAAGAGTCTACTTTTTCTTATTTGTTAGGATTCATTTGAAAACATTATGTTGCTTCGGCTGCGCCACTTATATCTATGCAAGGGTCCTCTACTAATTTCATCTATTCTATTAAAAGAGGAATACAAAATTAGATTTACCCTTTAGATTTACCATTTATTTACAATGACATATCATTCAAATATTTATTGAACCTATATTTTAGTACGTTTTCTTTTTCTAATTTAAACTATAGATTTCCTTAATCGAATCTTAACCAAAATAGATTTTCCAATAGATTTCCTAATATATTTTGTATTAACGTATTAAATGTGTTTCGATATTTATAAGTAATAAATAATAAAGTAAAAACCATATATCATAATCAATTTATAATATATAAATATAATATAAAATAATCTATTCATAAATTATTGATATAGTGTTATCATATATATTACTAAATTAACTAATTGGACTTATGTATATGAAAACATTATACCAATAATTTATGAAACACTCTGATATAATAAACAATTAAAATAATAAAAATATAATTATTCAAAGTAATATATAAAATTGTTATGTTTTAAAATGTTGTACTAACAATTAGTTAATACAATTTAATTTACAAATATATATTATACCATTTAGTACAAATTGTTTTTTAACCTGAAAACAAATATTTAGACGGTCACATGTCAAACTTTAGGAATAAACAATAATAGTGCAGAATATTTTTTTTAACAAAATCATTTTAATAGAAATTATAATTCCAATTTTTTTAAATTTATTTTATTTATTTTAAGAGGTGCTAAAATTTTGAAATTAGAAAGGTTTATGACCCAACCCTATACTGTTTTAGTATGAATAATTGAAATTTATATCATAATATTTTATTAAAATTTTAATTTACTTTTTTTGTTATAACTGCATAGTTTACATTATTTTGTGATATACATTTTTGTTTGTGAGAAATAATTTAAAATATATACTACAAAGCTTTATGGAGTAAGAGCAAACAAAAATATGATTTTAAAAATTATGAAATTATCTGCAAAAATAGTAGAAGAAGTAATGGAAGAAGAAGACCATACATGTTGACTATAACACTATTTTGTTCAAAAAAACATAAACATTTGAAAATATGGTTAATGTTAAAATATTTACAATTAAAAATATAGAAAAACACTTTTATGTATATAAAAATGAAATCAAACACCCGCGCGGTTACGCGGATCAAGGTCTAGTTTGTTTTTATTGTACTTGTGGAGAAGATAATTTTTAAAGGCTGTCACAAAAATAAAATTTTGTGGTTTTTGACAGATACAAACAAGATTGAAATTAAAGATAAAAAGAAAAATAAAGAAAATACATATAAGCTAAAATCCTAGACCTAGTACCAAAAATAAACTAGAACAAACTGAATTTTTGGGAGAACAAAACTGGAAATCATAACTGATAGGCTTGACGGAACTTTTCCGCCGAAGCAGGTACCACGTCGACTGCAGCCATTCACCGCTGGAAATCCGCGGTTCTCTTGCTGAACAATGTATTGCTTCCGACGAAGAGGCGAATTCTCGGTCTGCAAATAAAGGGGAGGATAAAAACGCAAGGACGCCCTCACCGTAACCACCACCACATTAGCATGATTTCAAAGCCACCATATTTGAAATAAAAAGAAAAGAAAAGAAAAGGAGAAGTGCCGGTAGAGTGAGCTCTACAAGAACAAACCGGTTTTGCCCATTCAGAATTAGCGTTTGGATTGGCCTAGAACGTACTCAACAAACTGACTCACCCCCACCACCACTAGAAAGCTTCACCTTAAAACTTCTGTTTGCCATGCTCAAAGCAAATTACAAAAGAGAGAGGATCCCCACAACTGGTTATGTAACGAAAAACCTTGTTTCCAAGTCTTGCTTCGTCACTAAAAAACTATATCCACTTCACTTCTTGACCGAGAGACCCTCAACGCCGTTGATCTAAAAGGAGAACTAGAGCAATGCAAGAGGACATATATCTGGTCCTCACATATCTCGACTGTTGAGCCAGACATCCAAAAACCCCATAACCACCGTGTTAATACAGTGAGGTCAGAGTAAAATGCATAAATAAACAAGACACACGTTTTTCTCTTTTCGAATTCACTAGAACAAGAAAGTATTACACTAATCTTTTCTATTACAAAGAATCCTTTAGGATTACCCCAATCCTAAGATAAAGCTCACCCAAGAGTCTACACTTTTGTTTATCAGATTCACCCCCGATCCCGAGCTAAACTCCCCCTGAGTGTAGGCTTCAATCTTCCAACACTCGAAAGTACTTCAACAACTACTTCAGCACCTAATGCAGAGCAGTGACACCAAAGGCTTGATCACACAAGCACCAAACAATGATCTCTCGACTTTTCTTCTTTTAGCAGAGACAACTCTCTTCATAGAGTCACGTCCTCTATGTATACATAACCAGAACTTGCTCCTCAAATTTTTCCAAAAGCAACTTAAGCAAGTTTCCTTTTTCTCCTGAGGAATACCTCTCTTGTGTTTTCCTCTTCAATTAGTATCCTTTACACTTAATGTAAATTCCCAATTAATATATTGCTTCTTCTCCAAGCTTAACAAGCCCACAGGCATCACACAACACAAACTCCAACCAAGCCCATCTTCATGACACACGCATGTACTACCTCCTGTAGTATTTCACGAACTGATACAAAATATACATTTTCATTCTCTCCTTTTTTGACTATGCATGTGAACTCATCACCTTTGGATAGAAAACCACGTCTTCAATCTCCCCATATGAGTCACATCATGGTCAAAGTGAGGAGGAAATCATATTCCACCATCTCCATAGTGATTAAATATCCTAGACCATTTATTCTTGAGCACAAATCCTCCATGATTAGCTCCTTGAACAGACCTGAAACAGTCACGTCGCATATGCCCTTGAACTCCACAAGAATAACATATAGGACCATGATACCTCATACCATAAGCTTACTCCATCTGGTTCTTCTCCCTCAATAACTTGAAACACCTTGGCCTAATGTGTCCAACAACACCACAGTGATGACAAACCGGCCGAAACTTTCGTTGAGATGCACTCTTCAATCCAGAAACTCTCTCTGGAGCAGTTGTCAGAGCAGTCGCCGTAGCAGTACTCGTAGCAGCAGTACGTGTAGCAGTCACATTCTTCACATCAGTTGCATGCTTCACTGCAGTCTTTCCATTTGTTGCATTCCTAGCAAACCTCTTAACCTCTGGCTTTGTATCAGACGTACCTACATCCTTAGTTTTTCCTGCAGATACAAAAACACCTCCAGCTTTAGAGCATTCTCCTTGATATCCAAGGCCACATCTATCACTTTTCCCAATACTGAGAAGATGATCTAGCTGATCCGTACCATTATTCAGCATCCTCAAACCCTTCTGAGTCTCTGCAAGTTGAGCACCAGCCTGTCGTGCTTCTTCTTCTTTCTCTGAGGCATACTTAAGTGCTTCAGCAATTTGAGCTTCTAGCATGGCTTTCTCCTTAGCCAAATCTGAGTTTGCCTGAACAAGATTGAGCCAGTGCTCATACAACTTTTCATAATACCCAGCAAGATCAAAGCTTCCACCATCATCATCATCACTTCCAGCATCATCATCACCTCCACATGAAGACTCTGACATAGACGCTGAAGCAGAACCCAACGCAGATCGTGAGCGCCACAATATGCTTTAGCTCCTCACCATCATCAGATTCACTTTTGGAATCACTCTTGATGACTGCCTTCTTCTTTCGCTTCTGCAGATTTGCACATTCAGCATCTATATGCCCAAAACCTTTGCATTCAAAGCAATGTAGAACCTTCGGAGAATTAGCAAACATTTCTCTTGTTTCTTTCTCCTTCGTGTAATATCCAACCACGAACCTCATAGAAGATCTGATTTGCACATTCCATGAAAAACGCTTCTTGAAAGGAAACTTAGCTCTCTCCATCAAACCTCGAGATCTACTTGAAACTCTGTCCTTTTTCCTGAACCAGTTTCTGTCCTCACCCTTCAAGATCACACCAGTAAATTAGGTGACCCACTCTGATACCAATTGTTAATGCAGTGAGGTCAGAGTAAAATGCAGAAATAAACAAGACATAAGTTTTTCTCTTTTCGATTTCACTAGAACAAGAAAGTCTTACACCAATCTTTTCTATTACAAGAATCATTTACAATTACCCCAATCCTAAGCTAAAGCTCACCCTAGAGTCTAGACTTTTGTTTATCAGAATCACCCCGATCCCGAGCTAAACTCCCTTTGAGTCTAGGCTTCAATCTTCCAACACTCGGAAGTACTTCAACAACTACTTTAGCACCTAATGCAGAGCAATGACACCAAAGGCTTGATCACAAAATCACCAAACAATGATCTCTCGACTTTTCTTCTTGTAGCAGAGACGACTCTTTTCATAGAGGCACGTCCTCTATGTATATATAACCAGTGTGGGAACCGAAATTCGCACTGTCGATTTCCGTTTAAATAAGGAAACTAAGAAAACCCTAGTTTCCCAGAGGACCCGGATATCTGTTAATTACCACACGTCAAGCAATCAGAACACGAGAATAACAACGATAAAAATAAGAAATCGAAAAGAGAGCAAAGTAGATCTTATTCCGAATCTGCGTATGAGCGTTACAACAAGGTATAAGCCTGGGCTCGAGAGCTGTCGGCGAGATTCCTAGTTCTAGCAACCCTAAGACGGCTAAACCTAATTGAGTCGCAGCTCGAAATAACAAAAACGGAAAGTTGCCTAAATCGCTCTAAGTGCTAAGTTTGCTCTGAAAAAAGTTCTCCCTTGTGCTCCTCGCCTAGGACTCCTTATATACTAGCTCCAAGGTCGGTTTACGCTTTTACTCTTCTGCCCTTAAGCCGTCATAGCATAAAAATGGAGATATTCCATTTTTCCCGATCTTCACAATTATCTTCAAAACTTCCGTATTTATCCGCGGAAACTTGACATTTATCCTTCCTCGCGGGCCAAGCGCGAACCATGCTGTGGTTCACGGGCTTTTGGTTAGGAAAAATCGTAGGATGGGCCTCGAGTCGTGTTTTAGGTCCCTTTGGGCCGTCTTCCGACTCGACACGTTTACTACGAGTTTTCCGCGGTTTCTAATCCGCGAAGTTTGATCGATGAATTAGAATAGCGGGAAACATAGACTGAGCTTGCTACGGTCTTCGGGAGATAGCATTCGAAGGTTTGACGAGAATGCAAGGACTGGTGTCGTATCGATGTTCGGAAAGGTTCAATCGCTACACAGCGACCGAACTTTGGCTCGAGCCCGGTCGCTATGTAGCGACCGAGCGAAACGAGTGCTCGGTCGCTACGTAGCGACCGAGCTTCGGCTTGAGCTCGGTCGCTACGTAGCGACCGAGCGGGACGATTGCTCGGTCGCTACGTAGCGACCGAGCTTTGGCCCGAGCTCGGTTGCTACGTAGCGACCAAGCGGGACGATCGCTCGGTCGCTACGTAGCGACCGAGCTTTGGCTCGAGCTCGGTCGCTATGTAGCGACCGAGCGGGACGATCGCTCGGTCGCTATGTAGCGACCGAGCTTAAGCTCGGTCGCTAGCTCGGTCGCTACGTAGCAACCGAGCGATCGCTCGGTCGCTACGTAGCGACCGAGCTTGGCTGAGCTCGGTCGCTACGTAGCGACCGAGCGGGACGATCGCTCGGTCGCTACGTAGCGACCGAGCTTTGGCTCGAGCTCGGTCGCTACGTAGCGACCGAGCGGGACGATCGCTCGGTCGCTACGTAGCGACCGAGCTTTGGCTCGAGCTCGGTCGCTACGTAGCGACCGAGCGGGACGATCGCTCGGTCGCTACGTAGCGACCGAGCTTTGGTTCGAGCTCGGTCGCTACGTAGCGACCGAGCGGAACGATCGCTCGGTCGCTACATAGCGACCGAGCTTGGCCGAGCTCGGTCGCTACGTAGCGACCGAGCGGACGATCGTTCGGTTGCTACGTAGCGACCGAGCGGGACGGACGTTCAGTCGCTGCGTAACGACCTGTTTCGAGCTTTCGTCGGACGTCTCGATTCTTTCTTCCGCCAAGCTTTTTCGTAAGGAAGAATCTATTTCGAAAAGTACTCTTCGGAGAAACTCTTATTTTCTTCTTCGAACGTTTTGAATGTTTAAATTTGTCGTAACCGTTTTTAACCCCAACAGTTAGCCCCCCAGCCCGTTAGAGTTGTGACTCTAGCGGGCGGATAGATGACTTTGACAAGGTTAAGTGTATTGGACGAAATTTACAGTTAAAACTCCGCGGAAAAAAGTTGTCGAGGCGACATTCCGAACCCATACTTCTATAAGTAGTGAGCTCTTGTCATTCATTTTCTTCACACCTTTCCTCCTTCATTTTCTTCAAAACCTCTCTAGTTTCATAACTTTCCTTTCAACATGTCTTCCTCCCAAGGTGATAAGAAGGATTCCGACGTCGAGATGGGTGAGGCCACCTCTCTGGCTCCGGTTCCAACTTCTCCGGCGGAAGTGCCGGCTTGTGTTGCCGGTCATCTTTCTTTCCGAGAGAAACTAGTTCGTCGCCAAGCCGAGAAAGAATTGGCTCAGACTGGCTCCGAGTTTCCGTCTTCCTCCGCGCAGGTCGTTGCCCCGTGTCACGGGACCGGCGTCGCGGCTCTTCCCCCGCAAGTCCTACCTGCGGGATCTTCCACGACTCCGATCCTCGTCGAGGACAAAGAGAAGGCCGCTGACTCTATGCCTCCGCCTCCAGCCAGAAAAGAAATCGTTCTGGCATTGCGTGCTCCTAGCGCTGTCCAGGCTACTCAGCCTAAGAGTCGGAAGAGGAAACTGGCCAAGAGCGGTGACGGGGAGACTTCGCAGCGAGGTGGGTCGAGCCTAGCATCGGGACTTCGCGGAAAGGTTTGTTTCCTGTTTGAATTCTCGATCGTCTGTCGTGCATTCTTTTCATGGACTTAGTCTTAAGAATTTTTTTTGTTCGCAGTTCATATCGTTGATCGATGGGATGATCAGCGAATGTGGTTCTGAGACCAGTCGTCTTTCCGGGGAGTTGGTGGAGCTTCAGGGTAGATGGTCCGAAACCGAGGCTATGTTGACGGCTGTCGAGGACTCTCACTCTGCGAAAGTGTCGAAGCTCGAGGTTGCGATAGGAGAGCTTGAGAGGGACCTCGGGAAGACGGCGAGTTCCTTGCTTAAGGAAAAGAAAACCAGGAAGGCCAAATCCTCGGAGGTGCGTCGACTCCAGCGTCAGATCGAGAGTGACGCTGGACTAGCGCGCCGCGGGATCCAAGAGGCTACGGATGCCCTTCGTGCGGAGTTTCAGGCTCGCTTGGCGAAGATTTCTGCTTCCCTGGGTTCCCTCGAGCGTATCCGGAGCAGGGATTTCGCTTTGGCGACGATTGAGGGCGGGATGGCCGTGGTTCGGTCGTTCCAAAGTGAGACTCCCCCGACCTTGGAGGCCGAAGAGGCCCGACTGTCCGGCTGCAAGGGAGATATGGCGGCCGAGGATGGCGATTTCGATCTCATCCTGGCCGACCTAAAATCCGCTTGCTTCCTTCCGACGTGTCCAGAAGACCCAGAGGGGAAAGATCCGATGGTCGGAGAACGGAAGCGACGCGGCTCCAGGCTCGGACGAGGCGGCGGGTGAAGAGGGAGCGTAAGTTCTGAGGGTGACTTGGGTTAGATCTCTTGCGAGAGATTTGTTTTTTTTTTTTTTTATGTCTTTATGCTTCGGCCTTGAACGGCCTTGTTTGTATTTCGGGACTGGCCGTGTGTGGCTTTGAATCCCTGCCGCTCCGCGGCTTTATGGTATGATAATCGGATAACGTTTTTATGAATTTGTGAATAGTGGGGAGGAAGGTGATGAGTTGTCGTCTCATATCCTTCTTCGATTGTGAAATGTTTTATCGAGACCTGTTTCGAGAGTTCTTCCGCGAGATGTGAACTCTGCGGGGGCGCTGAAGGATCGAACGTAAACATAGAGGCGTGGTTTAAGAATCTCTTATCTTTTGATATCATGCCTTTGAGATGTTAGAGACCAGTGCGCTGGGTTTAGGGCAAGACCTAGGTTTACTTTCGGTTTAAGGATTGTGCGGTGACTAACCGGCTATCGTTTTTCCTGTCGCGATTTCTTCCTGATTCGTATCGATGTAAAGTCCGCGAAAAGTTCTCGGCTTATACGACTTGTTTGATACGAATCGAGCATCTCTCCGGAGACCGGAAGTGCTAGACCAAAATTTCGGATTTCTTTTATAGCGCTATTATCCTTGTGTCGGATGTAAGAGAGTCATCTCCATGAGATGGCTATGTCTGTTTAGGACGTTTGTGAGTTCGATGTGATCAGCATCGGACTTGGTGGCGTGTGCCGTTGTTTTGATTAATTTGCGCAAAATAAATGTTAATGTGTGCATATATGTGTCTTTTGGCGGAGATTTCGTTTGCTCGGAAGAAACCAATTTTGAGGCATCTTTTGCGACGTCTCGCGATGCTAAAGGTTCGATTCTCCCAAGCGGCCGACCAATTTCCGAAGACCTCGTTGCGATTTCGCGGGTGAGGATGTTTTGATAAGTCGAAAACACCAAAAGTGCGGTAAGAAGTTTTTCGATTTTTTGGGAGTATACGAGTATACGTACCCACTCCCCCCCTTTTTAATAAGGGAGGACAGCTGAATTTGCCTTTCGGCAAACTGCCTACGTACTCCTTGCGGAGATCAAGCCGTCTCGTAGTTCAGTGATTGCGAGTTGGTTCGTTTAGTGATAGTATTTTTTGAGATGCATCGCATTCCAGGTTCTAGGGATTTTTATGCCCTGCATGTTGGCTATTTCGTAAGAACCTGGTCGGACGACTTTTTCGATTTTATAGGGACCTTCCCAGTTTGCTCCGAGTTTTCCCGCGTTTCGTTCAGCGGTGTTTTGGAAGACTTTGCGAAGGACCAGATCTCCCTGATTGAACCTTCGGTTCCGTACGTTGGAGTTATAGTATCTCGCAGCGGCGTGCTGGTAGTTTTGAATTCGGATGAGCGCTCGATCCCGGCGTTCGTTAATGAGGTCGAGATCGTCCAAGAGCATAGCATTGTTGAGTTCCTCTCGTTCGGGTAAGAACCTTCTTCGAACACCGGGAAATTCTACTTCCGCGGGAATCATGCACTCCGCGCCGTATACCAAGGCGAAGGGAGTTTCTCCCGTTGCTCGCCTTGGGGTGGTACGGTGAGACCAGAGGACTCCCTCGAGTTCGTCGGCCCATCTACCTTTTTTGGCCTCCAAGCGTTTCTTCAGTCCGTCGAGAATGGTCTTGTTGATTGTTTCAGCCTGTCCGTTGCACTGCGGATATCTGGGAGTTGACTTGTTGAGTCGTATCTTCCACTTTTCGCAGAATGCCTCGAATCGGGTGGAAATAAATTGAGACCCGTTATCGGTTACGATTTCGTAAGGAACTCCATGCCTACAGATGATGTTTTCCATACGAAATTCTCGACTTGGACGTCTTTTATACTCGCGTACGAGTCCGCCTCTACCCATTTTGAGAAGAAATCGGTAAGGACTAGAAGGAAACGCTTTTGCTTTGAATTATGCAGAGGTCCGACAATATCCATGGCCCAGCGCATAAAGGGATAAGGCGACGTGATGGAGGAAAGAACTTCGGCGGGTTGTCGGATAGTTGGCGCATGCCTTTGGCATTTTTCGCATTTTCGTGCGAATTTTCGCAATCTCCGATCATTGTTGGCCAATAGTACCCGTGGCGTTTGATTTTCACGGCTAGTGATCTTCCGCCGGAATGGTTGCCGCATGAGCCGGAATGTATTTCCTCCATTACTTTCCTCGCCTTTTCTCCTTCCAGGCACGTCAGGAGCGGTCCGGAGAATCTCCACTTGTAGATTTCGCCGTCCACTGTTACGTAGCGTGCGGCCTGTGTTCGGATCTTGCGAGCTGACCATTTTTCGGCGGGCAGTTGCCCGTCGATAATGTAGTCTCGAATCGTCTGAAGCCATGGGGTATCACAACCGTAATCGGATTGCTCCGATGGTGGTGGTATCGTAATCTCTTCTTCCTCGTCGTCTTGACCCTCTATGAGATTGACAACGACTGGGGGTCCGATACTCGGATGTTCGATGAACTCGACCGGAATTACCCTTTTGAGTCCTGGATCGGAACTTGATGCTAAGGCCGCGAGGGCGTCCGCCTGGACATTCTCGGAACGGGGGATCCGGGTAAGGGCGAAACAGTCGAAGTCTTGAGCTAGACCTTGGACCAGTTTGAGGTACGCGTCCATCCGTTCGTCTCTGGCTTCATATTCTCCGCTGAATTGACTGGCCACTAACTGGGAGTCGCAGTAAGCGTGGAGATTGCGTATTTTTAAGCCGTGAGCCAAACGTAGACCTGCGATCAATGCTTCGTATTCGGCCTCGTTGTTTGAGGCATGGAATTCCAGTCTGAACGATTGTTCCAGGATCTCGCTTGTTGGAGATGTGAGACGGATCCCGATACCCGATCCTTGCTTGGATGAAGATCCGTCGACGTGGAGGAGCCAGGTGGAATTTGGTTCCTCGTTGGTTATTGCTCCCGTTGGAAGTTCGACCAAAAAGTCCGCGAGCACCTGTGATTTTGCGCTCGTCCTTGGTCGGTATTCGATGTCATACTCGCTCAACTCGACCGCCCACTTCGCCAATCGGCCTGATTGACTTGGGCTATGCAAAATTGTCCGTAAGGGAAAAGTCGTGAGGATAACAATCGTGTGGGATTGGAAATATGGTCGTAGTTTTCGGGCCGATGTTACGACCGCGCATGCCAATTTTTCCATCAACGGATACCTAGATTCGGCATCCAGCAAGGTTTTGCTTATGTAAAAATAGGTTTCTGCTCCCCGCGTTCTTCCCTGATCAGGACTCCGCTTACGGCTGTTGCCGATACCGCGATGTACAAGAACAAAGGCTCTCCTTCCACGGGTTTTGCGAGGACTGGAGGAGTAGCTAAATAACGCTTCAGCTGTTGGAAGGCGTTTTCGCACTCTTCCGTCCATTCGAATTTTTTATTTCCTCGCAGGACGTCGTAGAAGGGCAGGCACTTATCTGTTGATCGTGAGATAAATCGGTTAAGTGCTGCGATTCTGCCGGTCAGTCTTTGGACTTCCCGTTTATTCTTTGGCGAAGCCATCTCGATTAGAGCGTTGATCTGTTTTGGATTTGCTTCGATACCGCGGTTGGTGACCAAGTAGCCGAGGAATTCTCCTGATGCCACGGCGAATCTGCATTTCGTCGGGTTGAGCTTCATGTTATGGGAGTTTAGTTGTGCGAAGCATTCTTCGAGATGTGACACGTGATCCCTTGCTTTGAGGGATTTGACAAGCATGTCGTCGATATAAACTTCCATCGTTTTTCCGAGTTGTTTGGAGAACATTCGGTTCACGAGTCGTTGGTAAGTTGCTCCAGCGTTTTTGAGGCCGAAGGGCATTACCTCATAGCAATAGGTTCCGCGATCGGTAATGAACGCAGTCTTCTCACGATCGTCGGGATTCATCCTAATTTGATTATAGCCTGAGAAAGCGTCCATGAAGGATAGGAGTTCGTTGCCCGCCGTTGCTTCTACCAATCGATCGATATGTGGTAGAGGGAAGCTATCCTTTGGACATGCCTTGTTTAGGTCGGTAAAATCTACGCAAACTCGCCACTTCCCGTTTTTCTTTTTGACTACTACGGGGTTGGCGAGCCAGTCGGGGTATCTTACTTCCGTTATCGACCCAACTTTAAGCAGTTTTTCGACCTCATCGTTTACTGCGGTAGCACGTTCGGGTCCCAGCTTCCGTCTTTTCTGTTTGACGGGTTTGAATGTTGGGTCGATGTTCAGCTCGTGACATGTTATGTTAATGTCGATTCCTGGCATATCTTCCGCAGCCCACGCGAAAGTATTAAGGTTCTTTTTAAGACAGGTTATGAGTTCTGTCTTTAAAGGCTCGTGGAGATTGGCTCCGATCTCGACGCAGCGTTCTGGGAAGGCTTCGTCGAGACAGATCGTTACCACGGGTTCACAAGTTGGCTCGCGTTTTTCATCTAGAGCTGCGAAGATACGAGATTGCCAGAAGAATTCCGCTGAATCCTGACTTCGCGTATCTTTGCTGGAGGTCTCTTTCTCCGCTTTCTTAGGAGTAATTTCGAGGATCGGTCTCTTTCGTTTTAGTTCCGCGGCGAAACAAACCTGAGAAACTCTTGGATTTCCCCAGATTACCTCGACTCCGTTAGGGGTCGGGAACTTGAGGCAAAGATGGTAGGTTGATGGGATTGCGCGCATGGTGTTCAGCCATGGCGTCCCCATGATAACGTTGTAAGATGCGGGGCGGTCGACGACTAGAAACTCTGTGATGTTTGTCACGGTTCCGGCTTTGACAGCGAGTCTAATCGATCCGTAGGCCATGGTCGTTTCCCCCGAAAGCCCTAGCAGTGGGCTTGGGCATTTTGCGATCTCGGATTGACTGATCCCCATCTTTTCAAGAGTGTCTTTGAAGATGATATCGGCCGAGCTTCCGGTATCGATTAGTACTCTAGCGACGTCGATATCTCGAATTGTCAACTCGATAACAAGGAGATCGTTCCGAGGTTTGGCTCGATCGACCGTTTCTCCCCCCCTGAATGAGATGACATTCGCGCACGTCGAATCTCGCATGTCTTTCCTGATCGTTGAGTGGTTTTTGCGGGTTAGATTGATCCGTAAGTCCCCCTCCTTCTAGCGCCAAACTGTGGGAACCGAAATTCGCACTGTCGATTTCCGTTTAAATAAGGAAACTAAGAAAACCCTAGTTTCCCAGAGGACCCGGATATCTGTTAATTACCACACGTCAAGCAATCAGAACACGAGAATAACAACGATAAAAATAAGAAATCGAAAAGAGAGCAAAGTAGATCTTATTCCGAATCTGCGTATGAGCGTTACAACAAGGTATAAGCCTGGGCTCGAGAGCTGTCGGCGAGATTCCTAGTTCTAGCAACCCTAAGACGGCTAAACCTAATTGAGTCGCAGCTCGAAATAACAAAAACGGAAAGTTGCCTAAATCGCTCTAAGTGCTAAGTTTGCTCTGAAAAAGTTCTCCCTTTCTGCTCCTCGCCTAGGACTCCTTATATACTAGCTCCAAGGTCGGTTTACGCTTTTACTCTTCTGCCCTTAAGCCGTCATAGCATAAAAATGGAGATATTCCATTTTTCCCGATCTTCACAATTATCTTCAAAACTTCCGTATTTATCCGCGGAAACTTGACATTTATCCTTCCTCGCGGGCCAAGCGCGAACCATGCTGTGGTTCACGGGCTTTTGGTTAGGAAAAATCGTAGGATGGGCCTCGAGTCGTGTTTTAGGTCCCTTTGGGCCGTCTTCCGACTCGACACGTTTACTACGAGTTTTCCGCGGTTTCTAATCCGCGAAGTTTGATCGATGAATTAGAATAGCGGGAAACATAGACTGAGCTTGCTACGGTCTTCGGGAGATAGCATTCGAAGGTTTGACGAGAATGCAAGGACTGGTGTCGTATCGATGTTCGGAAAGGTTCAATCGCTACACAGCGACCGAACTTTGGCTCGAGCCCGGTCGCTATGTAGCGACCGAGCGAAACGAGTGCTCGGTCGCTACGTAGCGACCGAGCTTCGGCTTGAGCTCGGTCGCTACGTAGCGACCGAGCGGGACGATCGCTCGGTCGCTACGTAGCGACCGAGCTTTGGGCCGAGCTCGGTCGCTACGTAGCGACCGAGCGGACGATCGCTCGATCGCTACGTAGCGACCGAGCGGAACGATCGCTCGGTCGCTACGTAGCGACCGAGCTTGGCCGAGCTCGGTCGCTACGTAGCGACCGAGCGGGACGATCGTTCGGTCGCTACGTAGCGACCGAG